>NC_137468.1:199725009-199994897 GCF_964235325.1 Thermobia domestica
CGGAAGAGGTCCACGGAGCGTGTGATATAACAACATTTAAATTATATTTATTATTGAAGTATATTGTAATGACTTGTGTATCTTTGCTATAATGAACTAACTCTGGCCTATGGAACCCGTAGGTGCAACGTCTCGTTTAGAAAGCCTCTCCATTGACTTCCGTCCTTAGCCAACTGCATCCAGTTTCTACATTGTATTCCTGCTTCTGTGAGGTCTATCCAGGGATAAAAGTGGATTTGAAAAGGTATGAGAAGGGATGACGCCACTCCGCGCCCCGTGCCTATCTTCGCCAATTGTAATTCCATTAGGAGGTGGAGATACGTCATGTATTTTTTTTTTTTTGAAAGCGAGGGAATAGTGTCCTCCCGCGCTCTTTCTCACCCCTCGATCTATCTTAATACTCTCCTCCCATATGCGCGTATAGGTCTTCCTAAAGGTCGTTTTCCCATTGGATTTCCAGTTAAAATTTTGAAAGCGTTCCTACTTCTTCCCTTTCTGTCTACATGACCTACCAACCTGAGCTTCCTAACTTAATGACCCTAATAATGTTCAATAAATGGTATAAATTACCCAATTCCTCATCACAAAGATTCCATTCCCCATTCCCGTTCTTCTTGGGTTCGAATATTCGTCTCAGGAATCTATTCTCAAATACTTTCAGTCTATGTTCTTCCCTCAGAGAAAGCGACCATGTTTCGCAACCATACAGTACAACAGGCATGATTGTCGTTTTATAGTAAGCTTCAAATTCCTCGACAAAATTCGCGACGACGAATGGTTTTCAACTAAACGATAATACGAATTCCCTGCTTTTAGTCGACATTTCATTTCTTCGTGAATATGGTTCTCGTCTGTAAATATTGATCCTAGATCTGAAAGTATCCACATTGTCGAAAGCATTATTTGATATTTTAATGCATCCATAATTTGCAGTATTACGACCCCGACCAACTTCCATGTATTTAGTTTTCTCTGTATTTACTTCCGAAGCCATGTTCCTTTAAGTGTTTAATAGGACTTCTGCATTTCTTTATAGTATTGTTATCTTTTCATGACAAACGGTATTCATACGAAAATCGTAATGTTTCTCGTTTCTTCTCGAATTAAAAAATGTACTTCCCGTCTGAATGCTCGTCCCGTTTTTGAGACGAGAAATTTCTCGTCGCATAGCGGTCGGCTTAAGAGATCGGGCTGTTGATAAGTCGAAAGCAGTCCTCTTCGACTGAATGCTCTATGTCAACACAATTTGCTGCTCTACTTCTCAGTAAGTCACGCAGAGAGAAGAAAGAAGTCAGGAAACCTGATGTTGAAAACGAGAGGTGGTGATAGGCAACTGAGAACATCGATAGCAATCCTATTACTCGTACACTGCCAAAACTAACTTATTCCATTCTCACTGTTTTCTCTTATTGTAAAAACACGTCATTCATTGGCCAATAAGAAACAGCTGATCGATTAATGATTTCCAATCAAACTGTGATATTCTTAGAGCATTCAAAAACTAAAATCTTTCAGTTTAACGTCCCACGTATATGTCCTTTAGGCTAAGGGAGACGATAATTAAGGCGCATTATTAATAATGGAAGAATCGGTGGAATTAGAATATGGAGGAAACGGGAGTACTCCGAGAAAACCCACAGAGACGATGTTGTCCACCACACACTTACTTGGTCGGGGATCAAACCAGGGACCTCACGTACAAGAGGTGAACGGTCTACCACTGAGCCACGCAGTCTAGGGGAAAAGAAAGCTAGCTAGGAAAGTAGTACAAATCAGCAATTCATCTAAGTGTCTCTCCAAACACCGAAGAACAATATCGTCTACTCTAGTTCGTTTGCAGTTGAATGTAGCTGTTCAGCACCGAGAATAAGACGTGAACCCACATCTTAAAGTGGAATCCGAACCACACAAGATCCCATTAGGAGTCTAACCCAGCTCTCTCGGGTGAAAGTCGCGTATACTAACTGTATAACCACGAGAGAACTTGCTAAAAGTTTATTTACCAAAATATAGTGAACAAGGGTAATACACAAAATTGTCTTTTGTCCAGTGTAGTAAGAATTCTCCACAACTAGTTCTTGAACGATCTACGAAAGATGCGGCCAATCAGAAACATTGTTTTTAGTTAGGTAATGCGTCTCAATCCATCGGCTTCTGGCTTTCCAGAGAGCAGATCGTTACCTTCAATATTCAAGAAGCTTCCCCATTGTGTCACAATGCTGGGCCAACACTGGGAATCGAACTCTGGACCCAAGCACGAGCGCTAACCATCCAACTAAACGAAACCATCATTTCATGAAACAAGTTTCTTTTTTAAAAAAGAAATTAAGAAAAAAAAAAGAGCTAAAGCCGCAGAGGCATATAAACTGCCTATCTAAAGTAATTTTCCGTTTTATGAGGTTAACCAATGTTATTTATTTGTTATTCATCAGGTTCTACGGCTGAACGATTTCTCAGCTTCCTATGTAGTAAAAACTTCGAAGCTGAAAAACTGCGCGTTCACTTAGCAGAACAAAGTAAGACATCAAATGTACAAAAACTGCCCTTCTTAATGATACGTTCCTTGTGGTTAAAATTACACGCTCAAAATCGTGCCATCATTTTCATGAAACGCTGAAATAGCATTTCCTTGTTAGCTGATAGCATCTGTTTTCGTCGAGTGCAAACCAGAAATTAATTTAGAAAAAGAAAAAGAAAAAAATCTATTTTGTAAGTGTCTTCCCTTCCTTTTGAGAATGACTCGTGATTATTTTAAAAAAATTGAATGACGAACATGGAATTCCCAGAGTTTTAAGCTTTATGTTATTATTAACTTAGAGGTAGGGACCATTGCAGAAACCGGTTCTGTTTCTGGCATTTACTTATTCGAAAATAGTGTTTTGCTAGATTGTGTAGTACCTCTCAGAATATAATAATAGAGATGCAATCTTCACTTGAACACTAAAGAGTTCTGCTGCATAGACTAATACAGTGAATTCCAACCGGAATCAAACCCAGATAAAATCTCAGACCAATCCGATCTCTGAGCAAGGTCATACGTTCTTCGTAAATTATAAAAATCCATATTCTTAAAGTTTGTCCGGGCTTCCCCAATTTACTTGTACGTACATTACGTAATACGTGAATCACAGCCGCCTTCCGAACACAGATTTAACTAACTAAAATGTGAGTTGTTACAGCCCCGTGAAATAAGAAAATGGTGCATGTTCATCCGAATGATGCAACTCGTCTCCTGATGTCTTTTGTTCGATCACAGCTTTAGCCAAGTGATCTTTGTGGTGGACAAGCACAATGTAGGTGGGTTTTCTCGGGGTTCTCCCATTTCATGCCACCATTTCCTTCATTTCTTAGTTTCCTTTAGCCTAGCCGGCATAATCCTGGCATGTAAAACTTAAAGATTTTATTTCATTTCATTTTCGATTCCCGGCCACAATCTCTCTATCTTTCTAGAAGCGTGTTCTACTTATTCATACAGCTTCCTAATGACTTCACAGTGCAGGCCAAATAGGAAATATTGTAATTTTACGAGAATTCTAAGGAACTACAGAAGCGTTTCTCGAGCTTTCTCTGGGACCTAGAGCTCATTCATGGTTAAGCGATTAGCGCACGCACCTCTCGAATCTGAAACCAGAGTTCGATTCCCGGCGGGAGCTCATGTGGTTCGGATTCCACGTTAATCAGTAGGTCTACGTCATATAGCGTCGCTGCTGGAAGGGACGTTAAACCCAAAGTCAATTCAACTCAAGTGGGATCTACTTTTATTTCTACGAATCACGCTATTATTGTCCTGTTTGAAAGAAAATTTATCTTTAAAAAAAAAACTTTTTGAGCATGTAAATTTTTAAAATAGCATTAATTAGCACTTCCTTTATTTTCACTGGTATTCATTAAAGAAAACAAATTTAAAAAATAATCTATGGTTACCAAGAATACTGTACATACGCGATTAGAATTTGATAATCTTTACCTTTTGTATATCCTACCCCTGTTTGGCCCTCTTGATTATATGGTTAGCATTTGCGTGTTCGATGCAGAAAACCCAGGTTTGATTCCTCCTACAGTTCATGTGGTTCGGATACCACTAAACTGTGAGAATATTGGAAAATGAAATATTGGATTTTTGTTTGCTTAGTAAAATACGTTTGGGTTTGTTTTCATAATTTGCACTGAATTGACTCAATTTTTTTTTTTTTTTTTTTTTAAAGGCAAATACATCATCTTAACCTATAAATGTACAAAATACAAAATATGAATATTTACAAGTTACAAAAATTTTGAAGTTATAATTTTAGTGTACTACAATGTATAGACCTATCGGGAGTCGAACATGGGGTCAGTCATATAAAAGAAACGAGGTAACTATTCGGCTAAGAGGGCATATCATGGAACTTTTTTCTTTAATTTATCATCCCACAATTATTCTCCGAAGCTAACGAAGAGGGCGGTGGTGCTAATAAAACAAAACAGTAGAATGAAAGAAGTGTAACGAAACGGAATAATCCCGATAAAACCCACGCACATTGTGTCTAGCCATCGCAAAACTCACTTGGCGCGAGCGGCGATCGAACCAGGGCTCTACAACTGAGGGACCGCGACCTCCTGGTGAAACTTGGGTGTTAAACTAACAAAGAACATCTTAGTGACGGAAACAAATTTTGACCGAATTTGACGGGTAGACACTAGACACGAAATAAGCAAATGCATGTATTTTTATTATTTTCTGGGGACTAAAGCTCCCACCCAAAAATTTCAAAGTCGACACCAAGAGCACAGGAAGAAGGAGACCGAGGCAAATGAAACTGTAGCATAAATATAGTATTGTAGACGGAAAATAAAGGGATGCATTTTTTGTATTTCCCTTGATTAAACGGTCAGGTGGAGCAGAAATACGTCAGCGCATACGTTAACAAACAGAATTTTCGTTACTGGGCACAGGAAAGTCCGTGTGAGCTTCACGAGCGTCCATTACATAGGACCAGTGTTACAGTATAGTGTGCTGTATCATGTCATAGTGCCACTGGCCTTTACTTTTTTGAACCTGATGATGGTATTGCAGCAACATCCGCTCGGTATGTTGGTGTGAAGAAAGTCTCAAGAATATCAACACAAACACGGAAAACGTGTGCTTTCAGCAGGACGAAGCATGTCGCATACTGCTCAACAATCGATGAAAGTCGTTCGCTAATTGTTTGCAAGGCGAGTCAATTCACTTATCGGTGACATTCCATGCCCTACGAATCCCCTGATCTTAGTGTATGCGATTTTTACCTGTGGGGACATTGGTTGCCAAGTTGTAACGAACACGTCCTGCAACTATCCATTAACTGGAACAGAAGATTGAAGACGAAATCATTGCTATTCCCCGAAATACGCTACACCGAGCATGCCTATGTTTCCGTAACAGGCTATTAGATTGTGAACACCGAAAGGATACACATCTTCCCTATGTCATCTTTAAGAAAGATTTGATCCTGAGCTGACATTTAATGAAGGGGAAATTAGAAAGTTAACAAGCTAATTCCGCTTAAATCAAAGATAATCAGTTACTTTCAAATAAATAAAATCCTGAGAATGTTACTTCCTTTAAATCAGGGGCGTCATATCAGACTTCTCTTGGGGAGGGGGAGGGACAAGAGCACCACAGACATAAGACATTCATGTTTTGTACTAGTATATTAGTATACAATTAATTAAAGTGTATGTGTTTCTCAAACTCTTGAGGGGGGCAATTGCCCCCTCCTGCCCCCCCCCCCCGTAAATGACGCCCCTGCTTTAAATCCCACTTTGATACCAAATATGTGACTCATGGTTGGTGCGATGTAATTCTTCAGTTCATATCAAAAGCAAAGAACAATCTAGAGAGGAAGACATATCGGAGAATGCTTTAGAAGTGCGGAGGTTGTTGTAATAACATGGAGTACGGTATCGGCACATTCTTCGCCAGATAAAACAACTGCTTCAACATAAAGTATTAACAGATTGACCGTACTTCGAACGGGAAGAATATGTTTCATTTTGGACATAAATGGCAATGGAGCTGAATTTGCATTTAAATGATATCGGAAGTGTCACTGTTCATCTCGGCGACCCCGAAAACTATGGATTCGACACCAATATCGGTCATTTTAGATCATTTATATATATATATATATATATATATATATATATATATATATATATATATATATATATATATATATATATCCTCCTTCCCTAAGTTGCACCGTCCAAGTGAAATGATAAAAACATCCCAGGCCCGAACCTTATCTATGTTGAAAATTTGATCGAGATCGAGATCGGTGGTTCAAGAATTATTATTATGTCACAAACATAGTGAATTTCATAGATAAGCAACGATTACCCACTTATCTAAAAACCAAAATCACAAGAATCGCACACTTAGTCGTAGACTATACGCAAAACTTGAAGTAGTTGCATTTGGCAACAGAGGATTGCTTTCAAATGAATCGTGTTTGCTGATAGGTTCACGCAATCGTTTCGCTCGTTGGTGGAAACGGTGGTTCAGTGGTGGAGCGCCTACCTCTGGTGCGTGAGAACCCTAGTTCGATCCACGCCCAAGTAAGTTTGTGATAGACAACATCGTGTCCATGAGTGTTTCGGGACACTCCCGTTTCCTCCCACATTATAATTTCACCATCATTAGTCACTCGCTTTAATCATCGTCTCCTTTAGCCTAAAGGGAATAATCGAGGGACGTTTAACTGAAAGATCATTTCATTTCATTTTCATTTCGTTCCGCTCGTTGTCTCAGTCGAACACTCAATAGCAGAAAACAAGAAATACGAATTACAAGAGTATGTTGAATACAACTCATGGTTACTCATTTCATCGAAAATGTTACAAACTACATTCACATGAGTTATACTTGTTTGTCTGGCAAGAGGCTTTTAAGCTAGCAATCTTCGCAAATTGCCCACTTCATGCAAATACTTAACGATATGGTAAATGACGTTGCGCTTTAATATGTATTGTACACACACACTGCGTACACATAACCTTCTACCGACCTACTTAAAATATGTTTACAGACAAGCATAAAATCTCTTTATAAACTTCTCGTTGCATCATTACTATCTAGAAAAGAAAAATAATGGAGTAGTGGATAAAACTACTTGATTCTTTGTTACACAAACAGTGAAAAGTCCGGAAAATACTTTCCAGCATTTGTTTGCAGAGGCTGCACCAGCAAACAATGCTAGCCAACTCGCAAACTGTGTTGTAACAGAAGAGTTTTATTTGCAAAGCAGAAGCTTCATCCTCGTACCAAAAGGAAAACCAGCAGGGATCATTCGGTTGCCCTTCCTCTGCCCTACTGGGAGCCCTTCCGATATTTTAATGGCCTTCTCGTACCTCCGTTACACTTTCATTTGCTTCTTCGATAATCACAAAAATCTTTTTCTTCTTTCTTCTCAAACTCAACAGTGGGTGCGGTTCCGCAGTGTTTCCAGCCGTTTAAATGTTAGGTAGGAAGAAAACTCAAAAGGAGAAACGTTAATTACATATAACGAATAATTATAAATCCATTCAATGGTTTAATTTACCAACTCAAAGAATCGAGAGATGTTTGATCTCTTTATACTCTAAATTGTATTTTTCTTTTCTTTCTTTCTTTTCTTTTTTCTTTTTCTTTCTTTCTTTCTTTTTTTTGTAAAAACAGAAAGAATGAAAAAAAATAAAACTAGTTGGAAATAGCAACGTAATATTTCAGTTCACGATAAAAAAAAATAAAAAAAAATCAAATTATATTTCTAAATCTATTCCATTACTCAAATATTACATATATATTTAAATTCTACTTCTAAATCTTAGATACCACCGAGCACGAAGAAGAAGTACAGATATACATGTTCAGAACTAGCGTTCTTCTCAATAAAAACTAACGCCAGTAAGTAAATGAAGAGACAGCAACATAAAAACTAATACTTTTTCTCCCCAGCAGGGGTGAGTGTGTGTAAAAACATGACACCAAGAAAGCAGCGGTAGCTACGTGCGTTGTGTTAATATCGCATTAATCCACATATAATAATGTTCATCTAGCAAGTTTGTTTGTATTTTTTGAATTCATATTGTCTTTTGTGTTATGAAATGCAAATATATTGAACAGTCTCAAAGCAACGTCGAAGAATTATTAAGAAACCAGGATTAACCTACACAAGGATTACAACGACCAATACATATTTCTAAATTTTCTGTTGACATTCAAATCCTTTCATCTGCACAAGTAGTCGGGCAATTAGACGCGGACAATGTTGAGAAAGTCGGCTGCTATTCACGTTCTGGTAGCTTTAGTGGAAAAAGTAAACAAAAAAACTAGAAAGATGTAATAAATATATTGAGCTATTGAATACCATTGTATATTGAAAATAACATATAAAACTTCTTTCTCTAGTATAATTCGAGATAAAGATTGAAAACATTTTTTGTTTGTTTGTGACTCGTGAGTTTTCTTTACATGCACGAAGATTCTTGTACGTCTACCAACTCTGCACAGCGTTCTTCTTCCTTTGTATCAGGAACCTCCCAGTAGTCCCGTTCAGTGTTTTCAAGTTTATGTTAGAGTCTTTGCCTCTACCACTGATTTTAGAAATGAAATGAAATATTTGAGTTTTACGTCCCACGCTTATGCCAGCTAGGCTAAAGGAGACGGTGATGATGAGATATGAATGAAATAGTGGAATGAAGAAACCCAGACAGCATGTTTGCTTACCGCAAGCTTGCCTGTCGCTTTTATTTGATTTTATTTCGCTTTGGCTTATACACAAAAGCTTATTTCTGCTTAGCGCAAGCTGTAGTGTGGGCAACCCATGCTTCAGTTGCGAGACGCTTTTCTTTAGATTGAAGTAAAAAGCCAGCGCGCGTTCGATTTTCAGTTGTTCTCAAAAACCACGTGACGCTGACCTCAACTTTCGGCGACAAGGTAGTGTTCGCGTTGTTAGCGTCTTGTTAGCATTCAGCTTGAATAAAGGACAAACTTAATTATTTTTTTAATTGTGCCGTCTAGTACTCTAGTACTCTAGTCCCACGTACCTATAATATCACTCTTTATTTTCTTATATTTCGGTAACCATGAGGCATAACGAATTATTGTATTTATATATAAAGCATAAATGTGAACATAGATGGCAGCAGATTTGACCATACTTATTTTGCGAAAGAATACAGAACTGTTGCAGATATTTTAATATAAACTTCAAGTTTAACTTACAGTATAAACTTTATCTGAACGCTTTGTTTAAAGTATAAACATTTTTCTGCGTTTTTATATAAAAAGGTAGAAATTTCAAATACTCGCGGCTAATATAACAACGTATTAGATATTTGTAAGAAGCAACGGCGCGTTGTTTGTCACAACTAAAATGTAAATATTATGCTTATTTTGATGTTTTGCAAAAGCGGATCCGAGACTTGGGTGTTTTCACGGTTGTGCATTTGATTCAATAATTGGGAAGGCGAGGGGATAACATTTTGTAGCATAGATTTAGTCAGACAGTTAAATTATACTGTTTTATCTAAATTCGCTTACTGAAAGATTCCATATAACTTGTTTGGCGTGTTTTCGCTTGCAATAAGCTTAATAAAGCTTGGCATTGATGAGAATACGCTTATACTTGGATTGCGTTTGAGATAATTTGACTTGTGTTTAACTTGTGAAGACAAGCTTGCGCAAGCCTTGCCCAGATGTAACTAACTAGCTTGCATAGTATAGCTTGCAGCAAGCTAATTGACCTTGCCACAGCAAGCTTGTGGCAACTTGCAGCAAGCTTAAATTGCTGTCTGGGAAGTGGGAGGAAACGGGAGAACCCCGAGGAAATCCACGCACACGGTGTTTGTCCACCAGGAAGTTCACTTAGCGGGAGCAGGGTTTGAACTCGCGACCCCCCGCCGATTTTAGAATCTTTTCACTCTGTCAAGCACGCAATCCTTGAAACCCTATTCCTAAGCATTAATTGAAATTAAGTTCTCGATCTTCTCACTTTCTTAAACAGATAAAATATTCCTTCTATTTCTAGCTGTAGGTGACACTGAGATATTATTCTTTCTACTCCTAAATAAATGAACATTTAAACTCAGTTCATTCTATACTTAAGCTATAAGTGATGTCTAAGGCAAGTTATCCCACATCTCAAATCATTCAACACTCACTGCACGGCCAATGACTTCACACGTATGTTAGGGCAGTGATTACCAACCTTTTTTTTTTTTTTTTTGACTGAGAACACACTTTAGGCCCGCTATACACTATGAAATAAATCCTGGGAAATATCTTAGAAAAAATGTTTCGACATATCTCGTAGGAACTCCTACCGTTTCGCGCCATACACATGAAGATTTTTCCTGTCTGACCGAATGACTGCGAGATGTTGATCCACAACGTATTGCGAAAAAAAAAAAGGCGCCTACAGTTGAACAAGCGTGGGAACTTAATTATTTAAAAAATGTATGCTCCTCGTATGCACTAATAAGTGCGCAAATAGCACCTTTGGTCCATCTCATGATTCCCTCTTAAATATGGTGCACAGATCACTTCGTATCGTGGGCAAACAAGGTGGCTGGCGGGGAAAAAACAAATTTGTTTTCATTTTCTGCCACCTGATGTCGCTTAAATCGAAATCTTACGAATTTTCTTTCCGAAATAGAGCATGCTATAAACAAGAGAAATTTCATAGGATCGTTCAGGAAATGACATGCGATCTGATGTCATACATCTTGAGATTTTGACTCTAGGACGAAACATAAGAGTTTTCCTAGGCTCTATCTACAGTGTATGGCTAGGGATGCGCACGAGACAAGATTTGAGGCTGTCTCGTCTCGAAAATGTGCTGTAAAAGTGATGTCTCGACTCGAAAAATATATATTTTTCTATTGGAAGAGCTGTGTCTCGACTCGAATTTTGTCAGGAAAATTCTGTCTCGACTCGACTCGAGCGCATCCCTTATGGCAGGTCTCACTGAACGCCCATAACATTGCGACACGATTGACTTACTGTTAATAATAATAGGAATTATAATAATGTAAAGAACACAAGTTTTTGTGAAGAACTGAATCTGTAGTCCTACGAGAACGAAATATAATACTGCATATTTTTGGTATCGCTGGAGCTACAGCTTTGACTGCTACAGTCTGTATGAAAATTGATTTTAAATAATGATTAAATGCTCCATTCTTTTTAAGTTCAAAAATTTTGCGGCATGTCTTATGGGACTGCTCGATACATCAGTTGATTACCACTGTGTTAGGGTATTCGCAACTAAATCAAGAAAAATGGAGTAACGGTGTAACGCAGATTAATGTGTATAATGTCGAGCAGAAAACTTAAGTTTCTAAACCCTCTGGTTTTATGGAGATGGAAACAGCTTTAAATATTAGATTCAAAACTAAAAAACTATCACTTCTTGAACATACAGTGTAAACATCAGAATCCAATATTTATGTACATATTCATCACTCTCTTTAAGGTTGGTTTAAAGGGACAACTTTTGCCGATCGATGGCACTACAGTCTTTGTATCTCTCCCATGTATTTTTTAGATTTCACGAAAATTTACAATTTCTCTTAAAAATTTCAACCTAGAGACTTCAAATTTTTAGAAAAGGAACTTCATAACCTATTAAAGAGAACAATCCGTGCCGATTTTTTTATTTAGAATTTTCTTCATTGTTGAAATGGCTTGATTGTTGAAATGTGTACCCAAACCT
Organism: Thermobia domestica; assembly: GCF_964235325.1. Classification (NCBI taxonomy): domain Eukaryota; kingdom Metazoa; phylum Arthropoda; class Insecta; order Zygentoma; family Lepismatidae; genus Thermobia; species Thermobia domestica. The sequence goes on from NC_137468.1 coordinate 199,736,727, forward strand.
TTAAGAATGGAACTGTTTTAACAGTGAAGAAAATTCTAAATAAAACATCGGCACGGATTGTTCCCTTTAATAGGTTATGAAGTTCCCTCTCTAAAAATTTGAAGTCTCTAGGTTGAAATTTATAAGGGAAATTGTACACTTTCGTGAAAGGTAAAAAATACATGGGAAAGACACGAAGACTGTAGTGACATCTATCGGCAAAACTTGTCCCTTTACACTAACCTCAAACTCACTACAATTAATCCACACATCACACTTAAGCTATTAACTATCAGTAAACGACCATGATATATTCTCTCTCTCTCTCCATCCCTCAACGAATGCCCGAAGTTCAAATATGCACTCAATTATAATTTAATTATAACACGAAACTTTTCAATGATGTGTGCTTATCTAAATTACTGCACTATATACAGTTTTGTTCAAAATAATCTGGCCACCCTAAGTGACATAGACTTCTGTATAACGTTTTGGGACAGGGATGGCGTTAAGGTATGTCTTTTGTCGTCAGATCCAGAAATAGCATAAGCAAATATATCCAGATCCTGGAGGACCCAAGAAAACTTTGAGGGTGTTAGTGCGCCTTCGGATCCCCAAGAATCGCTGTTCATGCCGCCCATCTCTATAAAAAAAAAAAAAAAAAAAAAAACTGCACTTTTGCCCACAGCTATATTATACAAAACAAATATGAATGTTCTTTCTGCTATTGAGACCTTCATTTAGAGCCGAAGTATTACAATTCCCTGCCTGCGTATAGCCTTTCTAAAGCAAAGTAGGTGGCCAAGAGTATTTGAACAACACTGTACACAATTATCTATTATTGTTGATATAGAACAGCACTTGTATTGAAATAATACGTGAACAGTAACTTTGAATCATTTACGTTTACCACCGGTAACAGTAATACCATGCAGCACAGCTGTAAGGATTTGTTTCAACGTGACAGAATACGGCTAATCACTAAGAATATCATACATAGATACTCTATTATTAATTGCACTTAAGTAATGAGTCTAGCTCGTCATGACTCCCGGTGCTAAATTGCATAATGATGAGCTACACTTGTCAGAAAATTTAAACTATTGTAGCATCACGTAGGGTTACTATATTGATGTTTTGGAAGTTGTATAATGATAAACCATCTATAATACACTTCTATAACTTATACTTCAAGAAATTTGATACAACGGAAGGAGGGGCAGGAAATTCAGAAAATAAATCGTAATGGAAGGGGTTAAAATAAGTAATCATGAGAAATTCATTTCTAGCTAACGATCTAAACAACTCAGATAAATTAATGACCAAGATTTTACCACAAGCATTCAGGTTTCGAAACAAGTGCATTCGATAACTCCCAAAGAAACAGAATCAACATAGCTAGATTTTAGAATAGAATGCATACCATACAGCTCCGCTTTTTAATTTACGTAGCAACAAATCTGTTAACACTTTTCCTCGTGATAGTCGCTAACATTTTAAACGTATATCGTATCATTTTTGCTGAGTTTTAGAAATTGAGAATGTTGTTATAATTGACTTGCGAGTAATTTTTGTGATCAATTTAAACATTTCCCAAATATTAAAGGATTTCAACGTTTGAAAATAAAAAATTCGTAACTCTCCCAACTTTTAAAATACGCAACTTGACCATTGTCAATTCGTTACCCAAATATTATTTAAGAATTCTAGGTGTGGCACATTCACAGAATGTGAGGAGGGTAGCTCAGGGGTACAGCGCTCACCTCTGTTGCGTAGTGCTCGATTCCCGGTCATGGTCACATCGTGTCCATGGGTTTTAGGATGTAGGATTTATATTTCTGGGCTGTTGGCATCTACGGCCATTTAGCCCGTGACGTATGAGGGATGACGTCCCTCGGCGAGGACACTATCCGGGGAAAGGGAAGGAAGGAATCGGCCTGAGACCTATAAATTACGTACCGTCCCGGCATTTATCTGCCGTGAATGAGGAAAACACAGGAAAACTTCATTCAGGATGGCTGGTCTGAAAAAGCTTTTTCGACTTTTTCGACCGAGTGCCCTCATCGGGAATTAAACCCGGGCCATGGGTTTTCTCGGAGTTCTCCCATTTCCTCTAACAGAGTCGTTCCATCAATTCTTTCATAATCATCCGTCTCTTCTAGCCTAAAGATATAACTCAAGGACGTAAAACTAGAAATAGCATTATTCGGGAGAACCTCTGACAGCACAACATAACTGATACCAGAGTCTAACAGAAGATTGTAGCCCACCTGTCGGTTGAAAAACATTATTCTATATTGAAATAATGGCAATATGGGGGAAAGTTTGTTGATAAAATGCCTTAAATTGACGCAAGAAGATGAACACCCAGTAATATAGCCTACCTATTGTATTTTGTTCGTATTAACTGCATCGTACTATGATATTATGACAGAAACTAACTATTTACAAACAGTATTTAAATCTGTAAACAGAAATTAATCACTAAGACCATCGTAAAAAAAAAAAAATGGAATTTTGAACCAAATTTTGGTAGAAATAAAGTGCTCTTGGCATTTCTCCGGTTCCCTTGAACACAAATCCTGACCACGTCACTAAGTACAGTTGCATTCTATTCCTTTCACAAACACGTGATCGAATACGTCAAGTAATGTCACTCTGTTCTTAATAAACCAGTCACTTTTAGCTTTGGCTCTACAAGTGAATAATAATAATAATAATAATAATAATAATAATAATAATAATAATAATAATAATAATAATAATTAGTAGTAGTAGTAGTAGTAGTAGTAATAGTAGTAGTAGTAGTAATAGTAGTAGTAGTAGTAGTAGTAGTAGTAGTAGTAGTAGTAGTAGTAGTAGTAGTAGTAGTAGTAGTAATAGTAGTAGTAGTGAGTGTTCTGCCTTTTGGCAGGTCCTGGGACCAATAAAGTTTGTTTATTATATTTTTGTTTTTTAGGTTTAAGCCTGGAAATATTTCTTCCACGTTCCTCGATCTTCAGCTTCCTCTTTTAACTCCCAATATTTTCTTCTATCCTTCAAATCATCGATCAGCTGTGTTCTTCTTCTCCCTATTCCTCGCCTTCCTTCCATCTTTCCTTCTATGGCGGTACGAAGAAGAAAATTTCTTCGCAAGATGTGTCCAATCCAATTTGTCTTCCTACGAAGGATGTTGGCTAGAAGCGTCCTCATCTCTCCTCTTTTGCTGGCTAAAAGCATCCTCTTTGCCCCTATTTGTTAACATCTTCGTTTGTTGCTCTCTCTATCCATTTTATCTTCTCCATCTTCTTCCAACACCACATTTCGAAGCTCTCTTTTTAATATTTTTTCTAAATATTTACAAGTGAATAAGGAAACATATAACTTTGTTAATCCGTATCACTACAAAACTGACTTTGGTTTAAACGCTGAATACACATTGCTTCCCTTTCGACACCTGAACAATACATTTAACATCATAAAAAGAGAAACAAACAGTGCCTTTAAAAGCAAAACTGCTTTTTACACAAAAGGTATGCAAGTTATAAACAAATACACCGAACGTGACAAAAAAAAAAAAAAAAAGCATAGTCTGGTTTGTTTAAATAACTGCAGAACACATTCAGGTGCAGATTATGAAAGTCTATCTGTTGCGTCATTTAAAACTGTAACATTTTCAAAAGTAAAGATTTTAATTAATAATGGAGATTCATTAGTGATTTTACGAGAAGCCTTCAGTAAGTTCCGAGCCTGATCATACAAGAAGTACGTGAATGAAAGTACTTAATTATATTTCTAGACAATTTTCCCTGATCTCAACGCACTTAGAACATTGATCACCCAAACGTCGAATACCAGCATTCAAAAAGGTTTTGTTAACAGCCGTCAAATCAGTCTTGCACACCATCCTTTAGCAACATTTAATTCATTATTGTCGCTGTAACGTGGACTATGAAAGCGTTTCTTTAGTCCTGAAACAAGAAAATGTCACTTGAAACCAAGTGTGGGAAGTAGGGTGGATGGGGCAGAAAGTGGAATCCGGAGTGTTGAATAGCAGCTTTTCAAACAGTGCTTCTACGCACAGAAGCATTTTCGTATAGTATCAGTGTTGTACATCTTAATAAAACCAACGATAAATGGCAGCGTCTTGTACTTTCTCTTCTATGTCAGGGAAAGATGTTGCAATCGTTTAACAGAGTTTCATGATTTCACGATCGTTTCTCTGCCTTTAGCCTTAGAATATAATGAAAACCATGATGGCTATATACAATTACTTTATTACTATTCTTCTTTCCCTACGTCTTTTCTCTACGTCGTTTCTGATAAGTCTTCTTCATAAAAAACCCTTTCTCCCTCAACTCATTCTTAACCTATTTCCTTCTTGTCCTCTCTCTACTACTCTTCCCATCCACTTCCATTGCAATCATTCTTTTGATCACACAGTCGTTTGTCCCTCTCATTATATGGCGATACCACTGAAGTCTTCTTTCTTGGATCTTCTTTGTTATCTCTACAATATTAGATGTTTCCCTTATTCTCTCATTCCTCATACTATGCACCCAGCGCAGCTTTTTCATTTCGGTAATTCAATCTTTCTTCTTGTACTTCCGTTCTTGGCCATGTTTCTGCTCCGTAAATCACTGGTTTCTAAATTATTTCTTTATTCTTTACTTTAATTTTACGATCACACAGAACACTACATGCTTTCTTTTAATTTTGTCATCGCTCTTGCATTCTGTGTGTTATTTCCAAGTGAAAATCACCATTCTTGGCAACAGATGACCATAAATATTTTGACATTTCCACTTCATTCAATCGTTTTTTTTCAGCTTTATCTCATCTCCGTCTCAGTTATCCGAGATATTCCGTTTTCTTTCTACTAATTTTTGAACCTCTTTCAAAGATTTCCACCAACACTACTTTCTTTTCTACTTCTTCCCTATTTGTATTGCATACTGCAATATCGTCAGCAAACATCATACAGCAGAGGCTTCATCCATCAAATCTTCAATTATAATATCCATGACAAATGTTGAAGAAATACAGGCTTAAGACTGAGCCCTGATGTAATCCAACCCTAACAGAATATTAGTATGTTAATCACACCATTTTTTACTTGAATCGCAATCCTGTATATGTATCTTGGATTATTTTTAATAAATAAATAAATAAAATCTTAGAAGAGATAGATGTCTGGAGAAAACTGTTGAGGAAACTCAGTCTTGGATTTCCCACCAATAAGTAAGATGCGGTATTAATTTATTCTTTGTGATATCCAACATATTTTTAACTGTTATGCCTGTGAAATGGTATCGTAATCTAACTCTTGAAGGCGAAATAATAAGGTGAGGATAAACCTGTTTTGTGAAAGAAGATGATCTGTGCAGCTGCCAACAGCTCCGAATTCAAGTTATGGCATAATTCAGTTCGGAGACCACATATTATAATGAATTATGTATTTCATAACATCAGTGTTACAAGGCTTATACATATTCCAAAGTTTATATATACACTATTTTACGCTAATTAAAGTATTAAATGATATTCAAAAATTAAAAAGTCCACGACTACACCTGGAATTGAATCCGGTCTCCGGCTTACTATGCCGATGACTAGCCACTACGCTACCAAGTCATCTCCCCAGCCATCTCATTGGCTGATCAGACTTCAAAAGTAACAGAATGTATGGCTGTTTAGGGAGCGCGCTTATTTTTTCTCAAAGCAAGTGAGGTTTTGAAGTTTTACGTCCCACGGTTATGCCGGCTAGGCTAAAGGAGACGCTGATGAAAAATGAATGACAGTGAAATGAAGAAAGTGAAAAGAAACGAGAGAACCCCAAGAAAACCCACGCACACGGTGTTTGTCCTCCAGAAAGCTCACTTAGCGCAAGATGGTATCGAACCAAGGACCCATGCACCAGAGGTGAACGCTCTAACACTGAGTCACTGCGGCCCTTTTCTCAAAGTAGTCCTCCCTTCTGCCCCACACAAAGAAATAATGAGTGAAAGATTCAATACTGAGATATACGACTAGTAACGAACTCAGTACTTGATAAGTACCAAGCAATTTTTGGTTCAAATTCTATAATATTATCGGTGTATGAAAAAAAAAAAAGTCTAAAAGATGACATAGCTAAACAAAATTGCATTGTTCAGGATAAATCTTTCATGCGTAATTTTCCAGTAAATCCTCAAAAACTATTTAATATGAAAAATGTATTCTATTCGTGAATCACTCCCTCTATTAAGATGAAATGGATACTAATAAATATTTTCATCAAACTTTCATAATGACACTATCATAAACAGAGTACACACCTCTATTAAGAAGATATAATAAACAAAAGAAAATTCAATGGTCCGAGATTGGATCCCTGTAGTACACCAGAATTAGCATATTACGGAACTTTACACCTAAAATTATGCGAGCAAAATATTTGTAACCTTATAAAAAGTTTTGGAAGACTTTATAACTTTATAGAAACAATCCGACAGAGAAAAAGAAGGTAATAAAGATCATTAGGAATCTTTCTTTCATTGGGTGTTATGTCCTTCATAAAAGAGATGAGATGATGTTTTCCGTTTTATGATCCCGTTATAAGTGAGTTACATAACACACCATTCCGCAAAGCAATCACAGATGACAGACAGCAATACTACACTATAGCTTAATAGAAAAGTAATTTACAAATGTACTTCGTGAAATTTCAAAAAATCCCCAAATGAAGTATCACATATGTCCTCTTTTCTTTAGTTTTGTTCTGTGCTGTTAGCTTTGTTTGTATTAGCAAAACAAAGTATGAGAAAGAAATCAATATATCAAAACTTCGCTGTATTATACAGATCTTTATAAGTAATAATTAGGAAATATGAACTGGTACAATACCCCAACTGAAAATGTATATTATATATTCCTCCTTTGATTTTTAAGAAACTGAATTTACTAAACACTCTTTTATATGTATCTGTCCGTATGACCGTCCGGTAGACACAATACCTGAAAAAGTACTTAATGATTCACCATGAATTCTAAGCAGGATGTTGAGAGTCAAAAATTAGGAATCGAGTTCGTTGTTGGGCGTGATTCATTCAAGTTGCTCTCAACAAAGAAGGGGGGGGGGGAGTAATGAAAACTCAGTTCCACATGTGTTCATATTCCTATGAAAGTAATTATGGATATGATCCTTGCTGAATAGATTGCCCGCAGAGCTGTTGAGATTAGCGGCTTAGTATAATGTTCAGAATGTAAAATACATCGTTAAAATGACAGTAATGACGACTTTCCCCTCGACATTTTCTAGTTTCAAATATTTATCTATCTTAAAGTATACTTCATTTAATTTGAGGTAAAAATGTTATATTTATGCATCGAGTTTTCATACTCACACAGGCGTCACTGTTATGTTTCAATGACCAATATAATTTGCTAGTAGGAAATTTTGCATCTAACCGAAAAAGTGCGTTGCTTCAGATGGGAAATTTCTTCCTACGAAACTGAAAGTACTGTAATAATAATAATAATAATAATAATAATAATAATATTAATAATAATAATAATAATAATAATAATAATAATAATAATAATAATAATAATAATAATAATAATAATAATAAATCAATTTACTAAAATAAATCATAAAATTGGTCGCTAAATGATTTGAATGACACCAATGCTGTCTCCTTTTGAAGAAAACCCTGGCTACCAATGTGTCCTTACTTCTTAAGTCGTGAGCTCCTTCGTGGCTAAGCGGTTAGCGTACGCGCCTTGGCGTGGGAGACCCGGGTTCGATTCCCGGCAGGAGCTCATGTGGTTCGGATTTCATGTTAATCAGTAGGTCCCGTCTCATAATAGAAGAGACGTTAAACTCAAAATCAATTCAACTCTTAAGTCGTATACGAAATTTAGAAAAGCAAATAGTTGACATTTCCCGTGATATTTGGCTGTAAAGTAGTTGGCACTCCTGAACCGAAGGGAACAGAACATTCGCCTGGCACAACGTGTTACGAGAGGCAATCGATAGCTTTTAATTTCTTTCCCCCGAAACCTATTTCAGACTCCTTTTCTCCCTGGTTGAACACACTCTTAAAAAGGCTTCGAAACACGGAGACTCTTCATATTGCTTGCATTCGCAATTTGCTCCAAAAGTCAATGTGATTCTCATATTGAGAAAAAAAAAAAGAGGGAGGGGGATTTCAGGCCTCCCCCTACATTCCATATGATTCTTCGTTCGTTATTGGATCAATAATGCAGTAACATGAACACGACAGACAAATTACCTAGAACCCACATCTTCATTCTGAAAAACTATCCTAAATTGATTTTAAATGACTCTCATTCAATCAGTAACTATTAATAAATCTATCGCTAGAAATAGCTTGTTTTTCACTATTTCCATCCACCATTTAACCAATTGCTATCGAGGCTGAAACCTATTAACGTCATTAAAAAAAAGAAAAAAAATCTGTAAATTGAAAATATTTCTTCAAATGAGCGGAAATATTACACTTTTTTATTTTATATTTTTTCTTCTGTATAACATTTGTTTTACAATGATTTGTCTGTATGGATGTCATTCATGGCGATAAAAAAAAAACGAGTTTGAGAAAAATGACAAATCTGAATGCTCTATAATCTCTATATAACGGGAAAAAATATCTTCTTACCTCCATCTATATGTACAGAGATCTAGTGAAGGCCAAAAGCCACATTCTAACGTCATATCATTTACCAGTGTTTGTTGAGGACAAAAAGAGGGAAACAGAAGTGGATAGCACATGACACACCCATAGACAGACAGACTCATTCAGGGGCGGACTGGCAACCAAAGGGCCCACCCTGCTAAACTGAAATGAGGACCTACTGTATAAAAATGTAAAAAAGGTACTTGGCATTCTTCATATGTATTACAGTCCATCTTCGAACTCATAAATAGTCAGGGCTCGAGTCGAACTTCCTTGGGTCACAGGTCGGGTCAGGGCTGCTCTAGCCACGGGTTGGCTCGGGTCAGCTTTCTTATATGTCGTTTCGGCTAAAATCTATTCGGGTCATGAGTCGGGTCGGGTCGACGTTGAACACGACCCGGTCCTCTCGACCCGAGAAGGATTTAGGCGAAACGGCGCATAAGAAAGTTGACCCGGGCCGACCCGTGGCTAGAGCAGCCCTGACCCTAGCGTAGGTGACCTGACCCGACCCGTGTGTCTAGTAGCCTTGACTCGACCCCTGACTCATGAATGCCTGATCTGACCCGTTTGAAAGCACTATGCGGCAGCAAACAGTTCAGTTAATTTCGTGTTCGCCTGTTAAAGTTGTGTAATTTCAAGTAAAAATAGCCATAAAAGATAAGCTACAATTGACTGAAATCATCCAAAGACGTGGTGTATACATTATAATTTATAAACATCTTAGACAGAGAAACAAAAAATACCTGGCAACTGTCCTGCAGTACTCGAATTAGTCACATCACGCTCATTTGTTTCTTGGGGCTTCACAGATTCAAATAGCCTACGTTGTTTTGGGTTAGATGCAGCTTTTTGTAAATCACATCTTCGTTTGTGTTCTCGCTTTTTAGCACCACTTTTATATTTTTCTTTACAGTAATCTTACAATCACTCGTATCATCCATACTGACACAACCACATCTGTCTTCCACGACAAACGACACGTAACTGGTGTTCCAATAATTGAACTGCTGCTATCGGATTTGCTCTTCGATGTAATATACAAATAAAACACGAGCCGAGGGCAGCAACTTCATAGTAATTGTTTGAGGTTTGCATAAAACAATCGTTGATAATGGCGACTAATTTCTTTTCGCTTTACCGCACTGAAACAACAACATCAACGAAGCCTGATCCGATTTCTTTCTTCGAAGCTTGGTCTGAGGACAATGCAGTTGAATAGCGTTCCGGCTCCATCTCCACTTTCCACAATAACTATTGTTTCTTTAAAACATCGCCACTTGCCGGCTTGTAAAAGGACCGGAGTAGGCAATGGTATCAAATTCCAATAACAGCCTGAATTTTACTGTGTTTCTTATATTTAAAAAAAAAGTAGTAGTTAACGTGCTCGTTTTTAACAGCTGCTGTATCACAAACCCTGCAATGTTTTAGGGCCGGATTGTCTCATAGACGGAACCTTTTCAAGTCGATAAACGTGAAGAAGAATAAGGTCTGTTCATGAAAGTTTAACTTAACGTCTTTTTTTATGCAAAACACAAGTTTGCGGGACTTACCCTGCCATATTTTTTATGATGGTAGGTTTAATTTAGAACATCTTTTTTAAAATTGGTGGAGGGGGCCCACCTGTTTGTGGGGCCCACCCTGCATTTGCAGGGTAGCAGGGTGGGCCAGTCCGCCCCTGGACTCATTTGTCCGATACGATGATTGTGCTTTAGATAATGGTGTAACTGCAAGGTCATCAAGAACAGAACCTAGTATTAAATGAGAAATCTGAATCATTAACTCATCTTTAGTGCGATTCAAGTGTTAGAGTTTTATCATTTTCAAAGAGTAAAAAATGAAAATTAAGAGTCTCCATTCCTTATCAGTTTGCGTTAACGCAATGCAACATATGCGTTTAGTTGGCGATAGTCAACATAGCAGTTATAACTACTTGATGCATTATTGGCGCTGCGTTTCAATTTGCAACTTTTGCGAAGACTGTTACGTAATAAGGCCCCAGGTTAGTCACATAAGTTACTGAGTGCGGCCACGCACGCGTTTGTCACTGCTCAATCACGATCCACAACCAAATTCACCTGAAATCTACGACCCAAAGAGGTCATCAACCGCACAATGCACCCTCCGCTCATCACGGAAGCTCTTCCCTGTCAAGAAGTGATCGAGATTTTGGAAGAGATGTACTCGATCAGGCATACAACAAAAGAATATGATGGATCATACAATAACTCATGTGGTCTGCAGCACCCTTTCAATGAAATATGGGAAGGCATGATCCAACATGAGGACACCATATCTGAACTCTTGCAGATAAGCCTCCGCTATATTTCACAGAGTTCAGCACAGTAAGGATTTGCAGTGATGGTTTCGCCTTGATGAATTACTCCAGCAGGAAACTTTTCTGGCTGCTAGTGATCACGATCCAACAGTAACACTTTTCATCAGAAATGACAATTGGATGCAGGAAACCTCCCTGGTTATTCCACATGCTCAAAGAAATGCACACCTCCAGACGGCGATAGCTGTTGGGCGGTGCCAATTAATCTGCCATCCCATCACTTCAACTTTCCATCTTACCAACTGCATGCAGATGAACTCAGGAATACTTTCTCGAGAGTCCACTTCCAAGGTGCTCCGGAGGAGCTCATCTAGACATTCTCTTCGTTGCTATGCGCGGGCCATACTTTTCAATATTGCGTCCCCGGTACGGAAGTTCACAAACGAGTGTCGTATTGTGCGTTCATTCACCACTTCTGTAGCAAAAGCACTATTGGTACTTTTCGTGGCTAAACGTACAGAATGTTCAATTCGTAAAGCAAAACCTCTCGCAATCGTCTGTTCTTTATCGTACACTTCCACATGAACTTGTTTAACAACACTTCCTCTTGACCGATTTGTCATGTCCTGGTGAGCTCCTCCGGAGCACCTTGGAAGTGGACTCTCGAGAAAGTGTTCCTGAGTTCATCTGCATGCAGTTGGTAAGATGGAAAGTTGAAGTGATGGGATGGCAGATGAATTGGCACCGCCCAACAGCTATCGCCGTCTGGAGGTGTGCATTTCTTTGAGCATGCGGAATAACCAGGGAGGTTTCCTGCATCCAATTCGGAACATGCACGAAGCCTGTCACGTCGTACACGTAGGCCTAATATATGTTCATTCATTGGTTGCGTTACAGAAGATTGTTTTCCCGAAACTTTTATGTACTGGTATTCCAGCAGTATAACACGTTCACAGAAGCTCTCTATTGTCTTCTGTCTTTAGCCAACTGCATCCAGTTTCTACTCTGTATTCCTATTTCTCTGAGATCCATCTTAATATTATCCTTTCATCTGCGCCTATGTTTTCCTAATGCTCTTTTCCCGGTTGGATTTCCAGTCAAAACTTTAAAAGAGTTCCTACTTTCTTCCATTCTGGTTACATAATCTCCCATCTGTGCCTCCTAGATTTAATGAGCCTAACACTGTTTGGTACACGGTATAAATTATGCAGTTCCCCGTTATGATGTTTCCTTATTTCAGTTCCTCTTGGGTCTGAATATTCGTCTAAGGATTTTATTCTCAAATATTGTACTTTCAATCTACGTTCTTCCCTATGAATAAGTGACCATGTTTCGTAACCATACAGACGCCAGGCATTATTATCGTTTTGTATATTTTAAGTTTCAAATTCCTCGACAGAATGCGGGACGACAAAATATTTTGAACTCAATACGAATTCTCTGCTTTTTAAACGGACAGATAAAGCTGTTTCATAAGATTTCCTATTGTTCTACGAAGCAGTTTATTGTGTCTAAAAAAATAAGTCCATTTTTGTCCTAAATTGTAATGAATAAATTGACAGGAAACTACCAATATAGCACAGTAATGAAGATCAGAGTCGAAATATACCAAGGCAATAGATTAACTGATGGTGATCAGGTTACCGCTCATTGATCAGCGTTTGTATACGTAATTTGAATCTATAAAAGTTGAATAGCGAATAGCTATCTAATCAACTGATTAAACGCAACACATACAATCCGCAATGTAATTTGATTCGAGTGATGAATTAAACATATTTGATTTTCCTTCGTTGTTAATTTCCAAAGACAATACTGGACGCTTATTCACGGCTAATTAGCGTTAAGCGCCTTTCATTTCTTTTTGCCCGAGACCCAATCTCCCATCACAATCAAGATTAGAATGTCAGATCAATTCCGTTTCATATCAGACATTAATTGACACGCTCATTACATCAGAAAATCAAGGGAGAATCGGCTTTGGCAGTTGACTTGTGGATTATCTGATACAGAATCAGGTAATAGAAACAATAATACGTCAAACAAACGTAATTGGTTAACCTAATTAACCAATTTCTTTTTACATATTCAATTAGCTTATGTATTTATTGATTTCTACATATAGCGTAAACAGTGGTGAACACAGAATTTCAAAGCTGGGGGATTCAATCACTCAATCTAATATCGTTTCAGGGCAGATTCTAATTATTGTATATATATCTTAATATAGTCCCCTGCTCATTTTTCCATATTATTTTGTTCAAGAGGGGGTTTAAACCCCAAACGCCTTTTGTTACGCCACAGTAACTAAATAGGACCCTGACTAGTAACATTTCAAATCGGAAACTGCTGACAAAACTGGTTGTCACTATTTTTTTTTTTTTTTAAGCAGGTCACAAGTAAATAGTAACAGAGTAACCCAGCAGAAATTCATCGTTTTCTACAGTTTTGTCTTATGTCTAGAAACAGTGTTGAGTTTGAATTTAACGTCCCTTTCAGCAGCGAGGCTATGTGAGACGTGAATCTACTGGTTAACGCAGTACACATTATAAAAGATTGACTTACTTGCTAATCAGGGCGTCTCAATCAGCTAATAGCAGGGGCGGATCCAGGACCGACTTCTGGGGGGGGGCGGTGGGTTGTCATACTGCTACTTTTAAGGGCTCCAAACTTTGGGATGGGTTTGCTTTATATATATATATATATATATATAAGAAAGTTTCCTCTTCTGGGGGGACGATCGCCCCCCCTGGATCCGCCCCTGGCTAATAGACGCAAGATCTATGTTAGAAGTTAAAATTATCGTATAAAAATAATGGGAAGGTTGGCTTCACTGTTCCTAAACATGCATTTTGTCATCAAGAACCTAGTAGTTTCATTTAGATTTCAAATAGATTTAGTTTCGCTATTGAGCGATTAGTCCTTATATAAGTAATTTCTGATTTTAGAAGAAGCCCTAGTTGAGGGTTTTAAAATTCAGATATCCATGTAACTGTATTAGGCTCAGTCTTTAGTAGTTTCAATATATCTTAATTACCCTTTGCACAACACTGACTATCAAGAGTCTCCAAGAGTACACAGTTTGAGAACCTCTACTATGGGTCACGATTTACATTAAAGACCCTCGTATTTTCTTAATGAACAAAACAAAACACAGCTACGTAAATAAAGTCATTTAAATGTAAAACAAAAGGAAGTAGCATGCAAGTAATCTATGTTATGAAAGTTGACATTATATGCCACAGTATCGAACTCGTGACTGAATGCTCTTCCAAAGAAACCATTTTACATGAGCATAAGGAACAGTATTTGCTGCAAGTAGAAACAACGGAAGACGATTTCCTGAGAACAAAACAGACTTCATATTTATGTTGATGGTGAGGATGGAAAGGAAGCACTTGGATGCACCCAGCTTTCTAAAAAAAAGTAAACTAGAAAAGACAGCTTTTCCATCTCATTGTCTTTCTCCTCGATCGGAGAAAAAAGTGCAAGCATGACCAATCATAATCGTACATAATGAATATAGCACTAGTGTATGAAAGAGTTATCATTGATACCTCCCACTCCGTTCGCTTGTTGATGAACATTGCTTCCTCTCACTTCGCTGTGGCATACTTTGCTTTCAACTTTCTTTGGTGGAGGGTCAACGCTGGTGAAAGAGCAACAAGCCTGCTTCGTTTTTATGTATGCACTTGCACTCCAAGGAGAAGACTATCGACGTCAATTATCTTGGAGCTGATCATCAATTACGGACACAAAAAAAACTTCTTAGAAAATCCCTTGTTTACTCTTTTCATTTATCACCGATGAAAAGAATGATTCGTTCTGTGTGTGAGAGATGCAAAATGCAAAGAATATTCTATAGTCAATAAAGCACAACTAGGAGCTAGGTTAATGAGGATAAGAGAAAGTTTGTCACGACGACCTTTCCCGGGAATTAAACACAAGACTTTCTACTTGCAAGGACGCCTCACAACAATTGCACTTCACTTTTAGCTCATTATTCTTCTTGGTTGATTTATTATTATTATTATTATTATTTTAATTGGTTAGAATGTCTTAAGTCAAGGAGGAATGAAAATAAGGTTGACGTATATGGCCAAGATACAAAGCAGATACTTTCTTTACAGAGTATTCCCAATCAGTTCTCTACATTGCCTACAAGGATATGAACAAAGAGATAATTTTAATATTCCATTGACGTTGCTTGATAAACTATGGGAAAAGATGAGATTAGAATCAATGATAATATTTTACTATATGATTAGCGTATAGCCCTAATGAGAAAAAAGAATGTCCAAGGATGACAGATACTCGTATTGTAATCGATACTATCAATGAATGAACGTTCATGGTTTAATAGTGACGTCACCAGCGAGGGCATTTGTTCCCGTCATGATAAAGTCAACAGCCGACAAATACTCTGTACATATAATATTCTTTTTTGGATCAACAGATCCAATATATTTCAATCAAAAAATTCTGGTAAGCCTTATATCTGGAGCCTTATATAATGTGGCCAAACCCACACTATCAATTAACTCAGCATGATGTGCTTATTTCGTAGAAAAACACGAAAACTCCATTTAGGGGCCGTTCAAAAATTTTGTGGTCCCTGATTCAGAACCAATTCTTGGACAAGATCGTAATCCTTTGATCCATTTTTATTTATTTATTTGATGATTCCTAAAATTCTTGTTTTAAAATTTAAATAAAATGAAAGTGTCACAAAACAAAACATTAAACAGGAAAGAAGTACAAAAATTAATATAGAGATCCTAGAAAGACTAAAAGAATAAAATACAAAACAGAAGCAAATAGTTCATTAAAAAAATAGCTATATTAATACCACATCAGACGAAAAATCTAATAAGAACCTGAAGCACGTTAGTTATTCCAAATGCAAGAATAAATGGCCACCTTATGCTCGTAAACCTAATTAAGATTTACACGCATTCCTAAACGTTCTCTGAGGTTCTGTGTATTCTACAAGAATGCGCCAAATACTCAATGGGCAAAACAGTCTTCAGAACACAGTCTGTTAGTGTAATATATGAGGTGAGTGTATCCAATAAAGCAATCGATACATCTTGCGAGCCCAACAAAATTGTATAAGTGAGTGTAGTTTTCGAGAAAATGGAGAAAGCTATTTTTTGTAAACTTAAAACATTGATGCTGTACGATAAACAGCCATCTTTAAGATGAATCTGATCCTCAAGTACATTCTCACCAAGGATACCAGCAACACGACAGGACACAATATGGTTAAACAGATACAATCCACAAGTTTTATTCACTCTTAAACTGTATCCTTTTTTAAAAAAAAAAATATTTAATTATGACCCCAAGATCGTGTAAAGATGAGGCATATATGGATTGTTACATGACATAAAACTTGATGATCCATTTTACATTCAAATTCATATTATATATATATATATATATATATATATATATATATATATATATATATATATATATATATATATATATATATATATATATATAAGAAGGCGAGTCAAAATTATCAACACTTTGTCATAACTTTTCTTATATTGCGCACTTTGTCTTCTATCCTCGGATATTTTATTGTTATACTGTTGTCGTAATGCTGTGAAAGTGTGATCTTAATTCCTTCATCTTTCTTCTTTCTGTCGCAGACATATCATTGCTGCTCCATTAGAAGTTTGCACCAAAGAGGAACAACGAGAAGTGATCCGATTCCTCTGGTCGGAGGCTGTCAAAGGGTCAGACATTCATCGCAATATGGGAGAAGTGAACCATCACGTAAAACTGTGTTTTTGTGCCTCGAGAAGTTTTAAAGTGGTGGAACAAGTGTAATGCATGAAGAGAGAGCAGGACGGCCATCAACCTCCACTACAGACGACAACATTCAGCAAGCTCAAGAGATGGTTCTGGCGAATAGGCGAATCACTATTGATAAGGTAGCAGCTGCTTTGTACATCAGTTATGGCTCTGTCTACCACATCATCCACGACGAGCTCGGTTTCCATAAAGCCCTAGAAAGCTTACTGCAGAACACAAGCTCACTCGTGGTAGGGTCTGTCAACGCTTACTCACTCGCTTCAACAACGAAGGTGATGCATTTTTAAGCAGAATAATCACCGGCGATGAAACATGGGTTCATCACTATGAGCCAGAATCAAAGCGCCAGAGAGTATGCAGTGGAAACATCCTGGATTTCCGGCGAAGAAAAAGTTCAAGACTGAGCCATCCGCAGGAAAGGTTATGTTAACTGCGTTTTGGGACTCACAGGGGCTCATAATGGAAGAGTTTATGGACAAGGGAAAGACGGTCAACAGTGCGAGTTATAGTGAAATGTTGGAAAAGAACCTGAAGCCGGCAATTTGCAACAAACGCTGAGATTTGTTGTCAACAAGCTGAAAATTGAGTTATTGGAACACCCTCCCTACAAACCAGACCTAGCTCCACCTGACTTTCACTTGTTTGGGCAATTCAAGAATGCTTTGCCTCAGATTTAGATGTGCTGGCTTCACGACCAATCGGAAACCTTTTATTTGGAAAGAATTCGTAAGCCCGTTGACCGTTGGGCGAAGTGCATTGATAAGGAGGGAGATTACGTAGAAAATGATGTGCATAGTATAACCCTAGCTTCATGTAAATAAACTGAAGAATGAAGAGTGTAGATAATTTTTGACTTGCCCTCGTATATATATATATATATATATATATATATATATAAACTCTGAAACTCAGAGTCTGGATATTACAACAAAAACATGAGAATATATGCAGGAAGCTAAGTTTAGTCATAAATTTGATAATACGTCACGAACACCTAGCTCGTTCATCATTTAAATGAATGCATCTGATTTCCATGGAATTCCAGCCAACGAAGACACAACGACTGGATTCCCTAACCCCAGCCATTCATTACCATCAACAAGACAACACAAGATACTTTTAGCTCTGATAACTGAATAATTAACAGCAGTTAGGATTTCATTCTTCACCAATCTGGAAACTTTCTTCCAGCCACGTCTAGCAAACGCCACGCCCCGCTGTTGATTGTCCGATAGGCAGTCACCGAATGAACTTAGACAGCTGGAACGAGATCTTACTATGTTGCTGGAAGATGTTGGAAAGCATGTCGCGATAAATGTTGAACAACAACAATGCTGAAAAATTGGACCACCTTTTGAAAAGAGACATCAATGCCACACGCACGTGAGAGGATGCTGTTTCTCGGGAAAGGCGTTACTCGTCATGAAAAAAATGAAAGAAAAAAAAAACTACCGATTAAGCTGAATCCTACAGTATAAGATTTATTTCACCTATCGAAATCAAATTACATGTGCTTCGTAACAACTTACGTCAAATGAAAGAATCATGTTTAAGATTTCTTCCTATGTTCTACATCGAAAATATTTTTCATGCTAATGTTAGTTACTTCATATTGTTAAAACAAGTGATTCAACGTACAGTATAATCAAATTCCAGATACACTAGTAAAAAACAATCATTTTATACTGGAATCACTTTAAATGAACATTTGGAAAGGCCACATTTCTTTTTAAATAACACCACTATACTTTGGGCTGCACCTAAACTTCATTACTATGGATGGGTCAACCAAGAGGTACTTCTAGAATAATTTGTTTCCAGTGGGTCCCAAAGGTATGTACTGCATGTGGAATTTACAAAGGTTGTGTTTTACAATAACTTATTGTAAGGTTGAGAATACAGTAATAGCCATTGATTTCTGCGTAACCCTAACAGACGTCGACAACTCTTTAGATGTAAATTTCAGTATAAGATAAATAACTTTCCAAGGCATAAAGCAAAATCAAAAACAAAATATCTACCATTTCTATCCCATTTAATTGATTGTTATTAGTTCTATTAGGGAAACAGTCTCCAGAAAGCTGCTATATCAAAAGCAAACTTGAAATGAAATGAAATGAAATGAAATCTTTGAGTTTTACGTCCCACGGTTATGTCGGTTAGACTAAAGGAGACGGTGATAATGAGAGATGAGTGAAATGGTGGAATGAAGAATGTGGGAGGAAACGGGAGAACCCCGAGAAAACCCACGAGCACGGTGTTTGTCCACCACAAAGTTCACTTGGCGGGGGCTGGGATCGAACCCGGGACCCCAAGCACCAGAGGTGAACGCTCTACCACTGAGCCATAATATGGCACATACCCTTTTTTCACTTTAGCTTTTTTGTGATTTATCAAAGGCACCAAATGACTGTTTTGTGTGAGATATTGACGTGTATCAATAAGAGATTTTGGTGTCATCTGACATGTTCTTTGTGTGTTTTAAGTGTGTCATATAAGGCACTTACTTATTTCTCGTCGGAATTAAGTGAAAAATCTTAAATTCCAGGTTTTAATTCATTTTTCAAGTTTTCATATGAGGATTTCCAATACTGATTATTTTTATTCGCTAAAAGAAAAAAATCAGCCAGAAAGGGGTTAACTTCTAGCACTTTTTTCAACAGTAGGAAAATACTTGGCCACCAACTCCGACTTTGAGAATGACCTGATACAAGGATATGCGCTGTCGTCATTTTATTATTCAACTTTGTTTTGGAGCACGCGAAAAGGCAAATCAAAGACAGCAACCTCAGCCTACAGCTGAATCGTATTTATCAGGTTATGACGTATGCTGATGTAAAGAAATGCGTAATTCTTATTAAACGTTTGAGGGGACCTGGGTTTAGAAGGAAATGCAGAAAAAAATTAAACACATGGAAGTTCAGAGAAATCGTAATACTGCAAATTATGGACGCGTCAAAATCTCAAATAATAATTTCGACAAAGTGGATACTTTGTATTATCTAAGACAAATATTAACAAACCAAAACCATATTGACGAAGAAATTTAGATGTCAACTGAAAGTAGGGAATTCGTGTTATTAGTCAAAAATCTCTTGTCTTCGCGAATTTTGTCGAAGAATTTGAAACTTAAAATATGTAAAACGATACTTACCTTCTATTGGGATATATGCTTGTGAAAAGTGATTGCTTACTTCGAGGGAAGAATGTGCACTGGAAGTATCCGAAAATAAAATCATAACGAGGAACTGGACAATTTATACCGTTTACTAAACATTGTTAGAATCATCAAGTCTAGGAGGCTGAGGTAGGCAAGTCATATAGCGAAAATGGCAGGAACTAGGAACACTTTCAAAGTTTTAACCGGAATTCCAATCGGAAAACGATCATTTGGAAGACCTAGGCGCAGATGAGAGGGTAATATTGAGATGGGTCTCGCAGAAATAGGAATACAAAGTAGAAACTGGATCCAGTTGGCTAAGGATAGAAGTCAGTGGAGAGTTTTTGTGAACACGGCATTCAGCCTCCAGGTTTCATAAGCCATAGAGTGAGTTACCACAAAATGGAGTTAGCGTTAGTCACGAAAATGTTAACTCATTGATTCCATTAACGAACTTGGCCGAACTAATCACTCCAGCTATATATTGCAATAAATAAATAAATAAATGAAAATAATAAACCAATTGAGAATGCTCCGAGCATTGTTAGAACTAACTTAAAAAGAATTAAATTTTCTTATTCTTCTACAAGCTTTATACTAATTGTTCTATGTACTTTATTATTATACTCATTAAACAATTCTTGTAATATATCTATCCATTTATAATTTACTTGAGTACTAAATTTTTTCCACGTGTTTTGTTTAAGAGTTCAGCTAAAACGTTCTACGATAAGTTGTTTTATGAACAAATATGTTCAAAATGGAGGGCTCAAAATTGAAAAATTCGCAAATAACAGACACACACATACACACATAAACGGAGACTTCAATAACGAGCTTTTTTAAGTTTGTTGAAAATTCACTTTTGTTCAGGACTTACGGTATCGTGCCTTGTAACAGGCGTACTAGCAGAACTATTTTATACGTGCCACTGCAAAATCCTAATAAATATATGAAACAGGAGACATCTATCTAATTAAGAAAATATTTTTGAACAAACGCTTTCTTTAAAAATAAAACAAATTATACTAAAAAGTAAAAAAATATTACTGTTTGAAGAAAATTATTTTTTAAAAAAAAATCCTTAAGAATGACTATAAACAAAAAGAAAACACGAGGAGCGCTCTCATATATAATAAATTAATTGTATCATACTAAAATGTACAAAAAAGAATAAGAAAAGAAAAAAATGTTTCAACAAATCATTTTTTAAATAACTGTATTTTTGCATGATTAAAATGAAAAGCATGTGGATAACTCTTGGTATGTACTGAAATCAATTACTCCCTTCGCTGCGTTAAATTAAGAAAAAATAGTCGTTAGTCAGTCACTTTTTTACTATTACTAAAGCATTCTCTGATATTGGTAATTTTCGATCATTTTTATAAAGTTCTCTTCCTTCCCGCCAAGTTCCGGGGCTGAATTTGGATTTAAACGGCAGCACAAGTGGCATTGTTCATCTCAGCGAAAACTATGGACTCGTCACTAACATTGGTCATGTTTTTATTATTACTATTTTTATGTATCTCCTGTTCCCCTCCCCCAAGTTGTGGGGCTGAAGTTGGATTTAAACAGCATAGGAAGTGTCAGTGTTATCTCATCGACCGCGAAAACTACAGATTCGACACTAATATCGGACATTTTCGATCATTTTTAAATGTTTCCCCCTCCTCCCCCTTGCATCGTCAAGGTGAAGTTATAAAAGCCATTCCAGGTGCGAACCTCATGTATATTGAAAATTTGATAGAGATCGGTCGGGTGATTCAGAAGTTTTTAAGTTTTATATATCCCCCCTCCCCTAAATTCTACAGTCAAAGGAATAGACAAAAGACTCCCAGGCCCAAACCTTACGAATGTTGACAATTTGATCGAGGTCAGTTGGGTGGTTCGAGAGATTAACCCGGCGGCACTGGCACCAAATCTCACAGACCCGTACCACCTGTTTTTGCAGTATGTTACTATTATAGTAGCTGGCCGTTGGTTCTGATTGGGGTTCAAATTGAAAATTTCATTTTTCAATGGACGCTTCTAAACATGATTTATTACCTTGTGATAACATATTGAAACTTTTTGAACTTTTTACTAAATAATAATTGTAATTCTACCAAATTTAACAAATGGGTCTGTGAGACTAGGCGCCAGTGCTCGAGTCACAAACATAGTCGCTTTCATTTTTATAAAATACTGTAGATTGATTGTATGAGAACGCTCCGCATGTTTTTCTTTTTAATCATGCAAAATTACATTTAATTAAAAAATGATTCTATTGAAAGTGTTTTTTTTTTCATTCTTTTTTTCTTTCCTTTCCTTTTTTTTAAAATTTTTTTTCTTATATTTTAGTATCATACAATAAATTTATTATATATGAGACCATTCTTCATGGCTTTTTACATAAGTGAATCATTTATGTAAAATCATGGCTGAGACCCACCTGAAATGTAACGAATGTTGAATTGCACGAGTTACTGTCTCACCCATAAACCAGAGATTTGGAAAGTCTTGTATGCGGCTTACCTGGAAAAGAATAAAAATAGCATGGTTAGATATTTCTATTTACACTACACAGAATTTCGGTAAAGTTATTTGCAATTACGTATAATGAAATGGAAGATAGCTACACATAAGCATACTATTTAAGACATACATTAATTAAATAATTATATTCATGTACGTACATTATGTCAGTAGAAACGATACAAGTATTATGAATTTTTAGTTTCTTTTGTTTTTATAACGTTTCTTAATTTCAATTCTGGAAGCTAATGTAGCTGATAAAAATGAACGAATGAAAGTGAAATGAGAGGAATATTTTGTCTTGGCCTGTGCACCACGTTATCGGTACACCCAGACAAAAATCTGCATCCACCAGTGACCCATTATATCTATGGGCACTAGCTTCAAAGAAGAAAATAGCTAATAGTACTGCTGGAGTATGAAAATAAAAGCCCAATAAGTACATTTAGTTTCTCATCACGCTGTTCTATTACAAGTTTTGACTCGTTGACTTAATGTGATTTTAAAATAAATAAATAAATACAAGACTTTTAGGAATGATAAAAAAAATGCATCAAAAAGATTTCGCTCTTGGCCGAGAATTACTTTCTGGATCAAGGACTACAAAATTTTTGAGCGGCCACTAAATCGAGTTTTCGTATTATTTTTTAAGGAATAAGGATATCATAGTGAGTTAAGTGATAGTTCGGGTTTGGCTACACTGTATGTAGTTCTCCAGATATAAGACGTACAAGAAAATTTTTGATTGAAGTTAATTGGGTCTTTTGATCTAAAAAAAAAAATTAAAATGAAAGCAATGAAACTTCGTTAGCAGTAGTAAATGCAACTGAAGTTATTCTTTAAAAGAGTCAGTCAAATGTCATTTCACATTCACAGTACAATTTCAGTATATTAATAAGAGGAGGGAGGGCAGATGATAGAAGTTAGTTGCGATGTAGAAAGCATGATTTTACTGGTGTAATGGTAAGTTACTCGCACATGTTCACTCCATCAATCAGTATGTTCTCCTGGTACACATGTGGACTCTTCCGTTCTTGAACATTACACGCTGAAACGAATGAACATCAACTCATGTGTCAAATTAATTATTAAACAACTACAAATTGGACCCTGTTCCCCCTTTCTCCTTCCATAACAGGAGCTCGATTGGGAGTAAATAGTGGGACTTCAACGAGAATGGTAAACGCAACTTTTGCTCTCGACTAAATATTATTTGCTGTTCCCTTCTCCCTTTACCCTGGCTTTTCAACAGCCCATATCATCATCACATGTCTTCCTTGAAACTTGAGTACACACAGTAAACTCGTACGAAACATTATAAATACACGGGTGTGCTACATATATAATGAACTGCGTCCAATATACTGTACGTTTAATGCTTTAATTAGAGGTAAAGAGAAGTGGTGTATGTATATATAGTTACATATTGTACGCTCATATCTGACAGGGGCACTCATATACACGGAAGGAAGGACGGAGCAATGTTTGCGTAGTGTTGGAAGCTAATTTAAACCTGTCCAAGTTAACCATTAATTGTGCTTATCTTGGGTCTTCCATGCCACGCGAAACAAATTAAACGAACCGCATCTAATTAAAAATTCTCCATTTGCTGCGTTTGTGTGGATATGTCATGGTAGGAGGAATAAACGTAAAATACAAAATTACACAGTATTTTTCTCCTAATATAGAAGCTCCGATATTTTCTGTTGAATGGGACAATTTGTTCGTAATTTATTCAGATAACGTACATTTTTCAGTGTTATAATTTAGAGTAATACAGAAATGGATGAGAAAATAAAAGTCGCTTAACTAAAGGATGTTGTAAAAAAGAGTATTTTCTTAATATCAAAAGCGCCCTCTCACCACTTTTCATTAGAATTTTAATCAATATCTTAAATACTATATTCAATACTATTAGCATATAAGGAAGAATAAAGTCCAGAGAAATAAAGAAATGGATAGCTCTCATTAAGCTGAACATATTGTATAGATGAGTAAATCGTTAAGCGTAGCTTTCTAGAAAGTCGACATTTTTTTCTAACAATTAATAGTATCAACGTGAAAATTGAAGTTTTGCATTTCACCCAACTGTCCATTCCCCATTCAAAAACTTTAGTAACAAATATGAAACATTCGAAAATTAAAAAGAGAAAAAGTTTTTAGATTTGCTGAATTGCATAATAGCATTATATTTAGTACTTTGCATCCTGTGTATTATCCTGTGTATCCTAAGCCACCAATCTCAACAGTATTGCGGGTTGTCTAAGGAAGGACGATACCCATAATTACTTTCATCGAAATAAATGGGGAGCAAGTTTTTAATTATGTATGTCTTAGGATCAAGTGGATGAATCGCCACTATCAACGAACTCTTGTTTCCATTTTTTGACTCTCTACATCTCCAGCCAAAATTGATGGTGATCCACAAAGTAGTTCCTGAGATTTTCTCTCTCCAGGATGGACACACGGACTGACAGAGAATATATAAAGGGGGCTGTTGTAGAGGTCTGCAAGGGCTCGGGACGAGCTCACAGTCCGGACTAGAGTCTGCAAAATATGTATCACTTCGGGCTTGGGCCGGCCTTGGGCAATATATTTTTAAAAATATACATCCATACTTCTCGGGCCTTTTCGGGCCTAACTTTGTAAATATACTGTACAACGATATATCACCGTTCTTTCTGGAGAACTTTTAAAGCACAAATGCAAAATTAAATCTGTAATTGCTGTAAATAAAAAATACAATTTTGCGTTAATTATTAAGTTTCTGTAATTCGGGATTATTTGGGGCTCATCTGATTATCACATGTGCTCGAGCCTGAAGACTAAAACGGATTTCCGACTCGGGTTGGGCGTCACATTATAAATTCACGGGTCGGGCCGGCCCCGGGAATAAAATTCCGACCTGTGCAGACCTCTAAGATATTGGTGAAGCAATCTCCTGTACGATAACCACGTCACTTGTTATAGTGAACTTGCTACTTAAGTTTACCCTCGTCAAGATTATTTTTTTTTTCTTATGACATTAGCAACACGGTTAATATGATATATCCCAAAATTACTCTCCAAAGATGAAATATACATCAATAGATATATTAGATCCAGATGAACAAAATGACATTTTCGAGGGTAATTCTCATGCATAGGAAAGTACTTTGAAGCAGACAAGCACGAACAGGCGGTAAATCGTTCCTATATTTTTTCTTCTTATAGTATTAATCTGGAAATAAATAAACAGCCCTATTATGTCTAATCATTGAAAAATGTTTCTTTACCATAATAATACCGTAGAACTTAAACCACATAAACAGATAATTCACTGCGTTTCGATAGAGGATTCCATTTGAAACCATACTTCCGTCTTTTCCTTTTATTTCATTTATTCATTTCTACGTCTGCGATATCCCACAATATCCCCGATAGTTGAATCGAAGATCACGTACTTCAAGATTGTAACAATTATATATAAATTTTGTCTAGGACAAGAGTCTCGTACATAAGATATTGATTTCTTCGGTGGCCAGACCTACACACCTATGCAATTAAATAGTGAATAGGCTGTTAAAATATAAAACGATATATTTAAGCTGCCAGTTCATTAAAACTAACTTTAGCTAATTACCACAAAACTTAGATAATTACTTAAAAGAATAAAACTATTACTTGCTTAATTAATTGGTTATATTTTTCTTAATATTTATTATTTCTGCGTTACCAAATCAAACTTACATCTGATGCAAATGACTTCCACACTATTTAGGCCTATATTTTAACAGCCTAAATGTCTGTCTGCTCACTATTTAATTGCATAGGTGTGTAGGTCTGGCCATCAAAGAAATCAATATCTTATGTACGAGACTCTTGTCCTAGATAACATTTACATATATTCGTTGTAAGATGTTGGTTGTTTAAGAGTTTGTTGTACCTCTGCAGTGCCGAGGTGAAACTTCATGACCCCACACATGAGCCTCACGCCAGAAACTGAACCCAGGTCTCTTGCAACGAAGACGGCTAACACGAACCACTTAGTCAGAAAGGAGGCACAAATGAAAATCTTGCTAAATATTAAGTTCATCAAAACACAAACACTTATTTCTCATCATTTCGTGGAACTGTTTCATGATTTGCAAGTATATTTGACTGCAATGGTGGATCGTAGATAAGATTGCTAATTGACAATTAGGAGGTGAATTCTCTGCAAGTAGCGACCTGCAGTCCCCACAGCTAACATCTAAGCAAACAGAAACACTAGGCTACTGAAATGAATGTACTCAGCGGTCAACCGTTCTCTCGGTCATAATGCCAATAAAACTAAGGAAATTGGCTCCACAGTAAATATCCAAGCAGGGAAACCGCATGGCGTTGGTAAACACACAATACAAGCAAAGGCAGATTAATTATCGATATGCAATTGTAGTTAAGGTTTTAGTCAGAGATTTTGGAAGATGCAGTTAAAAATTTAACTTACGAATCACGAAATAAGAAAGAAAGGGAATAAGTCTGTTAAATTTTTACTATAGCTTAGAAACTATAGCTTAGTATAACGCTTAGAAAACCCTATTGTATGACTGATAGTTACATCCAAAATTTACAATTTCTTAAGAACTCTACAACGATTAACAAAATTATTACGAACTTGCTACAGTTTTACTTCTCATAAACCATAGCGCTCAAAAATAGGCACCTCAAAAACACGGACAGATTTTTTTAAAGTATATAAATTATTCAGAATAAAACAATCCCTTTTACAGACATGGATAATCTTGTCTTCCCCCAACGTTTTAGTAACCTCACGAATTATCTACGTATATTTAATGTGATACCTATCAAGCACTGAAAATACTTTCTACAACTTGAAAATAAATATGTGATATACTCAGCGCGCAAATCTGTCTTCAACATTGGGCAGAAGCAAGTAAGACAGTTTCCTCCTTTTTTTGTTTTGTTAAGCGATGCTCAAAATATTTATGAAATTGAAAAACAATCCTGCGGAGGATCAGGGAGTAGAGCTGTCTTCAACATTGGGAGGCGGGAAGATTTGAGGCTTATTCTGTGGGGGGCATCAATGACATCTCACTTTCCTAATCGGACACAAATCATTACAATCTCCGCAAAAACACATTTCAAATCGCATTATTCGGGAGGGGGGCAGCAGATTGGAAGGGACATGTCTCCCTCATCACCCCGGGATTTGCGCCAGTAGATATACTATAGCAAATTTCAAACATACTAGTGTCTGCGGGGCGTTTACTGCAGACACTTATTACAGGGTCTTCCTAGAGAAATTCAAATAAACCGTTATAATACTTCATGAGTTCGGTATTCATTAATAACGTTGCATGTTCTTATCGCATTATTTTAGTACAGACAGTATGCGAATTACGGGATTTTTATAGGCAGTTGATATGTACTTTAGAACTAAATTAACCACACATACAATATATTTTACCATACACGTTCATATAAACGCATAGTTATAATACTCCAAACGACAGTGTTTTTTATTCATTTTATTACCTAAAGTTCAAATAAAGACTTAAAAGAGATATTTGTTGTTTATTGTGATACGTAGATTTCTAAAAATACTTCAACATATTTGCTTCTTATTTTCATTAGTAGAGAGTGACTCAAGACTTGAAAAAAAAAAATTACTTGCTTCATTAGTTAAAGATAAAGCTAGTCACTGCTTATATATTATGCCTGTTTGAATAAGTAATTGAGAGACTGTCAGTTACCATTTTGCCTAATAGTAGTCTAATAGGGACTAAAATAGTTTTCACATATTTTCTTTTTTTATCTTTAGAAAAGCAAGGCCGAGCAAGCACTGTGAGTGCTTAGGATTTGCGCTTTGCAATTGTGAACTGTTTGGTTGAAACCCAAGGTTAGTTATCTTGATTATAGTTTCTCTCCGCCTTATGCAGAGTCGTTTTAACACATGATTAGCGTCATTCTAAAGGCTTGATTACTGCTGGACACATATGTTAGTCGATCTCTTTAGTATGGCACTAATCACGCGTCAGAACGACTCTGAATAAGCCTATCTACATTTTTTCTTCAGTTCCACTAGGCAAATACTAAAAGCGAGCCTTTAATATATATACGTACATAGGCTCTAGCTTATTTTCTTGTGATTTTTCCACTTTTCTTGTTATTAATGTTTCGTTCTGAACAGGTTTTAAATTGTAGTACCTGAATCCCTATAAATAAATAAATAAATAAATAAATAAATACTTTAACAGAACAAATAAAAGAGCGATAATTGATTGGTCCATTGAATGATTTAGAGTTTATAGCGTTTTATCTTTCAGCACCGAGATTATGAGACGTTCGCTCCTTGACCTAGAGCTTAACATGAGATTTATGCCATATGAGTTCTAGTGGCGTCATTCGGGGCTCCAGGCGAATGGCAATTGACTCTCCCTGAGTTTGAAATTCATACACACTTTAATTATCAGGATAATATATTAAAGAAAACATGAAATTTCACTTACATCGGTGAATCTTGCCCCCTCTCCTAGCAAGATCTGAAATAAAGCTGCTGATGAACTACTATCGAGAATCAAACTCGGATCTCTCGCGCCGAAGATACGTACGTTAACCACATAACTAGGAGGAAGCTCATTTGGTGCCTGAGTGGTGCTTAATATGTTTAACATCAAACTCTTTTCGAAATCTCTCGTTTGCCTTCAGAACACAATGACGCAGCCATTTAATGCCAACACCAAGCGACAAAATAATGAAGCACTACGATGGAAAAGATCAAAAGAGATGCACTCGATCCTGGAGTGAATATGCGATTTTAGTGTCCAGCTATCTTCGTCAGTAGCGTGAACTATGGTTGGTGGTTCCAGAATTCAAGCCCAAGAAGAGAACCAGAACATCAGCCACAAGGGTTAGCCGAGTTGAGGATGTCCCGGAAAGACCGCTGAGGTTATTATCCAACGATGGAAGAGACAACCCTGTGTGAGGTGAATACCCAATGTCATTTCACAACCAAAATTATAAAAAACCTTTTCAACATTGGTTTGGGATTAGACCATATTAGTTGTCAGTGATAGACCACTTGTAGACAAAGCAGTGGCGTATCGGTTTGGAATAGTCGTAGGAGAGAACACTTAGTAGAGATGCATAGTGGACGTACGAGTGCAGGAGTGTAAGAGAGACTGAAAGATAAGATGATTCGGTGAGATTAAATTTATCCAAAGTAGTTGCAAGCGTATAAGTTCTTCCTTTATCCTCTTGAACCTATAAGCAGCTACTGTTTCACTTATATTTGAAAGAGTTGC
Organism: Thermobia domestica; assembly: GCF_964235325.1. NCBI lineage: Eukaryota > Metazoa > Arthropoda > Insecta > Zygentoma > Lepismatidae > Thermobia > Thermobia domestica. The sequence goes on from NC_137468.1 coordinate 199,766,427, forward strand.
GTCTCATCTATTGTGTGCGCTTTTCCTAGCTATAGCTCTACCGATATAACCGAATACATCCTGAGTTGGATTTAATTTACATGTAATTTCTGTTGTGCGTCATCCACTGTTCAATTCAGACTTTTGTACAGTCAGCAGCAAAAAACCTGCAACATGAGCATGTAAATTTATTGTGAAACGACGAAGTCTTTTGCTCCAAGGGGAGGACTCCGAGGTTTCTCCTGGCGTGATTCGTGCCACTTACACGTTACGTTGATTCCCTGGGCTGTTAGGCATAGTTTCACAATAAACTTACATCTTCACGTAGCAGGTTTTTTGCTGCGGACTGTACAAGGGGGGCAATAAAAAATTAAGGGGGCTCTTCTAGATTGCAATAGGCCAGCAGGAATCTGTCACAACAAAACTTGCGAGTTGTTATTATCTGGTCGGTCGCAATAACCAACATATTGCAATTTTTCCGTAACCAACACTGTAAAGCGTTTGTGTGTTTGTATGTAATTTCCAAGTTTCAACTTCGACTTTATACGAGAACGTGGTTTGTTAATTAGAACAATTAGGTTGGGCAAAAGAAGAAACTAATTTTCTTTCTTTTTTTCTTTTTTTTTAAATCTTTGCTTTTAATACTTTTATTTCCGAACAAAATTAAACAGAAAAAAGTAAATATTTCAATGCAAGTGTATAGATATTCTAGGGGGACTCAGCCCTTCCTCTTGAACATGCCTGAATTCAACACTGGCATCATCGAATCTTATGTTCTGAGGTTTGAGAACCATTTCTTGCACGAATTACTTTTCATTCAAGACTTTCACAATAAATACACAATTGAAATAAAAAATAATTGATTTGTTTCCTACATAGGGACGTTTCGCACTTAATGGAAACCTTTCCTTACGTAGGAAAAAAAAAATTTTGAAAGTCTCTCCTTAGAAGCACTACAGTCTTGTGATGGTTGTCACCAATTTTTCAAAAATTATTGTAACTTTCAGCGATGGAAGATTGCCCTAAAAAGAGGCGAAAAAAAGAATTATTTTCTTTCTTTTCCAAATGAAAGAACACCTTTTCATCACACCATAAATCTTACAACATGACTGGAATGTGTTGAAATATATCTTTGGTTTAGTATGTATGAAGTCGGGAGGGAAAGGAAACGAACTCTCTTCCAACATTAAGAAGAAATATTTATCTTGTCTTCTGCCAAGAACATCCGACAGAGTCCACGCCTTCTTTTTCTTCTTTTATCTCACAGAGATAAAAAGGAAATTCGTAACGAAGGCACAGAGAGATAGACCTGAGTGGTGATCTTGATATCAAAGAACATAAGTAGCAGCTTAGACTCCAGCTTCCTGGAGGACACACAACGTAGGGAAAGGGGTGGGGAGGGCGGCAGGAAGCGAGAGGCAGTGAAAGGAAGTAGAGTTACATCCGAGAATTAATCGGGAACTGAAACTGTCGTCAAAGGATCTACGGAGAAGCTTCCTATCCCAGTTGTGGGATTAAAACCGCCAGAGCTCTAAGCTTACTTTGGAAGACGGTTTAGCTAAGAACAATATAGACCCTAAGGAAGGAGGAGCCGGTTTCTCTCATCTCTATGAAAATTGATTCACCATTAATGTCCGTCCTATTCCTTTAACTTTTATGATTAATCTTCACCGTTCGTTTACTCTTAATTTTGATCTTATAAGCGATCACAAAACGGTTTTCGATCACATTCTCGTACGATAACAAGTGGACAACAAAAAAGTTTACAGCACGTATTATATACTTTCCTATACATTTTACACACCTTCATAAACATTTCTTAGTGTACGTAACAATTTAGCGAGAGACACCTATAGAACGAAGACGAAATTAACGAGATATGAGCAAGAGATTATTTACGTCAACTGACCATAATAATAATAATAATAATAATAATAATAATAATAATAATAATAATAATAATAATAATAATAATAATAATAATAATAATAATAATAAACAAAACTAAAGAACATAAAATTGAAGTTTGGAATGCACTATATAGCAAGCAGGTTCTTTAAGTTTTACGTCCTACGGTTAGGCTAAAGGAGTTGAGTTGATTGAGTTGATTTTTAGTTTAGCCTCCCGTCCGAGGCTATATGAGACGTGGACCTACTAATTAACGTGAAATCCGAACCACATGAGCTCCCGCCGGGAATCGAACCCGGGTCCCCCATAGGCTAAAGGAGACAGTGATGATGAAAAAAGTCAATGAAAAAATGGAATGAAGAAAGTGGGAGAAAACAGAAGAACGCCAGAAAACCCACGCACACGATGGGTTTGTCCACCACAAAGCTCACTGGAGGTGGGATCGAACCAAGGACCCCATGCGCCAGAGGTCAATGCTCTACCACTGAGCCACCGCGGCCCCACAGGTTATTTTTACCAGCATTTTTATAAAAGGAGATTCTATATTCGGAAGGCAGCGCCACGCCATTCGTATAAGCACTAATTATCACACATATACCAAAAATTAGTGCTAAATTAGTACTGACGATACTACATAGAAAAACTAGTGTTCTTACAACAAAGGTAGCATTTCAGATTCTTTATTGATGGGGCTGACAGTCACATTTAATCATGCAGCACTAACTGTGGAATGTATGGCCCAAAAAAAAAAAAAAAAAAAGATATATAGTGCTATATTTGTGCCGACGATATCGCATAAAAAGAAAATTAGTGCTTTTACCAGAAAACCAGTATTTTACATTTATTGTGGAGGAGGCACTTTCACGTAAAGACAGCACCGCCCGCTTTTAATTATGGAGTACTGATTTTAGAAATAAGCCAACAATTAGTGCTACATTAGTGCTGACGATATCACATAGAAAGAAAATTAGTGCTGATTATCTCGTCATGGAAATGAGAGATCAATTGTTTTCTTTGATGACGCCATCATTGGACATTTCGTATTTTTCAGCTCCCTGGCAAAAGCATTGATTTTGTTTGTATGTAGTGCCGTCAGCACTAATTTTTGGCGTATATGTGATATAATTAGTGCTGATACGGGTAGCGTAGCGCTGTCTTCTTCAATGAGGATAGTGAGTATGAACCAGTCTCAAATGCAAAATTGCGATCTCTGACCACGACGCCCCGTTCAACTGTGATGCATGCAATGTATTCGTCTCGTCACTGACAAGAGTGTTGTATTCCTAATAAATAAAGATAAATAGAGCTATTCAATAATCACCGTTCATTTGTGCGAGAAGTCCCTTGTTCGATCCACGGCGATATGAGTTGGCTATCAACAGATAGTACGTGAGTGTTCTTTCTTTACTTCTACTAATTTTCTCTCCTCCTATCTATTTCTTCGTCTACAGGGTATTCACAAACAACACTAAGTATTTTGAGGAAATTATTTAATACGAAAATATAATTATGAACGCATAAACAATTTTGGAGGTATACCCACCCCACCGAAGACTGACTGGAATGATAAATTAAAGGATCGTAACTGAGAATGAAGTATCGAATTAAGGTCAGGTATATATATATATATAATTTTGAGGTTAGATTTTATTAATGTACCCCTGGATGGAGAACAAAGGCGGCAAGAGGGTTATCCTTGGACCCAGAAAGAAATTCTTGAAATCTTTTACAAACGAAAAATGATAAATCAGGAATTGAAAACTCGCATATTTTCTCCTGTAGTACATTAACAGAATATAGACTCAAAATAATGTCTTCATGTACGCGGTCTTGAACCATTTCGGTCTCGACTTACGATCTTTTTATACATATATTGTTTCGACCAATTTTCTGCGGGTTCTGACTCCATTGGCGGCCACTGGTCTAGACAGACCCGTGGGGGGACTTCAGCGTTAAGAACTAATTTTTATTTATTTTTAATCAAGCAAATAACAAAAAATAACTTTGTAATTATGAATTTAAACATTTTTCGAAATTCTTACAATTCAAATTGTGTTCAAAAGAATGAACGTGACTAACAAGAGCACTCAATCATAAGAACGACTTTTAAAATGACTTTTTAGAAAGCACAAAATGTAAACATAAAAACTTCTTGTTAGAAATTACTTTTTCTCCAATGAAATCGTTTATAATTTTGTGCTAAATAATCAAAAAAGGAAAATAGATATATATATGGTGCAGTACACAGATCTCATCACTTCAAAATTAGTGCATTTGGTGAGTGCTTTATCACAGATTAATCAAACTAATGGCATTTGAATTATTAAGAGCAGAAGAAACAACAATGACTCTCAGAGACAAACAGATCAATCAATGCTATTGCACTTACGCTTAACTTCCTCTAACTTTAACAAGAGAGAGAGAGAGAGAGAGAAATCCCATCGTAAGCAAAGAGTCAATTTGCGAAATGAAGTTTGGTTGTTTTCACCTGTAATTTGGGTTGTTAAGCATACAATCAGAGTGCAGAACTTCTCAAAATACTCTCGTAAACAAACTGACTAACAGGAGATGAAATAAAATCTTTAATTTGACAGCCAGAGTTTATACTCTCTTGGTACAGTGAATGGTTTGAAATAACTGGTATAAGAAGAAACCCTTCCGAGAAAAGTGAGAAAATATATACATAAGACATTATTTATCACGAGCTTTCGTAGTCTGATATGAAATTCTTCTTGTCCACCTCAACCATAGGTTGTTGGGCAACATGAAAATTTTAAAACTTTTCTCTCCCATGGGAGAGTTGTTTTATACTTTGATAAGGTCTCTTCTTCATCTAGAGGACTGCATCTAGATATTCTATCCTCGGTCTTCTTCCTGGTTTTCCTTCTGCCTTTCTGTCTATCAACATGGTGATCCAATCGAAGTGCCGAATAAGATGACCAAGAACGCTGTTTCTTCTTTTTTCTATTATCTTCACGATCTGTCGTCCTTCATTAGCTTCCTTTACTACGTCTTCATTCCTTTTCCTTTCGGTCCATTCTGTGCCAACACCACATTTCAAATCCTTCCAGCTTGGATATTTCAGCTTTTCTCAATGTTCACATGAAATAAGGGACTTGTTATTGTAGAAATGAAAGCTGTAAGTAGTGTTTGAAGTGACTTAAATCAGTATCCAATGATTATCTTAGAATGAACAGATTCAGATAATAAATAATTAGTTGTATTTCATAAACAAAGTCAGTAAGACATACGAGAATTATGTTTCAAATTTTCGAATACAGAAGTTTAGACACATAACTTAATCTATTAAATTATTTCCTCCAACTTCCTCAAACAAGATACGTATAATACCGCAACAAATTGTGGAGGTAAACACAAGTATTCATCCATCACAAACACTTTAGGTTTGTATGTAATAATTATAAATAACACTTCATTAATCTTAAGGAATAAATATGTTGTCGCTTTAAAATGTTACTACATTATTTTAAGGCTTTGCTCTCTGAGATTCCTATGGTATATAGTCATAAACAATATTAGACAGCTTTCGATAAATGTATATGAACGTCTAAATACAACACTAGTCATAGATTATTAAAAGATACAAAATTTGAAATTATGAAAAGACTTAATTAGTATTTGTTTGTTTCCCAGAATGGCACTATTCAATTATGGACGGCACTGTTCTTTGGGAGAATTCTTGCAAATGAATACCTACTCTGAAGCGTGATATGAAATGTGTATTTTTCGTTTTCAAACGAGCTGCTACTCTTCCTATAGAACGAATGAAATTACATTAGTTATCATCATCATCATCGTCGCGTGCTTTCTCTTTCTCCATCTGCCACGCTCACAGGAATCTCGTTTCTTTTCTGAAGGCGTATCTGGGATTAAAAAGCTTTACAAAGTCTCCCTCCATCATCCAGCTCCAGACCTAACAACGTTTCGCAGCTGGAGAAGTAACACAAGACAAAATTAAAATGTTCGACTACTGTCAGATGAATATATTCCACACACATGCACAAAATAAAAATAGGTTTTCTCTCCATTGGCTTAACAAAAGAATTTCATCACCAGGAACTACAAGAAAAAGTATTTGAAGAAGGAAACGGCTTTTCTCCAATTCATCTCTCTCATATGCGAGTTGACATTATTTCCCCCCCTTTCGGTGAGTTCGAATCACATATTTTAAGGCAATATTATTTTGTACTTTGCGCTAAATTTAACTAAAAAATATTTACTACTACTGTGTTTCCAAAAATCTAAAGTGCCAAATATGTACGCACTATGTCTTAGCTGACGAATGTTCTGTGTACAAGGAACAATTTATCTTGCACTGTGCAATGAGCAGTGTTTAATGTCTTGTGTTGCTACAGAAAACCCACTTTCTTATACAGAACAGTGTGTTGCTTATTGCGTGTACAATTTGGCCTTCCCAGCGAAGTGTGGGGTGAACGCTATACACTATCGTGTAAACCTATTATATTGTTGGTAAATCCGATGACCGTGTAGGCAGCTTACTTCACTCTCGAGAGAGAAAGTGTTAATACCATGGCGAACAGACAAAATAATTTTACATTACGAACCAACAAACAAAATTTATTGAATTTAATGTCCCCCGGTTATACAGCGAGGATTATGAAGACGGTGATAAGAATGATGAAATTAAGAAACTGGTAGGAAACAGGAAAATCCCGAGAAAACTCACTGCATGGTGTTTGTCTACCATAACAACGAAATTGTCAATCGTTTGTATAAGAGGAGGAGTTAAATATCAGACATGAAAAGTATTGAGAAGAACTTTGCTACCTGTACTAGCATTTATGAAATTAATATTGTAAGGTAAGTTCAATGTATGTCCCAATTGCAAATCATTACCTCGATAAATTACTGTCTGTAACATTATTATTTTTTAAATAATCGACTTTATGTCCTAAAATTAAAACTACCAAGACCAAACGAACTTAGATTAGTAGCAAGCAAGCTGTTGGTTTCGCAGCCAGGAGGATCCGGTTCCAATCTGGTGGCCGCCATTCTGACTAAGGTTTTCCCTTAGGTCCACCAGGCGAATCCAAGGGTGGTACCTTTAAGTAGAGGTCCTGAAGATTACCTTCTACTTATTTTCCTGTTGTAGATTATTAATAATTCGGGAGTTTCAGCTTAAAGACTCTCTGTAGAAAGCAATGTTAAGTGCCACCTTAAAATTGTTTCACTTATTATATATTTTAAATACGTTTATGCCTTAATTAGATTTTCATACTTCGTTATATGCTAGGTTGTACTTCTAAGCAATAGTATTTTCTATTTTCCGACGCTTGGGCACCATTTACTATCTTTTGTCTCTACTGTTACAGTAACTATTGTTTTTGGCACTTACATTGTTTTCCACAGCGAATCCAATTGGCCTTAGAGGTTAGAAATTCGGACTTAAAAATTCGGTTATAGAGAAAAATCGTTACATAAGCAAGTAAAAGAACGGCTGGTAAATGTTTGCATGTGTATTAAAAATAACGCTGATGGAGTTTTGTATTTGACGCTTCTCGTATTTAAAGGCGTTTCTGATGAAATAGAAATGCCTGTAGTACAAACAAACAGAATTCACTCGAAGTTCTCTTCACGAAGTGATACTCAAGCGACGGGAGATGTTCAATTTCTGTAGCCCAAGTGGAGCTTTCCCAGCTTCTTCCTGAATGAAAAAAAAAAAAAAAAATCAACGTGACTGCATATGTTCCCTGAAGCATTGCCTACTTCTCTTGGCACTCCATTCTGCGAAAGAGTTCCAACAGAGTGCAGAATCGACATCTGGCTGCCTCTTTTCGCCCCCTCCACCTTCGCCATCACTCCATCTACCACCAAAGGTTTTCACATCCATCCACCGACAAAAGCTTCAAACAGTTGCTACTTCCACAGAATCTGACCCGTTTTACATTGCTGGAAAAGACGCAGCCAGGTAAACGGACTATTTCCTGGAAACGATTGCAGAAATATTTTGTTAATGGCGTGCTTTCCAGAGCACATCTCTATATGCGTTTCAGCATAACTTTGTAAAGTAAACATCAATTATGACTGTAGTATTTAAAAGTCATTTTTTTAAAAGAAACAACGTCTATCACGAAGCAAATTGGTAATGGAGTGAAAAAATGGGAAATCTTTTATTTGAAGTTAAGCTAATAAAAATACAAATGAAATTAAATTATGGAAGTTAAACAACCTGTGTTAAGTGTGTCTTGAAAATAAATATATAGAAACAGAATAACACAGGCCCTCAACTAGAATAATAATTCTGGGTAGCTGTTAGAAGATCAATCATTATTTTGAGCGCAAAGGCTCTACTATATATATGTGGTGTATGTATATCTACAACAAACTGCAATTCCTGCATAGACGCACATTTATTATTCCACCAGCATTATACAGTTACAACAAATGCAATGGAAAGAAATGTTTCGTTTGAAGTTCCGTATGTATACGCTTAGAACAAAGGAAACGAAAGATAAATGAAGGTAGATGATGATGAAAGTGTAATCGGAATGAAGAAAGAGGACGAATGAACCAGATCAATGTTGCCAAAAAAAAAAAAAAAAAAAAAAAAAAAAAAAGCTCTTTACGCACATCAGAAATTTCAAAGTATTCTTTTCTTCGTCTTTATCCGGTCGGAACAGTTTGGAACTTCATTTTGGCCAAAAAAATTTGAAAACAAACCGTAGAAGAGCGAGAGGGAGAAAAAATTATTCATTATTCTTATCTACCAAAAAAAACGATGTTTTGGCATACTGATGACAACAAGGTGCAAATAGACCTTGACTGTAATGGATGAGCGACATCGGCATTAATCTGTTTCCGGTGCGTTCCAAAAAAATGGATTATATAAGGAACTTAGAATGGTAAAATTTTACGATCATGTATACAGAGAATGACAATTTCTGTCAAATACCAGAAACAAGAAACTTTAAAACATTAAATAGATCGAAGGCAATACGCTGTAGGGAGATGTATTGCACAAAAGTAAATGTGAATTAGGTGCAGAACAATGCTTTGTTCACCTAATAGCCACACTGTCTGGAACCGAAAGTACAAATTTTGAAAGCTTACACTTTCACTGTTACCGCAAAATTACAACACATCCATTTCCTCTCAACCCGTTCTGTTTGTGTATAATCCCTTGATTTCCTTCACAACCATTCGATGTGAGCGCTACAAACTTTATTTTATTTCCATCACAGGCGCTAGTAATGTACGTAAATCATTGATGTTATAAAATAGAGGATTTGCCCTTGCAATAAAATTTTGAAGCCATACGTCACAGTTTCACCACCCCTACTCTGCCCACTCCGTCCAATAAGATCGCAATGTTTTGAGCCAACAATCATGGCGGAAACGAAAGTAGCCAATTAGACGATAGCGGAAACAAGAGTAGCCAATCAGACGTGCCGATGCTCGGTTGCTTTTTGGCTTTATTGATTTAATAGGATGAAGATACATATGGACAGACCAGATTCAAACCGAGAGAGGCGTAGGAGTGAGACGTGCCAACGCAGATTCCTTCGAAACAAGTAGTGTTATACCACTGTCACAGCAATTACAGACTTTCCACCCCCACCCCCACCCCCTCCATTAACTCACTTAGTTCAGTTTTACTACATCACTCATACAATCACTGACATACACCATGCGTAGAATACGCTCCAGGAAGAACAGAGAGCTGAATCCTTTTGAAGAAGGTCGTAGGATTGCAATCATCAACCCTGAAGATAAATTTTTTGCAAGATAACGTCACAACGGGAGATATTCTTCGGGAGAGTCTAGGCAAGAAGTGTATCATCTTAGGAGGCATAATTCAAAACAAGAAACATCTCATCGTTAGATTTCAAGATACAGCCACTAAAGATGCTTTCCTCCAGAGTTTAAGAACGAGACTTTGGACCTGGTCCCAAGATAATCATCCTGCGATCACAAGAAGACAAAGATAAAATACATTCTCTGTCGTCTAATACGCAACCAGAAGCAAGCAAGGATGGCTCACCACCGGACTCTGCCAGTACATCTCCCAATACAGCCGTTATATATGTTTCATATGAAGAGTGCAAACAGACTACACCTTCACCAAATCGCCTCACCAAGAAGAACATTAGAATCACTCACAAAGATCAACCATCTGCACCACAAAAGAACAACACTGAAATAGCACAACCAGTATCACGACCACCCACAAAGAAGAATACTCATCTAATTCAGCCAACACACACGCAACAGTCTACTAAGAAGAACTCTGACACTGATCACACAATCAAGACTAACTCACAGACAAAGAAGAACATCAATCGCACCACATACACATGCGTCATAAAAGGTGTGGACACGCAGCTCTCATTACCACGCATCAAGACTGAACTCACTAAACAAACAGTTGACTTTGTTAGCATCCAAGGCAAGAACGGTCCTGTATCTCTAATTCGTCTTTTCTCTACAAATCCTGCGCAGATCAATCATCTCATCAAGAGTGGAATCAAGTTATTCCAGACTCACTTCAAAGTTGAAGCATCCAAAGCCACAGCAAGACCACAACCATGTTGGAATTGTTATCAGTACGATCATCCAACTCATTTTTGTGTCAATCAGAAGATTTGCTACAGGTGTGGTGAGAGCCACGATGAGGAGAGTGACAGGCCCATCCATCCAAAATTTTGTGCAACAGGCAAGATTATTGACCATAGAACCGGCCATAGCAGCTGCCCAAGAACACCCACTCAAAGTCTACAAACGGTTTCCAAACGTCATTACCGCCAAACCACTATCAACCCACAGTAACACCGGCTCTTTATCAGGTAGAGCCAGCTCTTGAAACTCAACCAATCGCCATCATTCTTCAGGAAGCAATTCAAACTGCCACACAGAAGATTATGAAATGGGTGGCTTCTATCTTAACGATGACCACTGTTCCGGACCAGCGACCACTGTTGATGAAGGCCATTCAACGTGCTTCAAAACAACTTCTTAATAAAGAAATTAACATCTTGATGTCTACGCATGGAGACATATGTATCACTCACCCACAATCATTCAATACATATGACAACCAAAGAAGAACTCATCATCCCACATAAATCACTTATCCACAAACAGAACACTTACCTGTTTTTGAACTAAGTGCCGGAGCTTCTGACTGGCAATCTCCAAGGATCTAGAAATATCCAAACAAGTGAAGAATACACATTCACCATCAATATACACCAAGACCTACAGTTCATGCCAACACACAGAAGATGCCGTTATTTCTGATTGTCCAACCACACACAATATACAGGGTGTCCGAAAAGTCCTTCCCTGATTACAGAAATTGATAACTCAGGCTAGAAATAAGATAGAAATATGAGACTGGTGTTGAATTGTTTACAAACTATAAAAGTTTTTGTCTGTGTTAGGTTTGTTCTGTTTTACCAAGTCTCAATTTTGTTTGTTTTAGGTTTGTAGTACGTAAGTAAGAAGCCCAAGAAGCCATGCCAACCAACCAGGAGAAGGCACAGTGTGTCCTGTGGTACAATCCGCGGCAAAAAACCTGCAACATGACCATATAAGTTTATTGTGAAATGACGAAGACTTTTGCTCCAAAATAAGTGTGCACGGGAGGAGGCCGAGGTTTATCCTTTCGTGATTCGTTCCATTTAGACGATTTGTTCATTCCCTGTGCTGTTAGGCGTAGTTTCACAATAAACTTACATCCTTATGTTGCAGGTTTTTTGCCGCGGATTGTACCATGAGACACGATCACCAACCACGGTGCAGAGACAGTTCCAGACAACATTTGGGAGGACTCCACCTGATGTCAAGAGCATTAAAGCCTGGTATGAGAAGTTCAAGAACACAGGGTCGGTTGCTGACCTTCCGAGATCTGGTCGACCAAGAACCTCAGCAGACACGGTGGAGGCTGTGCGGCAGTCTTTTCTGAGAAGTCCTAAGAAATCGGTGCGCAGGGCCTCATGTGAATTACAGATGCCAAAAAGCTTTATCCATGACATTTTACACAAACGTCATGGTACCAAGACGGTGCACCACCTCATTGGGGTTTGGACGTCCGTGCCTATCTTAATAGGACATTTCCTGGGCGATGGATTGGTCGTGATGGACCAACAGCTTGGCCTCCACGCTCTCCTGACATAACCCCATTAGACTTCTTTTTATGGGGTTATGTCAAGGATGAGGTCTACCGAACACGTGTACCAGATCTTGAAACCCTGCAGCAACGAATAACCACAGTCGTTGCATCGATCCCTCCAGTGATGTTGACTAATGTGTGGATGGAAATTGAATATCGCCTAGATGTGCTACGTGCTACCACGGGTGCTCATGTGGAAGTGTACTGATGTGACCAAAACTTTTAGAGTTTGTAAACAATTCAACACCAGTTTCATATTTCTATCTTATTTCTAGCCTGAGTTATCAATTTCTGTAATCAGGGAAGGACTTCTCGGACACCCTGTACATATTTTTATTTAACTCTGAGTAAAGTAGCTGATGCCAGAAACCCTTCCACCCTCCACCTGCGTGTGAAAGTGGAAAATAGACTTGACTCTGGGCAGATCATCTATTTTATAACATCCTTGACGTAAATACTGCATCTCATAATCAAAAAAGCGTACTTCTTTTGTCAAAAAAGAAGAGTCGAACAGCCTTAAGGATAAAGTAACTATAAAGGCTGTTCTTCAATTTAAAAATGATGTAAATGTTTAACGTATGAAACGAGTTTTATGTAACCTTCGGTGAGTTGGGTTAGATTGGATTAGATTTAGTGTCCCTTTCAGCAGCGAGGCTATATGAGACGTGGACCTATAAGTTAATGTAGGACCCAAACTACATTAGTTCCTGCCGAGAATCGAATCTGGGTCTCCCGCAATCTTTGGTAAAGCGGAAATATACAACAGGGGTTAGTTGTCAGAAGTTTGCGTACAATTTCAGCATGTTTCGCGACTTCTACAAGCATAAAAATAAAATGAAATAAAATAAAGGGGGAATATAAGTACAAAAGTTGGTATCGCCACTGCTCACATACTTTTCTGTACTCAGAAGAATATGGAAGGGTGATTATAAGATGCTCAGCACTCCTTTTCACCACCGAGTCTGTACGGTTTAAGTGGAATCCAGACCACCGTAAATGAGTTTGAATTTTAAGGCTCTCGCACTGGGAATTAAATCCGGGACTCCGTGTGCCAAAGGTCCGCATGTCAGCCACTATACCTGCAGGTAGAGCTGTAATTAAATTAGTGATGTAGCTTGTACGACATACTGTAATTACTTTATTGACTGATTTCATTTTGGAATACAAAGATCTCAGGAATATATTGTCTGGAATTTAACCGAGGTAAGTCCCATAGTTTTGGAGCTAAGAACTTTACAATTTCATTTTATTATATTATATTATATTATATTATATATATATATATATATATATATATATATATATATATATATATATATATATATATATATATATATATATATATATATACAATGCAAGTAAATCTAATAACTAAAAATCAAAACAGCTGATGAATCACGAATGTCACATATACATCAACACACACAAGTGCGTAAAAGGAAACTACATTCCAATTCATTCGTTTGGTTGTAAGCAATGCACGATGAACATAATATACTTCCACATGAGGCGAAATAATGCTTATCAATGCCATACGTTCTGGAAAGCAAACTTTGAAACCAGCCAAACATAGGATCAGCATTAACAAAAACCAAGAGTCAAAGAGCGTCAAGACAAACAGCATTGCCAGTTCTACACCCAGAAATGTTTGCTGGGAGGTGTCCAAAGTATTTCAGGGAGTCAAATACGTCTTTGTAATATCGAACCTGCACTCGAAAAGACGATAGGTGATTTTTAATTACTGTCACCTACACTTTTAGAAAAAAATATTATTTTTATAAGAAAAGAAGGTTAGTGATGTGTAAAATAAAATATTTAGACTACATCAATCATTTTTCGGTTAAACAAGTAAAGTTCGTTAAGAAAGTCTACAAATGTTAGTAAAGTTTCGAAATTTTTGGGAAATCCGGACACAGTGGACCCCCATTGTGGCTACACCCCTGAGCACTGCTAGCTAGTCCCAAATTTAATGTGGTGTTTCCATTATATAGTTTTCTGTGGAAAGCTATCAAAAGTATAAAATAAACTTATTTTATAAAAGAAATATATATATACTAAAATACTATCCGCAGAGGGGGGATTCTATATATTGACTTAATAATATTCGCTTCACAAATTACTGTACAAGAAGCCTTCATTTATCTATATAAGTTAAGAATTAACTTGTAAACGTGTGTTTAATTTAATTTGTTTTCTGCTCTACTACATATTTTCTTTCTTATTTTGTAATTAAGCAATCACTTTTTTTTAATTGTCATTATATTGGTTTGCTTCAGTACAAACCCGTAGTTTAAAAGGATGAATGCATAAAAGTAAATTACATTTGTTAACTGGTAGTGAGAAAAAATTCAGAAATCTTATTTAACACAAAAAAAAAAACCTTCTCGTTCACTGTAAACCATGCTGCGTTGCAGAAGCACTGCAACGACTAGAGCGTTTAACTTCTGAGATAGGGGAAAGGAGACTTAACAGTTTCTCCAATTGCCGCCCACTGATACATATAGTACTAGATAATTTAGCATAATCGATTTATTGTTGAGCTTTAAGTTTTAGTCTTAAAAACGTTTGAATGTAATTAGTTTATTCTCTAGAGCTGTAATTTTCTACATAGACTACATCACAAATCAGTATATCTGCGTGTGTGTTGTCAGACAAACTGCACAATTACGCGCAAAGTGGTAGGGAGAGATGATTGAAAATACAGCAAAAGTTAAACGAAAAATACGAAACACGAACTTCTGTAACTTTGTTGGAAATTTGCCACTTTGTGACAATTAGCTTCCATCTTCCCAAAATACAAGAAACTACGAAAGAAAATATAAACCATACATGCACAAACACACACTAGCAAGAAGACTCCCAAAAGCGGCAGTTGAAAACTTCGTTCTTCCAGGACTGTGTCTTTTTCCTTCCTCAAGAAATATTGCAATTACTGCGACAACGACTTTTTTTGTGTTTGGCACAACCCCAATTCTAATTAACCGCTGCTGTATATACTGTACATGCTATGCAGCCATTTTGAAGTCTGCTGAAGACTCTTTAAAAAAAAAATGATCGAGTTTCGTAAAAGGAAAACAAAAAAAGGGAGGAAAGAAAAGAGAAAGCAAATATATTTATGAATTCTTTAAAAAATGGCAAACACAAAAGAAAGAAAGATTGTAGGGGAAAAATAAAACAAAAGGTTAACATCCTAACCGCACTGGAATAATGCTTGTCGCAAGATCAGCAAAAATCAAACAGTGTCTCGTCTAGTCTCGAAAGATGGGTGACCATTCGTACTCACCAGATGATCTTACGGTATACTTCTGGCGTCGTGAGGACAATTGGGAAGTTAATCAAAAAAGAATTAGCGAACTCAAGCCTTAAAAAAATCAGCATTAAGGGCGAAGGGAGCAAATGTACTAACTACATATCACTCCAGCCCCCCTACAAGGGATATTGTGGTAGGAGTTTAGCTTTGTGTGTCGGGTTACTTAGAGAGATGGAAGTATCGAGAAAGAAAATTCCTACCAAGGTCGAAGACAAGTGGACATCGCATGATGCGAGGAAATAAAATGCAGGGAAGATAACTTTCTAATTCAAAGATCTTGTCCTATCTTCCAAGTTGGGTACAACACTGCCATCTATTTTTGTACGTTTCATAAAAACTGAAAATTATGCCCCTTCCAAGTGAGAAATTGTAGTTCTTTCTGACGACACTATTTCATGGCTTTAGAACAGTGATCGTCAAACCGTCGATCGCGAACTACTAGTAGCTTGCGGGGGACATTTTCGGTAGATCACGTCAACGCTCCGGTTGGCTAACCCTGATTCCTCCACTGACTAAGGTTAAACAAAAAAAAAAAAAAAAATGTTGCTAGTTCTTTTGGTTGGTAGCTCACAGTATGATTTAAAAATAATACGGTAGCCCACAAGCTTCGTAAGTTTGGTAACCACTGCTTTAGATATGAAAGAAAGGTAAATATGACAACGATACGGAAGAAAGAAAAATATAAAGAAACAAGGGTGAACATAAAAGAAAGAAACGAAGAAAGACAGATAAGAAAGAGAGAAAGAAAGAAAGGTATGTACGAAAGAAATGGGAAAGAAATGAAACAGAGTAAAAGTGAACAAAAAAACATAAAGAAAGAGAGAAAGAATGCCAGAGAGACAATTATGCCGCCAATAAGTTCAAGGAGTTCTTGCAAGCAGCAGAATTAGCCCTGTCTGTGATGTCATTCTTCCTTGCTAAGGCTCAATGCCTGAGAAAGATGGCAAAAGTTAATGCTTCTTGAAAAGCATTCCGCCAGCGAGATGTATACAGAAGCGGCACAAGTTATTTCAGGAATTTCCAATTTTAGAGACGTTTTGCAGTCAAATAGTGTGCAACTGAAAAAGGTTCTCCTTTATAACTTTGGAAACACTAATAGGGCAGCTCTTGCTCGTCATCTGTTGTTAGAAGCCACATTAACGGCATTGTTCTTCCAAGGTCACAAGGATTTTGCTCCGATCTCATTTGAAGGATTTTCTATTCCAATTGAATCGGCAGCAAAAAGAGGAAGCCTCATAGAAAGTCTTAACTGGCAAAATAACGGGAGATATTCTGTTGAAAATTCTCTCTAAGATTTCCTTATAAATTCATTAAAATACTGCTTTGTGTACAAATTTCAATTTTGGCCTCAGATCTAACAAAACTTACTCATTTAATTCTCTCTTGAATTGAAAGTGGGTGGAGGTAGAAGATAGAAGAAGGGAAAGATCAATTTTGAAATTTTGTATCTACTACGTGAACATTATTTTATTGTTTGATTATGGGCGTCATAATATTCATCTGACCCTCCACATAGTTTTTCTTTCTTTAATTTTTGTCCATTATTTGCCTTTTTAAAAATAGATTACAAAAACAATATCCTAATGTACGCCATATTCACAACTCATTTCATCTTTACCAAACTTCACGTAAAAATGCATGGAAGAATGCCTTCACTTAGCTGACTCAGCCCAAAATTGACTTTCGCAAATCACATCGAAACTATTGCAAACAATGCTTATAAGAGTCTTGGATTTGTTTGTCGTGTAAGCAGAGACTTCCGTAGCCACATGACAATTTTGAAACTATATTATTCGTATATCCGACCCCAACTAGAATAAGCTTCTGTTATTCGAACTCCTCATAAGGGAAAATATATTCAAATAATTTAAAGAGTACAGTGCAAGTTTTTGAGATTACTAATGTATAAAAAAACTGGACTGTACCCTGTATACATATCATACCCAGAACTAATAAACAATTTTAATATACTGACATTAGAGCAACGTAGGTACGTTAATGATTTAGTTTCTCTACATAAAATAATAAATAATACAATTGATTGCATAGAACTAAGTTCTAATATATTTCTGCATGTTCCGACGTCTAGAACGAGGTTGAGTAATAGTAGTATCCAGTACTGTAAGAAAGCACTACTGATGTCCTATATGAATCCCCTTTATGGAGAATGAGCTCTTACTACAATGATATTGAAGGAAAGTGTGAAATGATGGACGTATTCAATATGTCTGAAAAAGTGTTTAGGAATACAATTTGTAGTATGATGAGCTGAATTAATTAATGAAACAATACAAATTTCTGTATGTTTTTCTTCTGTAAAAATAATGACTTTTCACCATGTATGTAAACAAACACTGTAAATGGGCAGAACGCCTGTTATGTTGTTGTTACAATAAATAAATAAATAAATAAATAAATAAATAAATAAATAAATAAATAAATAAATAAATAAATAAACTTAGTACGCAGCTGAAATATTTTCCTCTGGTGAACTTTGGTTCCCGGGATGTGGGCTATCAAATTGGAGGCTTGAACATAGTTATTTCTTTATAATAATAATAATAATAATAATAATAATAATAATAATAATAATAATAATAATAATCGCGAGAACTCGTGAAGCTTGACCTAGATCTACAAATTTCACCAGCCAATAGAACGCGAGGATATGTCCCGGTTGTCAATTCCCACTCACGAAATTATGCCAATGTCATTTCTCGTGCTATACGGAGAATATCTGAGCGTAGAGTGTTGTCAGGTTACCACTAAGTTTCGTTTTGTTTATTATTGTTATTGCTGTTTTTCTCACTCATTCGCCATGTCTTCTAACTTTGACAACGTTGTTGAAGCACTTTCACTTTTCTCAAGTGTGCGTTCTGAAGGCACCTCCACCAATTGTACCATTTTTTCCCGATACATCACACGTGAGGTAAAGCAATTTCATGATTGGTGTAGAGCTCAAGCTTCACGAGTTATCGCGGTCACTCTAGTAGTTGAAGCTTAAAAGCTGTGTTGCCATTTGATGCGTTTCTTTTCACACTAAGCCTTCCACAAGGTCCAACTTATTATACCGTATGACAATAAAAGCTGTGTTGCCATTTGATGCGTTTCTTTTCACACTAAGCCTTCCACAAGGTCCAATTTATTACTCCGTATGACAATGAAGCTTAAAAACTGTGTTGCCATTTGATGCGTTTCTTCCCATACTAAGCCTTCCACAAGGTCCAACTTCTTATACCGTATGACAATAAAAGCTGTGTTTTCATTTGATGCGTTTCTTTTCACACTAAGCCTTCCACAAGGTCCAATTTATTACTCCGTATGACAATGAAGCTTAAAAACTGTGTTGCCATTTGATGCGTTTCTTCCCATACTAAGCCTTCCACAAGGTCCAACTTCTTATACCGTATGACAATAAAAGCTGTGTTTCCATTTGATGCGTTTCTTCCCATACTAAGCCTTCCACAAGGTCCAACTTCTTATACCGTATGACAATAAAAGCTGTGTTTTCATTTGATGCGTTTCTTTTCACACTAAGCCTTCCACAAGGTCCAATTTATTACCCCGTATGACAATGAAGCTTAAAAACTGTGTTGTCATTTGATGCGTTTCTTCCCATACTAAGCCTTCCACAAGGTCCAACTTCTTATACCGTATGACAATAAAAGCTGTGTTTCCATTTGATGCGTTTCTTCCCATACTAAGCCTTCCACAAGGTCCAACTTCTTATACCGTATGACAATAAAAGCTGTGTTTTCATTTGATGCGTTTCTTTTCACACTAAGCCTTCCACAAGGTCCAATTTATTACCCCGTATGACAATGAAGCTTAAAAACTGTGTTGTCATTTGATGCGTTTCTTTTCACACTAAGCCTTCCACAAGGTCCAACTTATTATACCGTATGACAATAAAAGCTGTGTTTCCATTTGATGCGTTTCTTTTCACACTAAGCCTTCCACAAGGTCCAATTTATTACTCCGTATGACAATGAAGCTTAAAAACTGTGTTGCCATTTGATGCGTTTCTTCCCATACTAAGCCTTCCACAAGGTCCAACTTCTTATACCGTATGACAATAAAAGCTGTGTTTCCATTTGATGCGTTTCTTCCCATACTAAGCCTTCCACAAGGTCCAACTTCTTATACCGTATGACAATAAAAGCTGTGTTTCCATTTGATGCGTTTCTTTTCACACTAAGCCTTCCACAAGGTCCAATTTATTACTCCGTATGACAATGAAGCTTAAAAACTGTGTTGCCATTTGATGCGTTTCTTCCCATACTAAGCCTTCCACAAGGTCCAACTTCTTATACCGTATGACAATAAAAGCTGTGTTTCCATTTGATGCGTTTCTTCCCATACTAAGCCTTCCACAAGGTCCAACTTCTTATACCGTATGACAATAAAAGCTGTGTTTTCATTTGATGCGTTTCTTTTCACACTAAGCCTTCCACAAGGTCCAATTCATTACCCCGTATGACAATGAAGCTTAAAAAATGTGCTGCCATTCAGTAGCGTAGCCAGGATGTGTGTTTGGGGGGGGGGCAAGTTCTGTTATAGGCACATATAGAAAAATTACAAACAAAAAAATATATAAACATAAAAATATATAAAAAATTACAAACATCAAAGTACCAAAGTACATTGTCAGACCTCTTTGGGGGGGCCCGGCCCCTCCGCCCCCCCTTCCCTACGCCACTGCTGCATTTTGATGCGTTTTTTTCCACACTAAGCCTTCCACAAGGTCCAATTTATTATACCGCATGACAATGAAGATTGAAAGCTGTGTTGCCATTAGATGCGTTTCTTTTCATACTAAGCCTAGTAATTAAAACAACTATTTAAAATAACCTAATAACTTATATGATAAACTAATTACATCTATTTATAATACAGATTTGCTAAAATCTATGAAGAAGAAATTTTTCCACAAATAGGAAATTCACTGACCCTTCTAAGTTTTAATAGTGTCGGTTCATCCCGAATGGCAAATTAAATTTTCAACATGGTTTCTAATTCAGTGTTTCTGATTAAATGTGCAATATTTTGCTGCTGATCAACAAACTTTTCCATCCAACAGACATTGTATAATAATGCTCATCACTGTAATCGAGCCGAATAAGAGTTTTAATCCTATGAGAGACTGAATTGCTAGTTGGTTTTGTATATTCATTTTAGTGTTATATGCCAGGGTTGTGCCTTTGAACCAAAAGGAAGCGGATAAGGAATAAATGGGTGCTAGAAGGAGAATAATAATAAAACAGAATAATAATCTACAAATTGTTCTAATGAAAATGATAGCGTAATCTCTGTAAGAGAATAACATTATTATGAACAACAGAAATATTACATACAATTAACACAGTGACTTAAAGAAATTGTAACAGTTATTACACATTTCTTTATTTCAAGTTTGTGTAGTCCTGTTGTATTTGTCCAGGTTTAGTTCAATTTCATCAGTTTCCCCTTTTTTGGACATTGCTACCCTTCTTTCTATTTCCCTTTCACATTTCATTCCTTCACTAATAATACTACCTAGAAACCAGTTCCAACCCTTTCCCCTCCTTCTTTAAATTCACAAATAATAATAATAATAATAATAATAATAATAATAATAATAATAATAATAATAATAATATTTAGACACCTGTTTTCTCTTCTTCCTTCCACGTTTAGCTCAGCAATAATAATATGTAAATACCTGTTTGTATCTTATCTCCTACACCTTGATATGCACTAGCAATACTGTTTCTATATATCCTCCTCCAATACCTATCGTTGACACAACGTCTATTGTGTCTACACTGGTTTCGCTTTTATGCATAAGGCTTCAACCTTTTCTTCTTTATAGAGAAAATCAATTTCTAAGGGTGTTGCCACGTTAGCTATCATTAAAAAAAAAAAAAAAAAAAAATCTTGAAACCCTACCATATTTCACTATGTGCACACAGTCTTGAAAGGGTCATAAAACATTTTTTCCATCTTGCAAGGAGTCGAACAGTGTGCAACTTTCTGGGACGTCTTGCTTGCTACCTGGTATCGCCCTCTCGCTGATATAAAGGAAAAACTAGTTTCGCCGCTTCCGAACAACGGATTCTTTTGGACAGCGAGGGGAAGTGCGCCAAAATACACGTTTTTAATAAGGAGGTTCACTGTTTGTCCACTAGAGTGCATAGTTGAAAATACTTTTCTTGCTTTCAAGAAGTTGTAATATATAGACAGTAAATAGAAAGGTCGGGTTGCAAGGTTTTTTTTTTTTTTTTTTTTATGACAGCTACAAGATTCATTTAACGTGGCAACGTGGCCTGAAAGGCCACCAGTGCTTTGACAACGTTAAGTTGCGACGTAAATTTACTTCATATTGGATTTACGAAGAATGCGTGGAACAGAGCATCACGTGATTGCTTTGCAGTATAACGTCACTTTTTAGCACTCATGGTGCATGAAACACGGATCTGCAGCTAAACGTGATATCCGAACTAGAACCTTCTATTTCAAGTGTGCCCGTCCTGGCGCTGCTGTCGGTGTACGTTTTCCCGTGCCTCCCTCGAAAGAGAAGGGATAATAAGTTGCTGTGGCCGAGACTCTTCAATAGTTGGATGTGGACAGGATTGCCACATTGAATTATTTCACGGGCTTCACTGTGCGTGCACCGTCTTGTTACTCATTCTAAGTAGCCTACGATCTTCACTCGCCAAGACCACATGGCTGAATGACAAATTGGCAACACAGCCGAGATCATTCACTTCTTTCCCCAAAGCAAGGGGAAGGTTTCCTCTGGAAGATTGCAGCGGGGCCGGGGCCGAAGTATATTTCACATGTTTTCCGAGGGCACACTTGAAACAGAAATGCTCTACATAAGGTCACAGCGGGAATCGAACACGTTCATTTGTACATCTTCATAACGCAACATACATTTGTACATTTTCTTAATAAAACTATACGTGTTTAACTGGAAAGTGATTCGTGTAGCACGAAAATTTGATCTTACGCTTTATCTGTACTCTTACAAAAATAATCTAGTGCTAGACCCTATCATTTCTTTCTGCAAATATACGTGGAAGTATTTTACAATTAACAATCGTCTTTTCGGGTGCAGAATAACACTCGTTTAATACTACATAGACGTAGTGGTTTGTAGTATTGAACCCCTTCCCCCCCCCCCGAAGAAAAAATTGTGGGTGCGCGCCTGGCACAGAGCCTCTATCAAAATCGAACTCAGAACCATATGACACCCAAGTTAACCATTCTTATTAATCAACTATTAAATAAAAGAAGAGGATGAGCTCATTGCTTTTGTATTCAAAACAAATTTAATAGTTTCGAGAATGTCTGTGCTGCGTTCTGGATAATCAGAAGAGAAAATCTTTGTCATCCGAAATGAAGGATGATGAGAAATTCAATTTGCAGCGTTCTCTTTCCGCGATGGTTGGTTTAAAATGATTATTGTGTGCCACCGTGCATTATCTCACGACCCATTAAATGAAACCTGTCACCGTTGATGGATTTATGATGAAAACACGCAGCCAGAACAACAATCAACATCATGCTTAATTCGGCAAAAGCACCTACGCACACACATGCACAGCAGGCGACGACATAGCATATACTATTGAGTACATATTGTTATGCTTTCGTTCACGAGTTCATTCATGATGGAACAGCAACAAAGCGAGGGAAACTGTTTTGGATCTCGCTGAAGCTCGCTCATTTGCATGATCAGTGATCGCGGATCCTACGCATCTCTTCAAAAAGCTTCCTCTAAACAAGGCGCGCGTGAATTGTCAGTCTAACTTTCAGACCATATGATGGAGGCGCCTATTTTACATGTTCTCCAATCTTTATTTTGTTGACATTATAAAAAGTGAGAGTGCCTGAATAATGTGACACAGGAACTGGCGTTTGACTCTGAAGTCGATGGATTGTAAAAATTAAACTAAATTTCTAGTTTTACGTCCCACGATTATGCCCTTTACGGTAAAGGAGAGGGAGAGAAAGAGTAAATTATTAGAAAATAATTGGTGGAATGAGAACGTGCAGGGAAAGAGGGAATCCCGACCACGGCCGTGCCGTAGAAAATCAGCGCCCGGGGCGAGAGAATACGACGCCGCCCCCATACATATATTGCAAGCAATTTTCCCTGTCCTTTTTCCTTTTTTCTCCCGAAATTTTCGCCCCCTTACTTCAGCGCCCGGGCCGTCGCCCCACTCGCCCCCCCCCTCCCTTACGACACGGCCCTGATCCCGACGATATTGTTCACCACGAACTCACCTCGCCCGGGATCTCTCGTAACAGACGTTAGAACTCTACCACTAAGCCCCCGAGACCACTTACTCAGTTCAATGAGCGTCTATTTCATAGATATGTATTATTTCTTTAGTCTTTAAACGTACTATATTGAAGTGTATGTGGGGTCTCCACACGTCATTTTATTCAGAAAGTACTAGGTTAGAATTAGGGATGGCCAGATCCGGATATTTTTGGATCCGGATATCCGGACACTGGATCCGGATCCGAGATTTCGGATCTTGGATCCGGATCCGAAAAAACGGATCTTGGATCCGGATCCGAAAATCCGGATCTTGGATCCGGATCCGAAATTTCGGATCTTGGATCCGGATCCGAAATTTCGGATCTTGGATCCGGATTCGAAACTCCGTGTCAGAAAATTCGGGTGTTCCGAATCAGCAAAATTTTCGAAATTATTGACAAAGTGATTTTCATTCCTATGCTTAAAATAAGATTTTAAGACACTTTTGGTATCTGATCGTGTGACAGCCTTGCGTTCCCTTCATTCTGTTGATATTTGGTTTTCGTGCCTTAATATGTCACAATTACTCCAAACTTGATTGAGTAAAACTGTCGAGTTAGGTGAGAGCAATCTCATTGTCAGATTAGATTCTAGTGGAAATACTTGACCGAAAAGGTAGTAAATCTTTTTTAAAGCTGTCGTCCTGGTGGAAATTTGTCCTTTGTTTTCTGTAACACTAGTCAAATGCTGGGATGAAACCTTAGTCTCAAGCCCAAGCTTCTTCATTAGACTCTGGCTGCTTACTTTTCTAATTCTTTCTGAGTTATTGTGGTCACTGAATGAGGCCATTTCCTAGTCGTGATGGGCTAGGCCATTGCTAATAGAACAGCCCATAAAATATAGATCAAATCAAATTAAGGAGCAACTTCCTTTTCTTGCTCTTGATGAGCATTTTTTTCTTTCTTTAAAAATACGTTTCTCTGTGACCGTACCACTCCAGTTAGAATTAAGAATTGTAGTAGAGATGAAGTTCTAAATGGCAATTAATGTATCAAAATCAATGTATTAATGTACTGTATGTGTATACAAAATACCATATGGAGCCTCGAGCAGTAACACGTATCTTTGTAATTAGTAATCCACTACTATTAACTCTGCATAGGTTGTATAAGGAGCTATATCATTCATGTAAACACATAGGCGGATGCAGGGGGAGGGCGAAAAGTCGTTTGCCCCTACCCAGCCCCACCATTAACAGTGTACTTTAGTAGTAATTTGTGGCAATTTCAGATCATCTAAGTAATTTTTCACTGCTAGCATCCCCAACCGCCCCCCTCCAAGAGTCCGTTCTGGATTCGCCCCTGCGCAAACATAATTTTATACAACTCATTCAAGAGTACATTTTGGTAGCTTTTTAAAATTTTTATCTTAAAGGATTGTCATTTCTCGTGGCTACTTATGCAATTTTGTCCACAGGCATACATGCAATTTCCAGTCATTACGCAAATACATTTATATACTTAATAGACCTCGGCTAGTTGGGGGCTTCGCCACTAGACCCCCGTTACTAGGGCCTCGCACCACAAAAGCCTCTAATCATAATCAATTTAAAAAGAAATGTCTGGGGATTTGCCCTTAGACCCTCTGATCTCATTTGATCGGCCTATGACCTCGTACCTCGTAAACCTACAACCATACCGAATCTCAGTTCAAATATCAAGTTGTATGTAATAACATTCCGGTATCCCGAATTTCAGTGCGAGTACATGGGGGCTTTCCCCCCAGCCCACACATTTGCTCGGTCTACGGCCTCGCACATCATACGCCTGCAAACATAACGAATTTTTAAGGGGCCACGGTGGCTCAGTGGTAGAGCGTTCACCTCCGGTGCTTGGGGTCCCTGTTTCGATCCCAGCTTGCACCGTGTGGACTTTGTGGTGGACAAACACCGTGCTCGTGGGTTTTCTCGGGGTTTTCCCGTTTCCTCCTACTTTCTTCATTTCATTTATTTCTCATAATCACCGTCTCCTTTAGCCTAACCGGCGTAAACGTGGGATGTAAAACACAAGCATTTCATTTCACAAGATAACGAATTTTTGTTCAAATAACAAGTTTCATTTCTCTAACATTCCAGGATTCCGAGATATAAAAGTCTTTTCTCCCCGCCCCTTTACTTCCCCTCTAAGACATACATAAAAAAAAAAAACGCTTAAGTACATACCTAATTATTTCAAATGTAAAGTCCAAATACTAAATTCTATGCTCCTAACCTTCAGAGGTTCCCAGATATCGACATGTTATTATAATAATTACAATCCCCACCCTCTTTCCTTTCCATCTCTTTTCTTTTCCTTTTTACTAAAACGTCAAAAAACACTGAAACACATGTCAAATTATTTTCAATGAGAAGTGCAAATACCAAATTTCAAGTCTCTAACCTTAAAGGATATAACATATTAATACAATAATTGTAATCCCCACTTAATTTTTTCTCGCCCCTTTTCTTCCCTTCTGGGCCACACATAAAAAAAAAACGTTGAAATACGTATCTAATTATTTTAAGTGAGAAGTCCAAATACCAAATTCCATGTTTCTAACCCTTTAAGTTTCCGAGATATAGGCATATTATTATACTAATTGCAATAATTGCAATTACCACCCGTTCTTTTACTTGCTACATCTTCCCTGCCCCTTCTAATTTAAATATCAAAAAGCACTTTAACAAGTATCAAATTATTTTCAATGAGAAACCCAAATACCAAATTTGAAGTATCTAACGTCAAGAATCATCAATATTTTCCACCCCATTTCCCCCCTTCCTCGTCGAATTTCCCAAAGTCCTTCCTTAGTGGTATCCTACGTCACAAACCCTATAAACTGTCCAAATTTCAAGTTTGTAGCTTAAGCGATTTGGTCTGTACGGTGATCTGTCACTCACTCACTCAGTCACCAGGACTCTGCCCTTTTTATAAAGAGATATTTAAGATTTTATGGGAAAGCCATGGATTTTGTCCTAAGGCCGCCAGTGTCTTAGAAATGTAATAGCTTTGCTATAAACTTTAAGCAATCAACTGACTGATCTGCGTCTATATCTATTATGTAAAATGCCGCTTATGATATTTATTTTGCTCGTAGTAAAAAAAAAAGAAAAGAAAAAAAAAAGAAATGACGAAAATTCAAAGATATCCATGATTTTAGCGTAATGCTGCAGGAGTTCAGATCATTGAATTAATCATAAGAGCCGACTGTATAAGATAGACTACATTAAATTCCAATGTGGCACAAAGAAAATATGCAGCATTACTATGCAGTTTTTCAACATTATAACTCATTCTGAAAATATTATCATAGGTCTCACAAACAATCGAATTTTAATCCTAACTCGATTAATATAAAACAAAAGGCAGATCTATACAACTACTGACTTCAGATGAAAGTGGCATACTTATAGTACGTTTAAAGATATACTAAAGACTAAATGATGGGGTATGCGGAACAATGGTCTAACCCGAAAAATGTGAAAATGAGATTTTGATGTAATCTTTTGTCATTTAAATTGAATTGTCTTCCCACTGAGTTAGATAAAATTCACCTAGTCAATTTTATACATATGGATATTTTAGTTCTGGGTCTCAATCTAAGGCCTAAAATATTCAAAACAGGAGTATGAATCTGAACTTCGAAATTTCGGGTGTGGATCCAGGAACCGGATATCCGGATCCGGATCCAATATTCAAAACTTCGGATCCGGATCCAAGATACAAAACTTCGGATCCGGGTCCAAGATCCGAAATTCCGGATCCAAGATCCGAAATTCCGGATCCGGATCCAAGATCCGAAACTTCGGATCCGGATCCAAGATCCGAAACTTCGGATCCGGATCCAAGATCCGAAACTTCGGATCCGGATCCAGGAACCGGATATCCAGATCCGGATCCAAGATCCGAAATTCCGGATCCGGATCCAAGATCCGAAATTTCGGATCCGGATCCAAGATCCGAAATTTCGGATCCGGATCCAGGAACCGGATATCCGGATCCGGATCTTATAGGATCCGGATCCGGATCTTGTAGGATCCGGATATCCGAGATCCGGATCCGTCTGGACATCCCTAGTTAGAATTTACATACGGAAACACAGTTTTTCTCATACCCACTCCCTGTCTCCAACGTCATATTGACCTTCCTCATGGGTATATGTGCGTGCCTTCAGTGAACACCAGAGTCCAGATTTCCGATGGGACCTCATGTGATTCGGCTGTGGATTCACATCTCAAATCGCCTCGCTGCTGAAATGGACGCTAAAAACGCCAATCCAAGCAACTAACCCAAGTCATATTAGCTTCAAAAGTTATTGACCTTGGATTCAAAGACTAAACTTTATATCTAGTAACCGTAGTTAATTAAACGTGGCAAATACATAGCGTAGGAGAATTTTAATTACCTTTTTCTGCAAGTACCTGACCCCGGGGCCCCTGGTAGGAATAGGCAAATGTATAAATAAATAAAAGTTTCTAAGAAATTCCTTGGGAAAAATTTTCCCAATTTCTCCCGAATTTATGGATCCATCATACACGTGTTTCATTTTAAAGACAACGAGGTTCGAACCTTCGTCAATTCTGCAGGAAAACAATCTGAATTTCAATCCGAAGTTATAGTGTTAAAGTGCGAATAAAAATGTGTAACAGATTTTCTGTGATTCGCTTGCAGACACACATTTAATTTAAGCAAACCTCTAGTATTTCTCACAAAGGATAAAAATGCATGTAATTTAAAAGATATCTTCCATTTTTCTTTTTTCTTTTAAATAGATTTTGATGGGAAGTTATTATGTATTCTTTAAGACTTCTTTCCAATCAATTTATACCACTTGGAGTTGAAATCGATTCAATATAAGAACATGAATTACTTCTCTTTTCTGGTCTAAAGATAGATAGATTTGAGTTTAAGTCCCTTTTAGCATAGAGGTTATATGAGACGTGGGCCTACAGCTTAACGTAGATCCGAACCACAGGAGCTCCCACCGGGAATCTAACCAGTATTCCCGCGCCAAAGGCGTGTACGCAATCCACAGGGAGCTCTTGTTTTCTGATATGAATGACACCACATCACAAGGAATGCATTCTATGCTCGTTTCTAATGAGCATAGTATCCTCAAATATTGAACTATATCTTGTTTTCAATATGCATGCCAGCACAAGTAACTGATTAAATCTTGTTTATAATGTTAACGGCACCCCCAACTAATTAAGAGCCCTCATCCTGGCGAAATTAAATTACCGCTAATTTTACAGTGATATCTTCAAATAGAAAAAAGATAATTGAAATGTGGAACAAGAGCGCCCTAGACAATATTATTTTCCGTGAGGAACCGTTATCACAAGTCACCAAGTGGCTTTCCGTTTTCAGTCGTTTAGAAACGCGAAAATAAATGCCGATTTTCTAAATGGCTGGAAATTGAAAGCAGATAAGTGATAACGGTATCTCATGTAAAATAATATTGTCTAGGGCGCTCTTGCTCCACATTTCAATTATCTTTTATCTATTTGAAGATATCACATAATTACTGTAAAATTAGCGGTATTTTAATTTCGCCGGGATGAGGCCTCTTAATTACGCCTCGTTTCTAACAGTTGTGTGGTTTTCTACTTAAGACTAGTTATTTTTAGCGCATTAATCTAGATAGTTAATGCATTAGCCTTAACGCTGGAGGTTGTTCCTAAATCATTATAGTATTATTTATTTCACGCATTATTCCAGGGTACTTTTATAGTTTCGATGGAAAAATCTTGATTTTAACATCCCACGATTATGCCCTTTAGGGTAATCGAGAGACGGAAGATCAAGGCAAGTAAATGATGATAGAAGAAAATGTGGGAGGAAACAGGAGTATCACGAGAAAACTCAAGGGCATGATGTTGTCTACCACAAACTTATTTGGACGGGGATCGAACCTAGGACCCCACGCACCAGAGGTAAGCACTCTACCACTAAGCCACCATCCCCCTACACAGTTTCGATGGACGCTGTTGATGCGAGAGAAATGATTGACTCTGTCCGTCAAATTTTGGGCGAGGTTCCCGTAATGCTGGATTTCTCACCTTGAGCAAAAGATAATCCAAGGCCTCAATGATTTTGTTGTCAGTGTAAGTAGACAATGCGAGGCGTGGCTCAAATGAACATCCGATTACTTATTTACAATTCCAAACGTTGAAAGAATAAACATAAAGATGAATAATGAAATTTCCATTAGCAAAGATGAATTCACAGTAAGCCTTGCCTTTCGAAAACGACGGAAACTACTTTTCAAGAAAATAGCTGGCCTCGACAACAATACATGCCACACCTATTCCAAGCCATTCAGAGGAGCTTCCTTCTAGCAAATACAGTGAAACCTGTCTTCAGCGGAATCGAGAGGGACTCGCAAAAATTTCCGTTAAAGACAGGTTTCCGCTTAATGGAGATAGACCTTTCCGTTAATATATATATATATATATATATATATATATATATATATATATATATATATATATATATATATATATATATATATATATATATATGCTTATAACGGACATAATGAGAAAATATATTGATGTACGCAACTTGTTCAATTACAGTACTTTTTCCTTCTACGGATTAATACACAGAAAAACTTAAAATAAACACAAAATATGCTGTGCCCTTTATTTTTCCCAATAGTCAAGCAGGATTTTTTGCATACATTGCTACTACTTGGCTGCGGTATACTTCAGGACACAGAAAAGCTTTCTCTGGAATTTTGAAAATCCTCTGAACTCTTTCCTCCTTGTTTTCAAGACACGCGATGGAGATATATAACTTCTGCTTTACCTCAATTCCTTTTTTCCAGAACTTTGCTTTGTCAGTTTTCTTCTCATTTTTGTTGGTTGTCGCTAGTTGCTACACAAGCGGAACAGAAGTACGCCTACAAAGAAGACTGACAGCTGACATGCTACGTAGGACTAGCGAAACATTGTGGGAGCTAAATATGAGTAGTGATTGACGAAGGTCAACGCTGCCCATAAAGATTTAACAAAAGAACGAAGTATTTATCGCAGACAGTATATGTTTACCCGCTCACAGGATGTTTAAAAATTTTCTAAACGATGTAGTCTGAAACTCAGAAGTTTCCGTTAAAGGTTTATTTTGCTTTCCGTTGTCCGCATAACACAGTTTCCGCGTAATGAAGGGACTTTTACATGTCTTTTACTCCAAAATCCATGGGACCATGAAATATTTCCCTTTAAGACAGTTTTCCGTTTAATAAAGGGTCCGTTGAAGACAGGTTTTACTGTATTACGATTTTCAACCTCGGTGACAGACAACCAGTGGTACACAGAATCTACACCATGAAGCGTTAAGTTTTATAATGAATTATTCTGGAGATAAGGAAATCCAATCAAAGCGTAGGAACTGTCAATAATTTAAAACAGTGTTGACTACGTCCACTAGTAGATTAAAGGAAGCTCAATATTCTGTTACACTTTAACAATTACGCTTAATGTTCCACCATTTTTTTAAAAAAAATAAGTCGAGTTTTTTAACCCAACTCGTTACTTGGAACTAGAAACATACCAAGTTCCAGAATCTGAAGAACCCGTGGCGCGAATTCAAGCTTGGGCTATGTACCAATCGAAAGAGGAATAGTTTCACCTGACTGTCAGTTGATTGCCTTAGTTAGATTCCTACAAATGCTAGAAGGATACAATACAAAGCCAATGAAATTTGAAAGCAATGATTTTTATACTGCCCTAAGTATTATTAGGTGGTGAATATATTATAGTCAATCATGATTCAACTGAAGCCGCTATAGCTATAGGTTGGATTCTTTAACAGATAACCATAATACATACAGGGTGTTTCAAAACAACACCGACAGTTTCGGAGGTGATTCCTGACACCAATATAAAGCAAAAAGTATAGACCAACCTGGGTGCACAAATGCTTGCTTTCGAAATTATAGGCTGCCGAAAACATGGAAACAGGAACTTTAAAGGTCCATAGCTCTAAAACTGTAGGATCTACCATAGTCGGGTCAAGAGTTCACTTAGGAAGTAATATATGCCCTATCCAAAAATCCATGTTTCAGAATCCTAAGGTACTCACGCAACAATTTTTATAGAGGGGGTTTGGCTACGGACATATAATCTGAAGTACTCACTAACTACCTTTATAAGAATTGTTGCTGTAGAACCGTAGAATTCTGAAATATGGATATTTGGATAGGACACATACTAGTTCCTAAGTGAAGTCTTGAACCGACTACCGGTACGGTAAGTTCCATAGTTTTAGAGCTATGGACTTTTAAAGTTAATTTTTCATGTTTTCAGCAGCCTATAACTCAGAAAGGAAGCATTTGTGCACCCAGGTTGGTCTACACTTTTGTCTTATCTTGGTGTCAGGAATCACCTCCCAAACGTTGTCGGTGTTGTTTTGAAACACCCTGTAGATATGGATAACAGATAAGAACTCATTAGATATACGTCTACTATCTGAAAAAGACAATCCGATATTCAGAAATTATATCAATAGTTCTTCCCTATTACGCAAAATATATCAAGGCAGAACCGTCACTGCTAGGCATGTGACATGGTCCAATTAGCCCTCTTGGAGTCGATATAGTATGGTGGGTCCTGTCCTTCATAACCATGATGCTGTGCAAAAATCCCCATTGTAACTTGTGAATAACATATCGTACGAACGAGAGCCTGGGTTGTTCAGCACTAACGTGGCACTAACGATTGGTTAAGATTCGTCCTGTTTCTTAAACCTGGCAAACATTATCTCCAAAATTACATATCCGGAGCTCTGTAACCCTTATACGATCCTAGGTTTTAAGGTAAATTTTAGACTTTCAGTCAAGCGGGTACTGCTTCATTGCAATTTGTCGTAGGATCATGATTCATACCTCGTTTTCACAATAGAGCAATCTTTCTAACGGTACCACTAGCTTGTCCGTATCATACAACAGAAAAGGGAAATTAGGGAAAATCCGCTAAATTTCCCGAAAAATCCCTTTTTCGAAAACTTTCAACTCCTCTGGCCGCGGCCTGAGTTGGCGATCTCAAAATCACTGGAAAAATACTTAGTTACGTATACAATACATATACAAAATTTGGGTGTCAAATCTTGAAAGAGCGGGAAATTGTTTTGAAAATTGCTTCAAGAAAAAATGTGATGTCACGTCTCGCGCCCCCATCTGGCGCCACCAAGTTGACTGTCTGGTTCCAAAATGCATCTGGGGTGTTCTTTGGCCCATGCCTGACCTGACCAATAATAGAAAAAATAAACTGGCTTAAATGTGTGTTATAAGACCTAAATCAGCGGTTGAAGACAACACTACATTGTAGTACGAAAACTTGCCATGGATCGTATAAAGCAGGGATGCAAATAACCACTCGCCCGGGGCGGGTGGTTTATCGGTGCGGGCGAGTATTTAATATAATACCTAAGATAACTAAATGATTTCTATTGTGGGCTGTGGGCTAGCAGCTTTTTTCTTGGGCTAGTAAACTTTCGTTGCTTATTTGCATGCCTGGTATAAAGGGTA
Organism: Thermobia domestica; assembly: GCF_964235325.1. Classification (NCBI taxonomy): domain Eukaryota; kingdom Metazoa; phylum Arthropoda; class Insecta; order Zygentoma; family Lepismatidae; genus Thermobia; species Thermobia domestica. The sequence continues at coordinate 199,799,598 of NC_137468.1, forward strand.
AAGAACAAAATGTCTACATTTTTCTACTTAAGTCTTTTACTAATATTGCTATCAAGTTAGCTACAGTTTCTTTGCAGTGATGAATCAGATAATGGAGACTGGTTTTAAGTGCCAGTACTCATGCAAAACCCAGACGGTAATCTAGGCCTACTATGAATCCTAGACACGGTGAAGCACAATTATGAACTTCACTGGTCCTTAATTCGATCCACGGACCTGGGTTCCTTCATCGCTAAATGATTCGCATTTTTGACTTTGATGTGGGAAATCTGGACTCGATTCCCGGTATGAATACGTGTGTTTCGAGTTTGCAGGTGAACTTTCCCTACATGTTATAAATCTTTCTGGGAAATGTGATCTTTCGGACGAATGCCATATTAAAATCAAGTTAGTTCAGAAATTCATGAGTGATAACTTATTTATTAATTTCACACACTTCTTTTGATGGTAGATTTAAAAAAAAAAAAACATACAGATTATAATTTAATTTAAAAACAAACAGAAGTAACTATATTTTAAGCATTTTATATTTTTAAGCTTTTCAAGTGAATTAAGAAGTGATAGAAGAAAAAGCGATACTATAATCCCAGTATGTTTTTGTCGTAATTAATTTGGTAGGCTTTTTTATTTTCTGTTGTATTAAACGAACTATTGTTTCTGAGTATGGAAAACTAGAAGCTAATCGCGAAATCATTCACACATAATACATCAACTAAAACTGTACAATTTGTGTGTTGTATTTCACCTGTAAAATTTGTGCATGAAAAAAAAAAGCGATTATAGCATGTTTTCATTCTTTTACACTTGAGTTTTTTTTTATCATTATTATTTTAGCAACTCACGTGAAATTCAACTGGTACAGAATTAACGGAAAATTTTATTTTCCTTTATTTGTTTTTAAATAGTAAATTATATTCGATGAAATAAGTCATTGTAAGATAAATTTAAAAAGTAAAAAAGAGAAATCCCTCTGTTGTGGCCTAGAGATTATGATTTAATATCTTCTTCATCGATAGTCTTGCTCAGATTTAAAAAAGTAAAGCCTTAAACTAGTGTTACAGATGCAAGTTGTATGTTTCTATCTGAAAAAAAAAAAAAAGACATGAAATATTTGAGTTTTACGTTCCATGGTTATGCCATGTGAGCTAAAGGACACAGTGATCAGAAATGAATGAAAATGGTGTAATGACGAAAGTGGGTGGAAACGGGAGAATCCCGAGAAACTCACGCACACTGTGTTTGTCCACCAAAAAGTTCATTTGGCGTAATCTGGGATCGAACCAGGGACTCTACACACCAATGGCGACGTTCACCTCCTAACTTTTCCTGCTGTGATTTTTATCTCGGGGAAAAAGTGTACGCCAACAATCCACATATGTTAGATTAACTTTAGAATAAACTTAACGAACACTATTCGCACCATAAGCGTGGAAGAACTGCCAACAGCATCAATCAATTTGCCGTGACATCCCAGAAGTGCACTGAAATGAACGGAAACTACGGTCAGAACATCTTGTGATATGTGGGAGTAGAAAAATATTTAATGAAATAATACATATTAGTAGTTGGGTTATTTTCTTGTGGCCAACCCTTATGAACGAAATTACTAAGATGCTGTTTTCACGAGGATGAATAATTTATTTTACTAGTAGAGTGTGTGCAACTGTTAGGAATGTGTATTTTACTGTTAGAAGAAATAAGACAATAGATACCATCCATTACTTGAAAGCATACACTTTTCATACACAATAGATGACTAAGTGAATAATAATAAATTCTAGCTGAATAAAAGCTATCTATTGTATCATATCGGCAACGAAAATACATTTTTAACATTATAAAATTTATTTCTTTCGATTTTCCTCAAAACACTACGCATGAGAATTTACAGTCAAGCACTGTTCAGACCATGTGAGATGTCGATTGGTATTGTCATACCTTTGGACAACGTTATAGTCAAACGAAATTTATACTTTAAGCGCTAATCTTCCTCACTAACCATTCTGTGTTTTGTTGTCTTACTATTATCGTAACAATAAACCTTATTGAGGGTTTATTTCAGCATCACATTCATCTCAATAGGTGGCGTGGTAAGCGCTCAAAATCAGTTTCATGTCAATAGGTGGCGTAGTAATCGCACAGTATGTTTCTTCTCAACATGTGGCGTAGTAATTGTTCAGTATGTTTCATCTCAAGAATTGGCGTAGGAATCGTTCAGTATCAGTATCAATTCTTAGGTTTACAACAAAGTTTCTATTTTTCTCGGAAACTACGCATGAGGATTTTAAGATTTACACTCATCCATATAATTTTATTCACATAAGCGAGATCTATTGATTGCAATAATCTCTGCTTTGCACACTTTTATTTATTTATTTATTTTACATTAAATGCTAATTAACATTAAAGCGTTCTTGGTCTTTTTGGAAAGGATTTATCTTTTAAGAGAAATTATTATTGATGCATATTAAAGAGAGATCCATCAAATAGCAATGACAGAGGGATGAAGTGTAATCGTCCGCTGTACATTTCAAATCAACTTAATGGGTGTTAAGATGAAGGGAATCTGTCATAAGCGCCCAGAACAACTATGCATAACAAGACAACGAGCGGAGTAAATTGTTTCTCATTTGATGTTCGTCTAAAGAAATATTGCCAATGAATGGCAAAGTAGACGTATGAAGGATGTAGAGAGCGGAGTTCATGCGTCTTAAATTGATATTGATGGATGGGAAAACGTAGATAATGGATGCGCTGTTCACCTACTACAACGCCATGCACTTCACCTTTAGAGTCTTTCTTTGTTATCAACAAGCTTAGTTTCTGTAGCAAAGAAAGGGAGGAAGGTGCTAAAATAAGGCAAAAAATTAAGTGCTATTTTCCTAAACTATTTTGACAACTATCTTTTTCTATCTCAATATAAACTACGTATCGCTCTCCCTTACATACGTATATTAGAAAGAAAGATACGAAGCTGATGTAAGAATAAGACATTGAGGTTGGATGCTCTTTTTGCACCTCTCAATGTGTAAAATCTAGACCTACATTTCTTTTATTATATTCAATAACGACTCTGTCACGAAGGGGAATGTTATTAAGGAAAATACAATCACAGTGACAAAAGCATAAGGATGATGTTAATAACACAATGATATATTAATCATTTTTTTGCCATGGCTACACGGCAAGGGTATATAGAAAGGCCCAAGTTACTATGAAAAACATTTTTAAAAAGTCAAAACACATGTCGGGAATGTTACTTAAACTCCAAACGAAGAACGCATTCAATGCCAATATCAAAGCTGCTGTACATAAGAACGTTAACCATCTGTAAGTTGTTAAATGTAAGCTCATTTCTATTGAGGGACAAATGCTTCTCTTTGCAATGCTTCTTTCCACTTTCACAGAGGCTGCTGAGGTAAACTTATTCATTAAAAAATGGCTGCTCTATAGATGTTGCAACAATATTTGGATTCTTTTGAAGATTAACCTCAAGTCTTTCTTTGGCAAAACAATTGGACTGTTAACCTACGGAAGTATCTAGGTACATAGTCCACTGTTCCTTTTCCAAGCATTCTTGTTCCAAATTTTCAATCACAGCCGTAGTATATTTGTAATGGTAGATACAAAAAACAGTTCTATCTGCAAATCACAAATCTCTGGATTAAGACTTTGACACACCTTGGAAATTGCTCTTACTTCGTGTGAACCTAGAAAAAAACTACTTGATCTGATTGAAATTTTAGCACCAAAAAAAAAAAAAAAAACTCAATCCCCGTAGAAAATGAAATCTTTACGTTTTACGTTTCATGGCTATGCCGGTTAGGCTAAAGGAGACAATGATAATGAGAAATGAATGAAATGATGGAATGAAAAAAGTGGGAGGAAACGGAAGAACGCCGACAAAACTCACACACGGTGTTTGTTCACCACAAATTTCACTTGGCGGCAGCTGGGATCGAACCAAGGACCCCATGCACCAGAGGTGAACGCTCTACCACTAAGCCACTGCAGCCCTGTCAATCTACGAAGGGTGAGTGGCGAAATTTAAAATAAATTTTAAGCAATAGAAGAAGAGGGGAAAAGGTTAAGAAAATAAAGGGAAATAGAGCCTAAAAGGGGGTCTCCAAAAGAGCTGCAAAATTATCTCTATGTATTCCCTCCCAACTGATTGATACATAGAACACTTTCGTGGAGATGGGTTTTGCGAAAAAGAAATAAGTACGCTCCTAAGAATCCTGACGTTAGTTATGAATAACACATCTAGAAAGCAAGGTCCAGTTCGCATTTTCTAAAGAAAGAAACTTAACAACAACAACAAAAAAAAAAAAAAAAAAAAAAAAAAAAAAAAAAAAAAAAAAAGAAAGAAAGAAAGAAAGAAAGAATCTTGCGCTACAGCATCAAGCCTATCCAATTTAGTTATTCTACAATAGTTCAGAGGGAGAAAAAACTTGTAACTTCTCTGAAGCAAAGAGACTTGACTGTTTGGAATTCATAGATTGTTGTACTTTTACAAAAAGTTTTTTTTTTTTTCGTCGTGTATGTATTATGAAAGAAGCAAAACTTTCGACTTTTTACATCAACAAAGTTTGTTCTGTGTTTATGTGGGTAAAAGGAAGCAAAAAGGATGAGATGATTCGTCAAATTGATTCAGTTCAGATCAAAAGAGTCCGTATAAGAAATTGAACAGAGAAGTTAGCGAGGAGAAAAATTCTCCAGACAAGGATCGTAAGAGCGCCTACTGGACCTACAGAATGGCATTCTGTACTGACAGAGTGAGGAGAATGCAAAATTACAGGCTATTCTTCCCCATCCTACGTCAGAAGGTTCTTTTTTTCTATCAGTCTTAGTACGTATACGGAATACATAACAAAGTTTTCGTAACATTCGATCGACTACAACGAAGCAACAAACTTTGTTCCAAGTTCACGGCTGGAATTCCCCAAGAACGGTCGTAATGTGTACTGGTCCAGGATTAGTTTTTAGTTACATTATGGTCAAAACAGAGGAGAGACTTCTGAAATAATGATAACTTAAAAAGGATAGACCACTTTGCCTCATAGAAAAATAAGTTATATATAAACAATTACCTGTTCCTGTTATCCCATTTGCCCTTTGTGGTTCATATCACTATTTATGTCAATGGTAAAAAAGATACGAGGGGCGGTCAAAAACTTCCCGAATCCTAGTTTTAGCACTTGTTATCCAATCAAAGTGAGTCTTGTACAGTACAGTTCTAATTATGAATTTGACAAGTGCTAATACGTCATAACAGGCAGTGAAACCTACGAGTAGTGTAGCTGATCGAAGGAGTGTGTGGTGATCAATTGGTACAGTCCGCAGCAAAAAACCTGCAACATGAGCATGTAAGTTTATTGTGAAACTACGCCTAACAGCGCATGCAATCAATATAACTTCTAAGTGGCACAAATCACGCCAGGAGAAACGTCGGCGTCCTCCCCTGCACACTTATTTTGGAGGAAAAGAATTCGTCGTTTCACAATAAACTTACATACTCATGTTGCAGGTTTTTTGCTGCGGACTGTACAATTTCACAGATCGAGCAACGAGCAAACATCAAGTTCATGTGCAAACGGGGAAAATTTACTGCAGAGGCCTTGATATTCTTAAAAACAGTATAGCATCGTCGGATGTTATCCTCTGGCCAAAGCCAAAATTAGGCCTTTTGCGTTTCATCAATGCAGAAGAGATCAAAACCAACGCGACATCTGAATTTCGGAAGATACCAAAAGAGAACTTTCGTTGATGTTTCTACCAATCACAAGAGTGATGGAACTAGTGTGTGTGTGTTTGCGTTCCAAAGGTGTCAACTTTGGAGGTGTTAAAGTAATTGTGTACCTATATTGTGGTAATAAAGAGCTACAACAGAATTCCAGGAACTTTTACATTGCCCTCGTATACTGCATGCAGGTTTGTAATTAATCCGTTAAAATTTTAACGATTAAATTAGTTGATTTTTTTTGTTAATTTTCAATTCAATCAGTTAAATTTTTTAGAAGATAATTCATTGAAGAAAGTGGAAGGAAACGGAAGAACATCGAGAAAATCTACGTACATGGTGTTTGTCCACCACAAAGCTAACTTTGCGCGAGCTGGGATCGAACCAGAGACTCCAAACACCAGAGGTGGACGTTTTACTACTGAGGCATAGTGGCCCCAATGATGATAGACTAATGAACAAAATGATAAGAGCGTATAATGTAGAAGGAAACTGTAGAAATCCGAAAAAAAAAAAACCACTCACACGGTGCTTTTTAGCACAAAGTCTACTTGTTGCTAGCTAGGATCGAACTAGCAACTCTATAGATACAGGCTGCCATTTTTACAATATGTCGATTAGTGTCGAAACGGAAATCTTACATATCTACCACTTCTGTTATGAATAGAGTTAACAGTAGAGATGAAACAAACTTTGGGCACTAAATTCATATCGAAAAGCCTTATCTCGCTATCTATCAACGTTTTGGCTCTATAAAAGATCAAAATTAACAGCGAAAGGACATCTTATTTTTACGTCTTTCGGTCAGGGGCGGATCCAGGAGGGGGCGATCGCACCTCCCACAAGAGCAAACTTCCTTATTTTATATATAAATAAAACCCATCCCAGAGTTCGGAGCTCTTAAAAAGTATCTCTACCCACCGCCCCCTCCAGAAGTCCATCCTGGATCCGCCCCTGCTTTCGGTTTTAGTAGAGAAAAGAGTAGAAATGGAAATATTTTTGTGCAGTTAAATTAATTCCAAAACACCGCTTCTCTCTATCTATTACCGTTTTTCTCTCTCTCATACCTGTCGACAGACAAACCAACATGGCCGTTCTAGAAGACTTCCCATACTTATGAAAAGTATAGTTTGGAAGGCTGAAATGCCAGCACATTTGAAGCGAGATGACAAAGTGACAAGAAATTAGTGTACTTCCACAAAAGTTTCCTGGTCAATTTAAAACACAACATAAGCTCTTAATGAGATTCATTTTAAACATGTGAGAAATAAATAGACAATCTTCTAAACATAAAATATTTTGAAGTTGCTTGCTCTTTTAATGAAACGTTAATATTCAAAAACTTCTCCCTGGATTACCTCCATTTATTGTAGCTTATGCAAATATATTCTACTCGTATACGTACGAAGTAAAGAAGTTGAATTATCAACGGTAATCTTCCCCTCAACACTAACAGCTAATTACTGTAATGAGCAAGAGTCCTCCTTTAGTATGAGCAAACATTGTACATTAACATCCTTTGATGTTTCATAAACATGGGAAAAGTAAGAGTCTAAAGAATATCAGTCACACAAATAAGAAATGTGTTGTGGTTTCGCTATCTCGTCTAATTTGACGATCCCAAGCAACATGTCTACAAACACGTGTAAATTATATATAACGGCCTTTCATGTGGCACGGACACACAATAACATAAAGCTAACTGTCATGGTTGAAGAACATGAAGCGAAACAAAACATAAGCATGAAAGAATTCTAAAACAATGCTCTATTTTTTTTCTTTAATTTTTATTTTGATCAGTGGCGAATCAAGCACGGAAAAACCGGGGAGAGGCAGACAGACCCCAGACTATGATTATTATATCATGAGTTTACTATAAACTTTCAAAAATACGTATATTGTATAAATAACAAATTATTCTTGCGACTCAAAAAACTTAGGGTCTAGGCCACCGGACTGGATCCGCCACTGTTTTTGATGATGCTCAACAGTATTTTTCAAAGAAATAACATCACGAACTACTAAAGTGAGATAATTATTAATCCTCTAAAATTATTCAAATAAAGATTCAAATACTCATTATTTGAATAAATTTCCCCTCATTATTCGAAAGTAATTCAAGCAATCGGGTTATACAAAAAAGGCATAATTTATTTACTTATTTCAACAATTGTTTAATTATTTTAAAAGTATTAAAATAATTCTTAGTTTTTTTTTTTTTGTTGTTGTTGTTATTCTGTTAGCAATTATTGTTCCATTCCTCACTTATGCCTGTTCTTATGTTATTTGAATGTCGAATAATTTTCAATTGTAATGAATATCGCACGAAAATATATTTAAAAATATGCAAAGTATATTTAAATCTAGAAGAAAAAATTCTTAGTTTATATTTAAAATTTTCAAACTATTGTTAATTTATTAATTATTATTTATTTATGAGATCAATTATTTATTTATACGAAAAAAGAATTTAAAGAATTGAAATGATATGAAATCTTAGAGTTTTACGTCCCGCGGTTATGCCGGTTAGGCTAAAGGAGACGGAGATTATTAGTCATATTCTATCATAGTATTATTCAAAATTTAATAGCTGTTGCAACAACATATTAAGATAGTTTCGCGATGCACTCTAACACACACACAAATAACATTAGGAAGTAAGCTAAAGGTTTAAAAAGACCAATATTTTTGCGTGTATAAGAAGATTGCTTTAAAAATCATTACTACTGTCTCAAAGTCTGTAAGCAAAAAATCCTACTTCTATAACTCAAGCATGAGATGAAAATAAAAAGAGGTATTTGGAAGGTTGTAGCCAGATAGCGAGAGGATAAAAAGTGTCCTTGTATAGATTTCGTTCTTTTAGTGGCCTCTTTCCATGTAACATCAAATTGTCCCACATATTGAGTTTTAAAATTCAGAATTTCGAAATGTCTTGGACACCATGATTCCGAATTCATTATGCAGCAACTATATGAACTTTTTTTCTGTATGTACGAGCATATCACTTAATTCAAGGCAACTAAAATGACTGCAAGGTAAAAATAAAAATTTCACTGAATATTTTATATTTGAAAGCAATGAACATTCTTTATGAACTATACCAAGCATAAACCCTATAATATATGAACAATCTTTACAAAAAAAAAAAAAAAAAAAGAAAGAAAGAAAAGAAAAAAATACTGAACAGAAATATTTACTTTTAAAAGGTAATAATTAGAATACTTGAATATATATTTTAAAAAGGTTCCTACTTCATGGACTCAAATGTCACATGTAAACTATTTTAACATTAAATATAACAATTAAAATAGTATTTATCATGTACTCTCACCAAACACGCAGTATCAGTTTCAGGTCTCAGAAATTTTGCAATGAACTGTCCCCTGACAATTTTTGGCTACTATATTCTCCCCACAGTTGCATAACGTTTAATTCTCAAAGAAATTCAAGAACTGGAAGTGCACAAATCCTAAAGGAGGAAATTGTGTGACGTAAGATTCGAGGAATGAAGAGTTAAGTGACATTGGAAAATAATAACTAAAAAAGAAAAAAATACAAATAAAGACAATGCTTTTAGAACACACTAAAAAAAATAATCTTTTAAAGGATAAAATGAAAGAACTGAACTAATTGTAAGATTAAAACCATTGGAAAGCATTCATAATAAATTCTAGTGAATCATTTCTGTGAAATTCAGAAACACTTTAGCCGTCAATTTTACAAAGAGCGCTCAATGTCTATAGTTTTGTCAAATTTTTAAATTTTACTCTTTTTAATTTTTTCAGTGCATTTTATAAAAGCATTGTTGTAGAAATTTAATTATTCTTCTTATAAATGTTTCAGATTAAATCAGTCGTCCATTGCATATTAGGAGGCGATATTGTAGCAAATATCCTATTATATAATTATCCTATTAATAAGCTATGCTTATCTGTTTTACGATATTTGTGATTCCACGAAATCAAATATTTTATAATTGTGTTGTGGAAGCATTAGTCTATTTCTTGTCATTCTACAAAAGGAATAAAACCTTTTTTTTTTTTAAGGAAACACGTACCAACTTAAAAAAAAACACTAAAAGGCAGAAAATAATGAAAGCACTAAAAGCAAACAACAATAATAATAAAGCTGTTAAAAACAGAAAATAATTTGCTACAATTATCTATAAAAGTTTTCTGAAGTTGTGTTAAGCCGAACAAATTAATGCTTAATATAAAATTATTTGGATTATAATTTTATGAGCCATTAATATGTTCCGCTTAACACGACTTCAGAAAACTTTTATAGATAATTGTAGTAAATTATTTTCTGCTTTTAACAGCTTTATTATTGTTGTTTGCTTTTAGTGCTTTTATTATTTTCTGCCTTTTAGTGTATTTTTAAAGTCTGTTGTTATTTTTTAAGTTATTATTATTATTATTATTATTATTATTATTATTATTATTATTATAGGTACGAACCCTCCTTTGGTTACATTAGTGAAAACTGTATCAAGATATCGCCTACTCTAAAAAGTAGTTTGGATTTTGTGCACGCGATGGCGTTAACGTCCCGCAACTCCTGGCGTATGAGTTGCAATGGGCCAGGGCTAACGTCACTTGACAGCTGAGGCTAAGAGATGATCAAAAACGTTGCAATTCTCAGAATCTAAAGTTAAGATCCATGCGCCATGAAGGTGAGTAAACCTTCCGCAAAACAGATCTGCACTTTACAATTTTATTTCGATCAAGGCACAAATGCTTCGTAACCCTGTGAAGGAATTTGTGCAAGGTATGTTATCAAAAGGAACAGTCAAAAGATGATTCATTCGCTTTCGAAAATGAAAATGTCGATGTCGAAAATGATTTCTCGCAGTGGACAACCAATCACTCTTAAAGTACCGGTATGTAAACATCCATGACCCTGCCAATGATCTAAACATCTATCACCAAACAGTTTTAAACCATTTGGAGAAAGCTACATACAGTACTTTTTAGACCAGATGACACAACCCGCATTACCTTAACTTTCTGGTTGCAGCATATTTTAGGATAAGCTTTTCTCATTAGGTGTTACAGGAATTATATGATTTGATTTGATTTTTGAAAAATAAATAAATAATTACCTTATATACGTATACATTTCCTTGGAAATAACTTATTCAGGGTGTCTACTATTATTCCAAAATGAAATTTCGTGACTTTTTCTTTACCAAACCATAAAATTTCGTAACATTCAAAAACTAATAACAGAACCTATATTCTTCCAAGCTCTACTTTTAAAGGCTGTTCCTTGGAGCGATAAAAACTTAATGTCTTCTCACAGGTGAATTATCTAGTTAGAAGCATACGTGGTTTCTCAAGAGCGAATCTGGATGCGAATTAGGCCGAATTTTCACGCATGCGATAGAAACGTGCTTTGCTTGCGATTTGAAAGCGTCTAAAGCTGATGATAGATATTTTAGGCGGTGAATTTTGATGTTTTATAGAACAAAATTTTCCAGTCTCTACTTTTATTTGTACGAATAAAAAAATCATGACCCACAACCTAAATTTCTTGACTTTCATGACCGTTTTCCGATTTCGTGACTTTTTCGTGACATTCGTGACTTTAGTGACCGATAGGCACTCTGTTATTCGATCAGTTCTCAATATAATCGTGAACAACCCAGAGGCCTCAACCCAGCGAAATTAAAATACCGCTAATTTTACAGGAATTATGTGATATCTTCAAATAGATAAAAAGATAATTGAAATGTGGAACAAGAGCGCCGTAGACAATATTATTTTGCGTGAGGTATCGTTATCACAAGCACCTAGTGGCTTTCCGTTTTCAGCCGTTAGAAACGCGAAAATAAATGCCGATTTTCTAAATGGCTCGAAATCGAAAGCAGATAAGTGAGTCGTGATAACGGTATCTCATGTAAAATAATATTGTCTAGGGCGCTCTTGTTCCGCATTTCAATTATCTTTTATCTATTTGAAGATATCACATAATTACTGTAAAATTAGCGGTATTTTAATTTCGCTAGGATGAGGCCTCTTAAAAAACATACATACATACAGATGAAACCGAGAACCACTTTCTTTTTATTTAAGTCTGTTAAAAATGCTTAAACTTGTTGATATGAAGTCAACAGAATGCATACTCATCTGCAACCAGCAAAATTTCTGACGCAGCAGGCACGCGATTATTTCTAAATAATTAATTTGAATAGTTTATCATTTAAATGATAAGCTAAAGCAAACGTTATATGAAAATATTGTATTATTATCCGGTTTGCGTATATGAACAAAATTTCAGGGCTCTGATTGGTATGGAAGTAGGTGAAAGAACTACCCTCATGCCAGTGGCAAAACAGGAACCCGCTTGTATAAATTCCTAATTGAGCTCTTTATATAGGCCTACTAATTACAGGGCATAGAATCCCATGCAACTATTTTTAAACATATTGTAATGTTCTATAGGTAGAATCTAAATAATGTATACAGAATTTTAACCCGTCATCTTTTTATTATAAAAAGAATGTACATTTTTACAAAATTCTTTCAAATCTTTTCTCTAAGTCTTTAAACGTTTCCAGTGTAGAATAAGTGTGAAGTTCCTCGGCACACGATGTGGCCTTGGAATAAAGGATATTTGTCTTAGCCCATAGCGGCCTCAGATAGGATCGGTTATACTTCATAGCTCATAGCAGCCCCAGGAGTAAGTATTAAAGGAAGTCTCCGTAGCCCATGGCGGCCTTGGGAGAAGGTTTCAGCAGCTGAGCGATCAGTACTGGTACTGATAACTTCTGTATCTGTATATCGCTGGATTTTCTTGAGCGAAATTTCGGGCCGTAGCCCATACCTTGCATTTCTTGTTTTGATAGCGTTTTGTTAGTTAACGTATATTGATAACTTCTTCTCAGAAACAAACTCACTTGGCGGTTTATACTGTTCCGTAGTTCCGGGCTAGTGCCCTTGCCTTCCATGTGTATTTTTGTTTTGTCTTGGGTTTAGTGCTAACGTATTTGATGTTTAAGGACCGGAGTGTGTCACTTGTCCCTTTTCCTCAGCTGGTGATGGTTCCTTATAAGAGCGCGGTTTCTTCGAGCTTCTATTGCGGATTAGACATTCTGTAGGGTCTACAGCTGTCTTCTTGGTTGTAACCTTCCAATCGTTGTTAGGTGACGCTGATTGGAATTTTGAAGTTTCTTCCAGAATATGGCTGGATAACTTCTTGGTTCCGCCGTCCTCTTTTATAGTCATTCTTTTGGAGGGAGGGCCTATAGACGGGTTGTTGGCTTTTTCCGTAGTTCTTAGAACTCTCTTCGTTTATTCCTGAGGTGTAGTCTCTTTCTATCATCTTCAACTGTTTGTTTATAAGTGTAAAAACACGATTTGTATCGAAAACATGGGGCTTGCATTACGTATGGGTATATCCATCCATCCATGTGATCACAAAGACTTCAAAGTTGGATTTTTATATTTATTTTTACAGATTTGGTGTGTTTTTTCTTGATCCCATGGTTGGGTGGATATGTTTAAAACCAGCTCCATTGGATTCAAAGGCCTCAAATTAGTACAGATAGCGTAATTACAAATCTATCCAAGCGTGGGCTTTTTTTTTTTTTCATTGGTATATGCGGAGTTAAGTTGTAACATCTAACATCAACAAACGGAAAATGGCATAATAAAAGCATTTATAATAGACGAGAAAATCTATGTATATGGTGTTGCTCATGCATCGTGCAAAATACTATACTACAACTCTTTATGTCAGTCGTGTCGTGGATTTGAATTTTCTGACAAAAAAAGAAAAAAAAAACTAAACTTCACAAAATCAGATTTGGAACGGTAGAAAAATCTCGACCGGAAAGATTGAAAGAAAAAAATAACAATGAATGATAAAATATGAGAGATGAATAGGGAATAAAGGTAAAAATAAGATTTTAAAAAGAATAAAAAGGAACAATGAAGAGATTCCCCGGGCAATGGAGGCTCAAGTCTTCTGCCTCAAGAATTCAATTATTCGAGCGACGGTCACACTTCGACACTTCCTCCGAAATACGATTTCCACGGCAGAACACGCAAATTACATAAATTACAGTGGCGGGAGGGAAGGGGGTCGCTCGAGAGCCGCCAGAACCATCTGTTAGCATCGGCACTGTACTACACGATCCATTCTTTCTACTATCTTTCTTCCGGAAAGAAAGAAGGAAATTTTGGTTGAAAAAGAGGAAAAGGTGGAGACGAGAAAGAAGAATTAAAAAGGTGAATAAAGAAGGAGACGCGAGAAATGGCCTTAGGAGATAATACGGACGTAAACTTCCCTGGGTTTCGCCCCCATCTCGTTCCGAGATCTTTCCGTGTGTCATGTAAAAACGCTTAAAATGCTAACTTAAAGGGGAGCTTGCATCTTTATTTCCTCTTCCATGGCTGTTCGTCCCAGCCACTTACTTACAGAGTCAAATAAGATGGTGGAAAAAAATGTTTTATTGCACAGCACACAGCGCCCCCTTTTTCTTCCTAGTCTTAAGCTGTGTACGAATAACATTGAACCAATTTCAAATATTAGTCTTTCTTACATTATTTTCATTAAAAAGAGAATTTAGTTGCGAGGAAGCACTTACTTTTGAAAAAAAAAAAAAGAATTTAAAAAAACAGAGGATTTAAAAGAAAAATAGGTTGTACGTTTAAAATGTACCATTTTGTTCCGCACAGCAAGCATGCGCTCTCTCACTCATACAATGAATTGGGATTTAAAAAACAAATAGAGAAACTGAATATATTTTCTGTTTAAATAAATTTAAATGTCTCAGTACCTGGGGAACATTAAGAGCCCATGGAACTTAATATGCGCTCACTAGACGTCCACGCATAATTAGTGTTACGAAGAGATGAGAAATGAGGTTTTCTACTTTCGTCTCGTAATTCTGTCGAATTCTCGTCTCTTCTCGAAAAGTTATTTCTAGTCTTGTTAAGTAAATTTATGCTCTGGTTTTCTTCTTAATTTCAAACAGAAGTTATCAGTTCTTCCGCGTCACGAGACGTCCACCAAGGGTGTGACAGAACAGTATTTAAAACCATATTTATTATTGGAGTGGATTGTATAATAATAACTTGCGTATTTGGAGTACCTTTAAAAGGTTTATAAATGTGATCATTGTCTCATCCACCAACTGTATTCCCCTTGTTATAGTCACACACACACACCCAAAAATATTGTATAGTCATGTTCAAAAAAACTCCCAGAAGCTATATATTTAACCCTATAAAAGCGTTTCAACATATTAGTTATTACAGTATTATTAATCTCTTTCATGGTAAGGGGCCATGGTGGCTCAGTGCTAGAGCGTTCACTTCTGTTGTATGGGGTCCTTGGTTTGATCCCAGCTCGCGTCAAGTTAGCTTTGTGGTGGACAAACACCGTGTGCGTGGGTATTCTAGCGATTCTCCCATTTCCTCCCACTTCCTCCATTAAACGATTTCATTCATTTCTCATCATCACCGTCTCCTTTAGTCTAGCCGACATAATCGTGGGACGCAAAACTTAAAGATTTCATTCTTTCTCGGTGATATAACAAAATTTACCAACTATGGTTCCGAATAGAGATAGAAAGTATTAAGAACTCAGCAATATTATATATAGTTCGTATTTAGTCGAATTGTTAACGCGCGTGACTTCGATATGCAGTTTTCCTCACTTCTAGTTGGAGTACTAAATTATCTGGTCTTGATTCAGCATCATAAGGCAATGAGAAAGCTATCTGAATTAAGAGGTATCAAATTCCGCTCCATGCAGAAATAATGGCGCCAAAAAGGCGATGGACTGACCACACATCACCCAGTTAGACAAGAGCTATCTGACCGGTTATAGATCTTTATGGACTACAGCGAAAGGGAGTTTGGTACTAGTACTTCCCTCTATCTGCCGGCAAACTTCATCAGTTTCTCAATACCATATAACTAAAGAAAAGTAATAAGAATAATAAGCTTGCCAGTCATATCGCTCACATCACTGCCAATGATGGAGGTCAGGCCCTAGTTAGCGCCTGCGCTGAGTAGGCTGGGGTCTATGGCCGCATATTTGACTCACTCACTCTTTCTTTCTTTCTCTCGCCTTAGATATTACACAATAAATTGATTTATAGTAGTAGAAATTTCCTGTGTGAGCCTTTATGCATTAGATACATATTATAGTACGGTCTCCTTTTGTTGAGTGATCCTGCTGTATAAACGTACGTTCAACAATGAAATGTTCTGTACCACCGACTAAATACTGAATCCATTATCGACTGAATGGCAGTTCGATTTGGTCATTTAACAACACAAGAACTACATTTTCTTTGAACCAAAGTTAGGGCCCTGACATATTCCCTTGCCCCGCCAGAGGTTGTTGAGATTTGGCTACTTATTGCCTTCAAACGCTATATTTCTGATCTTTCCAGCCCAGTATATATAAGCACTTGCTTTGATATACATATATAATTGGCAGAACACGAAACTTCAAGTCTGAATCCAACAGCCAGATCAGAGAGTTTGGTAACCATTTTTCTCAGATTTAATTTACCCAAATGCCTATCTCCAACTAAAATATTTAGTCATTAACGGTAACCTAACGATAGAAA
Organism: Thermobia domestica; assembly: GCF_964235325.1. Taxonomy (NCBI): domain Eukaryota; kingdom Metazoa; phylum Arthropoda; class Insecta; order Zygentoma; family Lepismatidae; genus Thermobia; species Thermobia domestica. The sequence continues at coordinate 199,815,929 of NC_137468.1, forward strand.
ATTTCAATCTGGTGACCAATTTCATACATAGTCTTCCATGTTTTGGCCCTAAATTAATTAGGTGCCAGATTCGTATTTCCAGTCGCCAGGATTTTTTGACCCATATTGTATGCAGGGTGTTTCAAAACAACACCGACAACGTTTGGGAGGTGATTCCTGACACCAAGATAAGATAAAAAGTATATACCAACCTGGGTGCACAAATGCTTCCTTTCGGAGTTATAGGCTGCCGAAAACATGGAAAAGTGAACTTTAAAGGTCTATAAGTCTATGGGACCTACCGTAGTCGGGTCAAAACTTCACTTAGGAACTAATATGTGCCCTATCCAAAAATCCATGTTTCAGAATCCTAAGGTACTCAAACAACAATTTTTATAGAGGGTGTTTGACTACCGTCATATAATTTGAAGTAATCACCAACTACCTGTATAAAAATTGTTGCGGAACTGCCACATGGTTCTGAAACATGGATATTTGCATAGGGCACACACTAATTCCTAAATAAAGTCTTGACCAGACTACGGTAGGTCCGATAGCTTTCGAGTTATGGACCTTTAAAGTTCATGTTTTCGGCAGTCTATAAGTCCGAAAGGAAGCATTTGTGCACCCAGGTTGGTCTATACTTTTTGTCTTATCTTGGTGTAAGGAATCACCTCCCAAGCGTTGTCGGTGTTGTTTTGAAACACCCTGTGTATATACACTGTTCTCTACGTAAGCAATCATCTTTTTTTCCCGTAAAAATCGTAAAATCTTTTTTCTCTGAAATATTTGTCAACCCTAGGCTCCATCCTATTCTATTATTAAGGCATTAATAGCCCTACTGAAGCTCAGAACAAAATGCAAGATGTTTAGAAAAAGAATATGCAGTCTTCGTCTATACATACTTCAACTGCAAAATTGTTCCCAACACTTGAAAAGACGAAACAATGAAACAGAGGAAGATATTAACTTACCTAGCAACACAAACAAGCTTAGTATACTGTATTAAGTCTTTCCTACAAAGCATCCACGCGAACCGAGCACAAAATGTGTATGCACACGAATCAAATACTGAATACACACACTCTCTTCCTTAGCCGAACTTTGAAAGAAATGAACACCTGAACCACTTTCTAACAAAACGCAAAGCGTTCGTCACTATTAATAGACTTCTCCACCCATGCACACAGCAAAAGAACTTTGAACAAAGCAAAAATAAAATAAATCTTCGGAAGGAAAGCGTTGTACTTTTCCAGAACAGAATTTTCTCTGAAGACTCTGTACTTCCACTGCCACAACAATTCTCTTATCTCACAAATTCTACTTTAGATAACATTCTTTAACAAATGGAAGATTCATTACGTATTTAACTAGCGCCAAGTGACAGCTTTATCTCTTGATAAGAGGAATAATCAACAATTCTGGAACAGTCCAATTTCTTTAGTTTGATTGGTTCCAGTTCTACGTCCCCTTTTCAGTACCTGGATTATATGAAACGTGACATTTATAATTTTATGTAGAATCCAAATATGTACTCCACCGAAAACAAATGTCATGAATCGTTCACACAGAAAAATATATATACAGGATGTTTCAAAACAACACCGACAACATTTGGGAGGTGATTCCTGACACCAAGATAAGACGAAAAGTATAGATCAACCTGAGTGCACAAATATTTCCTTTCGAAGTTACAGACTGTCGGAAACATGAAAAAAATATGAACTTAAAGGTCCATAGCCGCACCATAGTCAGGTCAAGACATCACTTAGGAACTTATATGTGCACTATCCAAAAATATGTGCATGTTTCAGAATCCTAAGGTAGGTTTCGGGCATATAATTTGAAATACTTACCAACTACCTCTACAGAAATTGTTGCGGAAGTACCGCAGGATTCTGAAACTTAGATAAGGCATATACTAGTTCCTAACTGAAGTTTTGACTTGATTACGGTAGACCCCACAGTTTGAGCTATAGACCTTAAACTTCATTTTTCCACGTTTCCGACAGCTGCTTCATTTTTCCACGAGCTGTAATTCCGAAAGGAAGCATTTTTGCACCTAGATTGGTCTATACTTTTTGTCTTATCTTGGTGTCAGGAATTACCTCCCAAACGTTGTTGTTGTTGTTTTGAAACACACTGTATATTGTTTGGTTATGTATAATGCAATATATAAACATTTTTAGATTTTGCTTTTTGAGTAGCAAATTGCTAAACAAATTTAATTTTAATTTGCATAGCAATTCGTAAGTTTCGTATTCCATTTTCGCCAGCATAGGAAAATACTATTACAGTATTCATGTGGATATAAAATAAAAATAAATTACCTTTGAATATCACAAATAAATGTGATACTGAAAAGCAAATCAAAGAAAAGGCAGCCTAATATCAGTTCTATTTTATTCTTTTTGAATGTTAAATTTGCTCTTCTATAGCTTATCTAATTCACGAAGAAATTAAATGTCGACTAAAAGCAGGGAGTTCGTGTTACTATTCGGTTCAAAATCTCTTGTCGTCGCGAATTCTGTCGAGGAATTTGAAGCTTAAAATATATAAAACGATAATCATGTCTGTTGTTCTGTATGGCTGCGAAACATGGTCACTTACTCTGAGGGAAGAACATAGACTGAAAGTATTTGAGAACAAGATCCTCAGACGAATATTCGGACCCAAGAGGAACGGGAATGGGGAATGGCGGAAACTTCATAACGAGGAACTACATAATTTATGCGGTTTACCCAACATTGTTAGGGTCGTCAAGTCTAGGAGGCTTAGGTGGGCGGGTCATGTAGCTAGAATGGAAGAAAGTAGAAACGCTTTCAAAGTCTTGACTGGAACACCAATCGGAAAACGACCATTAGGAAGACCTAGGCGCAGATGGGAGGACAATATTAAGATGGATCTCGCAGAGATTGGAATACAAAGTAGAAACTGGATGCAGTTAACTAAGGATAGAAGTCAGTGGAGAGCTTTTGTGAACGCGGCACTGAACCTCCGGGTTCCATAGGCCATAGAGTTAGTTAGTTAGTTAGTTATAGATTATCTAAACTGCTACTTTGTTTTGAACGTCTATGGGATTTTTCATTAAGTACTGAATTCGTAATGTTAAGACGTGAAAAGCTGGAATTATGCTGTTCACTTAATTTCTATGACAAAAACATAAGAAATTAATTTCACACAAATGTCCGTTTCCTAAGTGATACTGTGCTCGGGTTCAGTTAGTTTCTCCATTTTTCTAAAACCGAACATTTTTCTTCCTTTATTTTCAATGAAAAACACGAGAGATTACTGCAAAGAATATTTCTTATGCAATAATATGAAATAGTTAGATGTGGCATTTATAAACTTCTTACAAAGACTCAATAACTATATAAGGAAAACAAAAATAATACTGCTCAAGTCTCCTGTTCTTGCTATTGCTCTAGTCTGTGAAAGTTGGGATCATGCATGTCTAGGGCGGCGGTAATTTTGTCACCAAACTATTAGTATGTAGGTAATTTCGTCATGAAAATTTTTACACAGTAATTTCGTCACCAAAATATTAGCATATAGGAAATTTTGTCATGGTTATTTTTTTTAACCTTTGTTGAACTAAGTAGAGACTAATTAAACGACCAAAACAGCTTACCTTATCTTAATCAAACTTGGAAAACAATTGAGTTCATGTTGGACTCGGCAAAATCGAAGTTTCGGTTACCAGACGTAAGAACAAACACCAGTAGAAGGACATAATGCCAGTTTCAGCAAATGTTAAAAGCACATTCAAAATGGGCCTATAATGGGTTTGTATATCATTATTTACAAATATTAGGTTTTGCCAGTATCAGAATTTCAAAAAAAAAAAAAAAAAATCATCCTTCTTGTATTGTTCTGTGAGTTCAAGCTCTTGGATCTACCTCCATGTTGACTACGTCAAGTGAAAAGAGGCCATTGAAAGAATATTATATTTCAACTCTGAGTAAACATTGGTAAATAGTTATTCGAAATCTGTTAACAAATTTATATAAAGGAAAAAGAAAACAAATATTTCTGAAAATTTCCTTTAAATAGCGTGGGCAGGTGTTCGACTACTTTAAGTAATGGTGATGAGTGTTGATTCGTTAGTCTGTGAAATAGGTATTAGAATGTGCATTTCCGTAACAATTAATATGACTATGATGTCACGAATGTACAAGCAAACAACAGCCGTATTCTTTGTCCTCAAAAGCAATCAAATTTTACTATGTTATTGATTAGAGATAGATCTAAAACACTAAATTCAATTTTAGAGTTGTTAGCCTGTTGTCTGTCCCCTAAAATGGTCATCAATCACTCCTAACAAAATATCCTCGTAATATCATTGATGGATATTAGGGTTTTTAGATCCCATTACAGTACCTTGTTATGGTTTTGGAGTTACATGGGCGGTTATGAAATGGAATTGTTTTACAAATTCAAGCATGATTATACATACGCTTATATTGAATTTATTGAGAATGGGCGTTGACTACAGGAAGAGATCCAAAGTTCTTTCTGTTTTATGACAACGGTCTAGAAGCAGAATCTTAAGATTAATTATATTTGGAAGAAGAAAATGCCTTATGGAGCTCTCAAGAAGTGAAATATGGATGATGGACGGCAACTTTTCAATGGCTCCGAAAAATTTCCTTCAAGTTTACGTTATTCGAATTCCGATAGGTGAGACTTCCATTACTACGGTGTACGCTCTAACGCAAAGCAAGACACAAAGTTCGTATGAAGAACTGTTTCGTGCGGTGGTGCATCAGTGCAGTGAATATGGTGAATATCCTGACCCTGCTACTGTGGTTATGGATTTCGAGATAGCGGCAATTCAGGCTGTAAAAGCCACTTTTGGAAATTCAACTCGTGTACAGGGTTGTTTTTTCCACCTGACTGTCAACGTGGAGGAAGGTCCAAGAATTTGGATTCACACAACGATACAAGAACGATGAAAATTTTTGTCTGTTTTGCGGGAAATTGAACAGATTGGCATTTCTCCCTATAGCGGATGTGCATCGAGGAATACAAATACTTAGGGAGGAGGCTTCGGAGGAAAAGCTGGAACTTCTAGAGTATTTTGATAGTACTTACGTGTCCGGTACATATCGTCGTGTTAAAGCTCGATCTGGAAATATTCGTTTACGCAATGTGTCCCCTCTATATCCTCCAGACACCTGGAATGTTCACCAAGCCACCCTGAACAACAATTCTCGGACAAATCATATTTGTGAATCGTGGAACCAGAAGTTTCATCAACTGGTAGGAAGTCCCACCCAACTATTTGGAGGTTTATTCGTGGAATTCAACAAGATGAAGCAACAGTTTCAACTATGCTTCATTAAGATGCTGTTGGCCAACCACCAAAAAAGAAAACTAAAAGCGTATTGCAGACATTGCAGAAACGGGGTGTCATCCCACTTGCGACAGTCCTATTAGCCACAGGAACTGTTAACTGTCCTATGAGCGACCGATTCAATGTATTAACTGCCGTATGAGTCATCGATTCGTTCATATTAAGATAATGGAAGAAGATAAGGTTCTCTCTTCTTTAACTTGTATCATGCTAGTGTGATTTAGAACCTAACAAAATATACTAAGAAGAATTTCGCTCCAACTGAATTCAATACGGGAGAATGCTCTCATTACGTTAACAATCTTTTACACGTTCTTCCTAATATTATATTTTCAATTAATTTCTATAAATACACTGCATCAAGAGGAAAACTAACTAAATAATAGAGTATGCCATGCCTCAGTCAATATAATTAAAAATTTTATGTTAAAATGATACGAAGCATAAGTTTAGCTTGAATATGTTTATGGCATAAGAAATAAATCAGAAAGAGGTAGGGGCGCCCGAAGAAAATTTTCAAGGGGGCTATCTCCATGGTTGCTATATCACGTCTGGTATTTTTGGTATTTAATATATGTGATTTTCTATATTACGTATACATTTTCGTGAGCCACGGGGGCGCCCCTACTCCGGGAGCCCATGGAAAGAGGGTATTCACCACTGGATATTCAATAATTATATAGAAATATATTTTTCATGGATATATCCCTGTTGTCTCGTTAAATTATTTGATATGTGTTATGTCAAATCTAAATCAAAATTAAAATAAGTTTTATTTGCACTCGCATTGGAGGGAAAATGTATGTCACGAACAGTATCACTGGCACGTAATCTTTCATACCAAGGTTGTTTGGACACTAATAACGCCAGAGGCAAACATATTTTACGAGAGGGAATAATATAATTTTCCATCATCTGAATGTAAATGAATCGGTCGCTCATAGGACAGATAACAGTTCCTGTCGCTAATAAGACTGTCGCTTCTAGGACTAATTCCAGAAACGGCTCTAGTCTTTGTGTTTAGCGTACAACGCGGGAGCTAAATGTTTGACAGATTTTTTGCTTGGTGTTTCATTTAATGTGATGCACAGTAGAAAATGAACAAGTAAAACGCTTATGGTATTATAACGAGTTATTGTCTTTGCTTTCTTCTGTTCGGAAATTTCGGTATTGGTAAAACATAAAATTTGTAAATAGTAATATACAAACTCATTAGGTGCCCATTTTGACTGTGCTTTTAACATTTACTGAAGCTGTCATTATGTTCTTCTACTAGTGTTTGTTCTTGCGTCGAGTATCCGAAACTTCGATTTTGCAGAATACAATACCAACTGAATTGTTTTCCAAGTTTAATTAAGATCAGGTAAGCTTTTAGGTAATTTAGTTTGTCTCAGTTTGTCTCTACTTAGTTCAAGAAAGATGAAAAGATAACCGTGAAAAAATTTCCTATACGCTAATTAATATTTCTGTGATAGAATTACCGGGAACTTTCTCTCTTATATCGAACATAATATTTAAAATATGTACCTCTTTATTTAATAATCTAAGCAATTTCAAAAACTTTTTTGAGTTTATTCATTGTATCATGTTCTATAAGAGACTGGTCAGTTTCGGTGACAAAATTACCGGTGGTGAAATTACTACGTCAAAATTTTCGGTGACGAAATTACCTACATGCTAATATTTTGGTGACGAAATTACTGTGTCAAAATTTCCGGTGACAAAATTACCTAAGTTCGCATCTCTAAAGCCAATAGAGGCACTTTATTCACATATTACCTTGATCAAAAAGTACTCGGAATTCACCGAAAAAATTAAAAATACAAGTTTACTTCTGAAAATTGATGTTCTCCCCTTCGAAGTACTCCCCATCGACTCCAACGCACTTACGCCAGCGCTTGGTCCAGTTCTCAAAACATCTGTAGTATTCCATTTTCGGTATGTCTATCAGAGCAGTCTTCGATTTTCGTATTATCTCTTCTCGGTTGCTAAAACGTGTTTCCAGTAATGCTTTTTTGAGTCGACGAAACAGGAAAAAGTTTCACGTAGCTAAATCCGGTGAATTCGGTGGATGCGGAATTGTACTCATTACGTTTTTGCTCAGAAACTCGCGGATAATGATAGCATTGACGCTGCGTCCGCATGGTGCAAAATCCACAAATTATTTGTCCAGAGATCTTTTCTTTTTAGGCAAATTGCTTCATGAAAACGCTTTATAACGCTCAAATAATACTCCTCGTTGACTATCTGACTTTCTGGCAGAAATTCATGATGTACAATAACGTTGAATTCCATGAAAACCATCAGCATTACATCACCTGCTTTTTCGACTGAGACCGACGTGATTTTTCGGACTTAGCTCATTGGATGCTCGCTACTGACAAAGTTTTTTTTTTTAAAGCATCATTGCCGAATAGGGATGGTATCGAGACGAGACGAGACTTTGTACAGTCTCGGTCTCGTCTCGGTTGATAAATAACGGTCTCGGTCTCGGTCTCGTCTCGAGTAAAAGATCACAGTCTCGGTCTCGATCTCGTCTCGGTCAACAGATGCTTGTCTCGATCTCGGTCTCGGTCTGGAGTACCAAATCTCGGTCTCGTCTCGAAAGTCTCGAAAGTCTCGAAATAAATAATGTGAAATTAAAATAGTGAAAGTATTATTCTCGTACAGTCTGTCGTTTCCGGTTATTTTTTCCTTTCATTTTGACAGAATTATGGTATGGTGTACCTCTTCGTAGATAATTTGCTAGTGCTAATGCTTTCCACGCGCGTATTCCAGGTTCAATGATCAGTGGGTGTATCACCCTAAAACCATAATAGAACCCATATTTCACTTTCAGCAATAGACTTTGTCTCATATAGCCTCAGAACTGCGTATACGATTAAACTCTATTAAATTAACTCCAGTATTATGCAGTAGTTTATTTCCTTCCTTTGAATCAGAATTGTTCAATACCTCCTAACGGATAACGCAACACATAGCAGCACGAATGTATTTAATCGTACCGAAATTGAAACTTTACAATTTCTCATTTTTCAATGCATTCTGCTTTGACTGTAATTTTAAAAACAGAATATAACGTTCATTATCTTAACGAATAGGGTAAATTATTACTACAATATACGTATTTTGTTTGAAATTGATGAAATGCTTTATTACCGTTTCACATCTCCGTGTTTAATTGACACTTTATAACACGAACGTCCTGAGCCTTGTGGTGGGAGCTATTTGGTCTAGGAATTAATTCGTGCGGGTGGACAAGAGATGGCGCAACGAACGGAGCGTCCCACAGTTCCGTGTATCCACACATGTGTTGCAAACCCCTATCATCGCGTATCGTTCGTAGTATAGGGCAGTGGATTAAAGCGTCAACAACACCAGTTTGTAGTTAAGTGAACATGGCGCAATTTGTGCCTGATAAAGTGTTTTTGCGGGGTGTCCTGCTGCATTACTTTAACATGCAGAAAAGTGCGACTGAAAGTCATCGTATTTTGGTGGAAGTGTATGGTGACCATGCTCTAGCTGAGCGAACGTGTCAGAAGTGGTTTGCACGGTTTAGAAGTGGTGATTTCGGCTTGGCAGACCAAGAGCGAGCTGGACAGCCAAAAAAATTTCAAGACGAAGAATTGACAGCATTGCTCGAGCAGGATTCGTGTCAAACGCAGGAACAACTTGCAGCAGCATTAGGCGTTGATCAAACAACAGTCTCCAAACGCTTGAAAGCCATGGGAATGATTCAAAAGATGCCACATTGGGTTCCACATGAATTAAAAGACAGAGACGTTGAAAGACGAAAAACCATTTGCGAATTGCTGCTTCAACGACAGAGCAGAAAGGGGTTTCTGCATCGAATTATTACGGGTGATGAGAAGTGGATCCATTACGAGAACCCTAAACGAAAAAAGGCCTGGGTGAAACCAGGTGAACCAGGTCCATCACAACCAAAACGAGATATTCACTGTGCAAAGGTTATGCTGTGCATATGGTGGGATATGAAAGATGTGGTGTACTATGAGCTGCTGCAACCGGGTGAAACTATGAATGGAGAACGTTATCGACGACAATTAATGCGTTTGAAGCAAGCTCTGGCCAGAACACGACCAGAATGGGAGAACAGACATGATAAACTTATTGTTCAACATGATAACGCTCGCCCACATGTCGCAAAACCGGTCAAAACCTATTTAGAAAATGTCGGATGGGAAGTTTTACCCCACCCGCCGTATTCACCAGACGTTGCTCCTTCGGACTACTACTTGTTCGATTGCATGAACAACGATTTGATTGGACAGCGGTTTACTTCTTCAGAAGATATCGAAACATGGGTCTCTGACTGGATCGCTTCCAAGGATGAGGACTTCTTTCGCCACGGAATCCGTACATTGCCTGACAGATGGGCGAAAGTGGTGGCTAGCGATGGACAATATTTTTCTTAAGGTATTTACGTATTTTGTGTTTGTACTACAGCTTCAATGTGTGCGTACCAACCGCACGAATTAATTCCTAGACCAAATACTACACTCATCTTTGCTATGTGAGGTCTCGAGTTGGATCACAAAACAAGTTAGATTCAAAGTCCGATGTTTCGCATAGTTCGCGTCTCATTTTAAGTGCATTCTGTTTCTTATACAAGTTCATAAGATTGTAATGCATTACGTAAGCACATATCCAGTGCCGTAATATAGATTAATCTTATTCTTGAGCTCTCAACGGTGCATGAAATCTTTATTCGAGGAAACTAATCTTGCGTTTATTACATTGAAATTTTATATTGATTGAAAATTAGTTGCGAAACATGAACCTACATATTATATAAGTATATAGGTAATTCGAGTTATCTGTATCTATTTTTTCTCACTCACCAAAACAAGTGATTCTTAACTTTCTTCTTAACTTTTCTTTTGTATTACTCTTCGTAGTTTTGCAGTAACATGATGGATTGAATAGTCAAAAATACTTTTTTCGCTCTATGATTTTCATTAAATTTTGGATCCATTTTTACCCTACCTTACCTAGTAAAAGTTATATATTTAGTCTTAGTTGAGGAACCGGTTTTTCGCTTCTGTAAAATTACGAAATTAGACTTGGTTCAGTTTACCTCCGAGGTCCAGATATAATAAAATCATCACCATCATCATAATCAACCATTATCAATCCATTGCTGGATGAAGGTCTTTCCAATTCTTCTCCACAACTATCTAACTTGGGCAATTCTTTTCCAGGTTACTCCTCAGTGGCTCTTGATTTCGTCACACCTTCTTGTATGCGGAGGTTTCCTAGGCTGTTTTTGTCTCGTGGTATCCAGTCTAGAATTGTTTTCGTCCGTCGATCATAATTTCTTCTTGCAATACGTCCAGCACACTTTCCAGCTCATATTAAATCATTTCATTAGCACCATCAGTATTCACTTCTATATATTTGGGCTACAAATAGTTCGAATTCGCTACTTTCGGAGTACAGACACGCTACTTTTTAATCATCGGATCTGACAACACTGACTGAATGATTTAAATCAACCCAATGCGATGACCCCCATTTGGTCTAGCGGCTAGAACTCTTGATTTCGGTTCGCGTGGTCCCGAGTTCGATTTCCGGTAGGGATAAAGTTGAACGACCGAAGTGGTTCGGATTCCACTATAATCATTAGCTGCACGTCTCCTTTAGCCGCCCTAGCATACTGTGGGACGTTAAACTAAAACAAAACAAAACAAAAGTGAACACTGTGTATTACTAACTGTAAGTTCTTGAATAATTGTATATAGCTATATGGTATGGATCGAGTTTGAAGTGGTCGGTGGTCAAACTAAAGCAAGTGAAATGTAATTAGGGTGTAATTAGAACTTTTAATTAAGCACGGTCTTAATCTAAAGTGTACACCAGGCCTAAGGCTTAGGGGGAACAACTAGTGTTACTGAAAATGTATCAGTTACATTTAATTTCAGTTACAATTTGCATTTACATGTATTGCAGGAACGAAGATTTAAACATTAACATTATAAGTAGCCCAAAGACTATGAAAAACATCGTCTCTTGAAAGCATTCTTGCACCATAAAACAAATTACGAGTAATTTTAAAATAATTTGCAGTTTATCTACGTTATTTGCACATATTTAGAATAATATTTAGCTATCTAAGTTGGTAATACTGCTTAAATGTAACTGCGACTTGTAATTAAAACCACCAAAAACTGTTAGTGCGTCATTTTAAGCAGTACAACAATCACTACCAATGTGTTTGGTATCTCTGATGGCGTTATAAGCATTTAAGTCTTTTGGAAGCATCTGCATAATGAGACGTGATATGTCAGCGCGATTTCGAAGTAAAGTCTTTAGAAACATTTAAATTTTCCATTTCTTATAAATCTGTTCCTAATTCATTCGAAATATATTATACCATGATCCAAGTATTTGACGCTAAGGTACAGTTGATGCGTATTACACCGTCCATGCCATTTGAGTTATTAGAGATTTCCAAGCTACATATATAATGTATGGGCTATTGTGGTTTTGTTAAATAAGTAAATTAGAAATATGTAATACTTTACGTAGCGCAATTTCAGAAAATAAAACTTTATTTTGCTTTAGCAACATTGCTTGTTTATCTAGTGATATTGCAGAGTATCAAGAAGAATTTCCCAACTTGGTACAAAATTTCAGCATATATATATATATAGGAAAGTGCCCTAAACCGGACCCCTCCCCCTAAAGTGGACCCCCGGTCTCCTGCCTATACGTTCTCCTGAACTCTAGCAGGACAAAGTCTAAATAGTAGCTTAGACTTCTACCACTCTCTAACAGAGCACACACGTCGCCCGCTTCACTTGTTGCTTATCAGTCCGTCATTATCTGTTTTGACAGTGGAAAAAGTTTTTACGTTGTGCTACACTTTTTATAATTTCTCCTGGATATTAGTAGATAATTCCTTCGACCTATATACATTCTTAAATGATAAGGTTTTGGGCTAATGTTTATCACTAAATCGCTTCGTTTAGTTGTTTGGTTAAAAATCTATTGAATTAATAAACTGTAGGCTATAGTCGCGCAAACCGGACCCCCTTCAGTTGCCTAGACTGGACCCCTGATTTTTCACGTTTAAAGTCTGGCTGAAGTTGTACACACTCTTAGAACTATTCTCTTTGAATTACGTTGGAGATTCAAAGAAGATAATGGGGAAGATTGAACAAAGGAAGTGGAGTCCGTCTAAAATGACTAAAGCCATTGACGCAGTTAGGATGGAAGCTAAAAGAGCTAAAGAAGCAAAGGAAGCTGAACAGCAAGAAAGGAATCGTGCTGAAGGACGCAAAAGCAATCGCGGCCGGGAAAATCGTTCAGCAGTAGTGTCTAGAAAAGGGAAACAATTTCTGAGAAAGCGCCTTAATTTTGAGGAAAATGCGAAAGAGTCAAGCACAGAGGATGAAAACAGCGTGTCCTCAGGAATATCTGAATTGCAGTTTTCCCCGGAAGTTTCCCCATCCAAAAATGATGACGGCTGGTATATGTTTTGCGACAGGAAATTTTCCGACGATTCTAGAGGAGAATTTTGGGTTATGCGCGTTCTGTTTTCTGTGGGCCCATGTGGATTGTGCTGAGGCTAAAAACGACGTGTACATCTGTGATTTTTGTAGCTAAAAGATTTAATTCATTTTCATATTTACTGTGTCTTCATATACACAGATACATGTATGCTGCATATTTTTATTAAAACTAAATGATGTGTTTGTTTTATTGCACTTATACTTTAAAACTAGATTATGTTTGCTGAGATTTAATACATTTTTTTAACTTTGTTTAGTATTATTTCGATAACTTTTGCAAGGGGTCCGGTTTTAGCAACTATTTTTCAAACCACCAAAGTGTAAGCTTTTCGAAAACATTTTTTAAAATAACAATTGCTAATGATTTTTTCTGAAAGTAGAATGTAAATGGTGCATAACATTGTAAAGTAAATATTTCACGCTTTTAAAATAGTTTCTTTAAGTAATTTATATTAAAAAAAATTAAAAACAAAATAGGGGTCCGGTTTTGGGTACTTTCCTCTATATATCGCAGATCTTAGGGGAGGGCTATAGGGACTATAGCCCCCCTTAACACTCAGGTATGCACTGGATAAAATGGGCTTCAATCCTACTTTCTTTACACTGGATAAAGCGGCAAACCATGGTTTAGCCCCCCCCCTTGATCATATGCTGTGTCCGTGGCTATATATATATATATATATATATATATATATATATATATATATATATATATATATATATATATATATATATATATAAACAGGATGGTCCATTTTAATATTTCCACGGAGATATCTCGAAAACGGTTGAACATAATGAACCGAACAAAAACACAAATAGGAAATGCCATTGGGCACACCGAATGGTGTTGTCGCGGCGCTTCCTGGGGCCGCATTTCATGGGGTACCAGGGCTAAACTTTAAAATTTTAAATGGAAACATGGGGTGAGTAATACCTCGTTCCATAGATCTTTAAAAAGTAAAAAGTGTTGTGGCAAAAGATTTTTCACATCGGTCACCGTTTTCAAAATGGCCGCCAAGACATGGTGCCTGTATCAGATAAAACGTCCAGTACCACTAGACCCCTAATATGAAAATAGTTGGAGATAAATGAACAGAATAAAACTCGTATAGGAAAGCACGGAGGGTATTTATCATTCCACGGCTCGAATATAATGCAACGGAAATAAAGATTATTAAAGTATAATTGACATGATGCAAAAGAGGAAATGATAGAAAATGATCTTTCCGATCTCTGTCCGTAAGTAGGTGAAGCGGGAATGAATGGTAAAATCTCAAATGAGAACCTCACTTTTTATTTGCAATAGATATGGTTTGTCTCAAACACTTGTGTGTACAAATGACTGGTACTATAATGAATAAAGTGAAATAAGGTGAATAAAAATAAGCTGAAATTCAAGTTTAACAACATTTTACCCGCCTTTCGCCCCTGAAAAATCAACGCATTGCGTGCAAGATTTTTGGGACATATCTGCATCGTTTCGTTACTAAGGATCACAACTGAAATTACCGTTGAAAGTTATTCGGAATGTAACTGTGGACATCTCAGTGAAAAACATATTCTATCATATGCAAGAAGACAGAAGGAAAGAAGCGAACCAACATCATGCAGACGACTGTTGAACAAACCAACGTTTGTAAACATTGTTCTAAAATTGCATTGTCCGACAAATTTGTTTCGCATTTCAGTTGATTCATTTTTGCATTAAACCATTGCCTGCAATCAAAATGGAAGATACCATTTAACAAGAATTTTACATACTTTATCCAATTACAGAGGCATTTATCTCTTATAAAAACACATTTCAAATAATTTTGTTTCGTAGATACAATTTGCAAAAACTAAGGCTCTCATTTGCAATTTCACCGATCCTTCGCGCTTCACTTACTTACGGAGTGAGGTTGGAGCGATAATTTTCTAGGAGTTAGATTTCTTTCTTTCCATTATGGCACTTTCACTCTAATCATCTTTTCGACTGTTGCAACATTCCCGAGTTATAGAATGATAAATACCCTCTGTGGTTTCCTATTCGAATATTTGTTCTGGTGTTTCCATATTAGTGATACTGGACGTTTTACCTGATGCAGGAACCATGTCTTGGTGCTCATTTTGAAAATGGTGACCCATATGAACAATCTTTTGCAACAGCACTCTTTAGTTTTTAAAGATATGTCGAACGAGGTATCATTCACCCCATGTTTCCATTTACGATTTTGAAGTTGCGCCCTGGGCCCCCATGAAGGGTGGCTCTGGGAGTCTCCGCGACAATATCAATCGATGTGTCACATGACATTTTCTATTTGAGTTTTTGTTCGGTTCATTTATGTTCAACCGTTTTCATATTAGTGGTACTGCACGTTTTACTGTATCTGATAGAGGCAACATGTCTTGGCGGCCATTTTGAATACAGTGCCCGATATGAAAGATCTTTTGCCACAACGCTTTTTAGTTTTTTAAGATCTATCGAACGAGGTACCACTCACCCCTTGCTTCCATTGAAAATTAAAGTTGGGCCCCGGGAACCCATGCAGGGCGGACCTCGGGGGCACCGCTACCATATATGAGAGAGAGAGAGAGAGAGAGAGAGAGAGAGAGAGAATTCTATTTGCACCAGCAGTGGATTTTGTTTCGGGAGAGGCTTGAGGAACGAGTAAGAAACATTTGCGTTGTACGTGCAATGCAAAAAATTATCACAAATTTATTCTGGGAGAGGTTTGAGCCCGATAACCACCCCCTAAACACGCCACTGTACATCAGTCAACCGTTCTCATATTATCTAACACAGCAACGAAACAAATTTTGAGTGAAGGCAATTTTAGTATTTATCAATATCAATATTCGAGACGAGACCGAGACTTTCGAGACTGACCTAAGTCTCGTCTCGGTCTCGTCTCGATTTATAGAGGTCTGTCTCGGTCTCGGTCTCGTCTCGGTATTTAAAAGTCCGTCTCGGTCTCGTCTCGGTATAAAGAAGTCCGTCTCGGTCTCGGTACCATCCCTATTGCCGAAACACTTTTCCAACATTTCCAAGGTTTTTGCACCACTGAATCCGTTGTTGAACTCGTTGTTGCAAAATTTACTCCAGTCCAAAAATCGAAACATGCACCCAAACAGATGTATTAAACACTGCGTATCTTTCCCAAATGACATAGTAGGATGTTTAAATTGGAAGGGAATATTGCTGATAAGCGTGACAACCTTCGTAAAATAGAAAAGATCAATCAGGTGAATGAGAGCACCACACGGTGATGATTCCGGGAACTTTTTGATCAAGGTAATATTACGTCAAACTGTTCAAGGCATCAATGTTATTTTTTAACTCTAATGCTATGGCTTATGGAACCCGGAGGTTCAATGCTGATTTCACCAAAAACTCTTCACTGACTTCTATCCTTAGCCAACTCGATCCAGTTTCTACTTTGTATTCGTATTTCTAGAAGATCCATCTTAATATTGTCCGCCCATCTGTGCCTAGGTCTTCCTAATGATCGTTTTCCGATTGGATTTGCAGTTACAACTTTGAAAGCGTCCCTACTTTCTTCCATCCTGGCTACATGACCTGCCCACCTGAGCCTCCTAGACTGATGACCCTAACAATGTTCGCTATACGGTATAAATGATGAAGTTTCCGCTATTCCCCACTCTCGCTCCTCTTGGGTCCGAATATTCCTCCCAGGATATTGTCTTCACATACTTTTAATGTACGTTCTTCTCTCATAGTAAGCGACAATGTTTCGCAATCATACAGAATAACAGGCATTATTATCGTTATTTTATATATTTTAAGCTTCAAATTCCTCGATAGAATTCGCGACGATGAAGGATTTTTAACTGAACATGAATTCTCGGCTTTCAGTGGACAATTGTTCGTGGATATCATATTGGTCTGAAAATGTTGATCCTAGATATTTGAAAGTATCCACTTTGTGGGAAATATTATTTGATATATCGACGCAGTCACAATTTGTAGTATTACGATTTCAGCAAATTTCCATGTATTTCATACTATGACATGCTATATGGCTAGTCTTTCGTAATATGGTGTGATATCTGTGGTGGATTGGTTTGTGTCGTTGAGAACATGAAAGGATTCATTCGTATTTAAAATTCTCGTCGGGGAATGTCAGTTTTGCAACATTTGCCACTGAATTGGAACTATATGCGACGTCGAAAAAGAATAGTTCTGTCATAAGGGAAACGGAGTAATATACTGCTACTTTTTACAAAAAATAGTTCATTTCGATAATAAGTTATGATCATAAATACATCACATTTTGTTACCCAATTTTTCATGTGCTTTGCATTTCTTTGATTTTGTGTAGAGAAAACTGTGATGAGAAAACCCTTTAAAAGAAAAGGAAAACAAACAAACAAACAAACAAACAAAGAAAAACGCTGGGCAGTGTAGTCAAAGTTACCGGTGCCTGTCAATTAGGTAACCTGAGTTCGCTCTACGATGAGGGTGGAAAACTTGGTTTCACCCAGGTTCTTTAAAATGGGGCAACGTAGGTGCCGAAGTGCAGAATACCAAAGTGCAAAAAGCATAGGACCTTTGATCTTCATGGTATATCCCTAAAGGGTATCTTTACCCTTTAGTTATTACTACTGAAAAGTGATTTAAGAAAGAAAGAAAAAAAAAGATTTAGCTTCAATATACTTCTCCGTGATTTTTCAATTATACCTTTAATATAGTTTTTTTTTAAGATTTTTTTTTAATTTTTTTTTCTTAATTTTACAAACAGGTAGGAGAACTTGCAACTTAGCTAAAAGCATAACCTTACCAATAATATTTCAGCAACATAATTAGAAAGATTCATCCAAAGCTTAAGTTCAAGAGTTTAGACCAAACAACGGGAAACAAAGTTAATAAGGTAGACAGCCTTTGGTACTCATTAAAACAAGCCAAGATGTTTCATTTGTTGATTTTATGGGGAGGGGGGGTAAGAGAGGAGCAAAAACAATCTTCCTCCAGAGAAAAAGAGCCAGAAGAGAAGGGCGCGAATGAAAGAGATGTTACAGAGCCTCCAGCCTGGAGGACTGAGAAGTGGCCACGGACGAAAACTAGAGCTTCCCTAACTTGAGGAACTTCTCACGCCTCCGAACCGCACGAACAGAAGTTTCTCACAACGCCTGAAGAGTCCACGACCACCGCGCTGAAACTCCAACCACAAAACACAGACACAGGCACTGCCGAAGATTTAACCATCCTCTCGCGTCGTGTTCTGTTGCCACAGCCACAGGGTAGCAGTTCGCCAAAAAGAATTCTCGATTTCAATGCGGTTCGCAGCAGTTTTTCAACTTAACGAAGATTCCAAGCTAAAGCTATATATAGTAATTATACGTTTATTAACACCTGTGCTTATTCCAGAAGGAAACGTTTATGTTTACTAAAACCAAATTAATAACGATCAAAAATATCCCCCCATTGCAAACAACTTATTATCTATACATATGAAATTAAATCACTGACAGGATGGCCCACGACGACTGTATCACTGTATGGGACTATCTTCACTGGGGTGGTTGTTCTAACAGTGTAAGGCTGATTTGCAATGTCCACCACCCTGAGAACAGTGAGATAAACTCTTTTAGTCACTCCTTAGAGACTAACTTGGCTGGTACCTGGTCTCGAATCCATGACCCCTAAAACCAACCTGTGAAGTGCTATATTTATTTATTTGAACAATACCTATAAGGAAACATCAGCACTTCCTCCCCGATGAAGAAACATGCAACATTTTAAATAAATAAAATGTTTAAGGATGGTTCGTATCCTGTGTTCAACTGTAGTTTACGCCTCATATAGCCTCGATGCTAAAAGGGATGACAAACTAATCCAATTAACCCACTGAACTACATGCATTGTCACCGCGAATTGAACCATGGAAGCGCGTATACAAACAAAGCCGCGAGGAAGCTCTAATGTACCATCGCCCACATGCATATACAGGGTGGCCCAAAAGATATATACACCCCTACATTGATCAAGATTAACTTTCTAGCTTATAGGTTTATTTGTTTTGGCTGCTCCGAGTTGAGTTGATTTTATTTTAGCGCCCCTTTCAGCAGTGAGGCTATATGAGACGTGGACCTACTGATTAACGTGGAATCCGAACGACATGAGCTCCCGCCGGTTGGCTGCTCCGAGTTTAAGGTATAAGTAAAAAGACATTAAGAACAAATAATAAAGAAACTAAGTCTATCTGATAGACAACAATAAGAAATGATATAGAAATCCAATGAGTTGATCAGTACCGGACTGTATACCAACTTTTGAGCCACCCTATATTTTAATCACGCTCGTCCTTAGCCATTGAAGCCATATATGCGGTTCTGATTGCTTGGAGTTATCCGTTTCTCGCCACATAGCATACATACAGGATAAATCAAACGCCAGTTGCTGTCAGTCCTCGTAGCCGTAGTATTGAAAATCGCTTTTGGCGTGGGTTCGAACCCGGCCCAAAGAAAGATTTTTTTTTTTACATTTTCATAACACTTTTATCATTTAAATAAGATGAAAATAATAATTATTTGACCTTGTACGTAATATATAATGCATAAATTGTACTTTTTCCACAATTTATTTAAAGATTTCTGATAGCCCTTATAAACAATGACGTTATAAACCAACTGGAGAGTAAGAAGTGGGGCCCTCGCGAAGAGAGGAGTAGTAGGGGGAAATGAAATGAAATCTTTAGTTTTACGTCCCACGGTTATGCCGGTTAGGCTAAAGGAGACGGCGATGATGAGTAATGAATGAAATGGTGAAATGAAGAAAGTGGGAGGAAACGGGAGAACCCCGAGAAAACCCACGCACACGGTGTTTGTCCACCACAAAGTTCACTTGACACGAGCTGGGATCAAACCCGGGACCCCAAGCACCAGAGGTGAACGCTCTACCACTGAGCCACCGCGGCCCTAAAAATAGTAGGGGGTAGTAGGGAGATAGAGAGGAGCAAACACAACTTTGTTGATAAATAAAGTGACTTACTTACATAACGAAACATAGCTGAGCAAGCGTCAGCGAGCGAAAGGATTTAGAAGTCCCGCAGTTCTCGTTTTATTCCACCTTTGCCCCCATAATAATACCACGTGACATTACGTCACACTCGGGTGGTGCAACTTCCATGTAAATCTAACCTCACTCGCTTCCTTATGACCAACTGAAAAACAATTGGCTAGGATAAAGCATGGAAAAATATATATCACCCACATGCGAGTCTCATTTAACGAGATTAGTGAGCGCCAGTCCCATTAAAGGTATTTAGCCTAAACCGTAACGTTAGTGGTAAATCTAAGTGCCAATGATGGTAGTGAGCCCGCGCTCCATTAAGGCTACTGAGTCAATGCCAAATGGACATATCTGAGTTAATGTAATACTTTGACTAAGTGATACAATATGTTTTATTTTCCTGCTAATAGACCACTTCTGACTGTGCGAAAGCGGCCATATTGTTTACGTCTTATTATTACTACTAGTTGTTCCCCCAAAGTCTTCGGCTCGTCTAAAATTGCCTGCACACTATTGTGCTGCCAAAATGTCTTGAGCCGTGGCAAAAATGCGAACTAAAGCTCACACCCACGCGTTGAGCCAATAAGGGTTCAGCTATTGCTAAGTGAGAGAAAGCGAGTGGAATTCCTTCAGCCGATAGCAGCGCTTGCAACGGAAGACTAGGGATCAAGTCAATGTGGTATATTTATAGCTATATATCTTGGAGTCACGTAGGAGGCAGTGCAGCTAGCAACAATTATTAGCCTGACAAAATTATTATGACCTAGCATGATTGGAAGGCTGAGGCACCTTGCAGTTATAAAAAGGATTAAGAATGCATGTTCTCGCCTAAATGTTTACTCTTAAATGTTTTAAAGTTGAGTAGAGAATGAGTAGTAGCTTACTCAGAGGCTGAAATATTTCTGCTTTATAAATAGGATAGATTATTCTTGTATCTAAACATATTCCACATATCAACTGTATTAAAATTACAATATTTTATTATATCAATAAAATAAATGAATTAAAAATGCAGTGATACTTAATTTTTATTTACAAAAAAGTTACATCTGAAGAAACGGTATCTTTCTCGGTAGTGTGTGACTCACACCACTTGAGATTTTTTTCCCTAACGAAAGACGTCCATGCAACAACTGATGTATTGACTATCTTCTAGCGTTTTAATCATACGACTTTTGTCGCATCTCGGAAGATCTTTGAGAACTATCGAATTGTGTTATAAAAGCACCACAAAGACACACTCGATTTCAATGCAGGATACAAAAGTAGGAAAGAATTCTTGAATAATTCGAAACTTCAATGGTATCTGAAATGAGATCTTCGAAACAGGGGTAGACGCCTACACCTTCTGGGCATTTTTCTCCCTCTGTAACGCCTTTCGGATGCTGTTAATAATTCAGATAACACAAAAGACGACGAATGTTTCTCAATAGAGCTGCTTCTCAAACAGCTTGGAAAGTAAACACGAATGAATTTCTGCCATTCTCCCCCCCTCCCCCTCCCCTCTGATCATGCATCGTATCTATTCACAATGTGTGCTCTTTGAACCGAAGAGGGTGGTTTAAGAAGAGCAGGGCAGCGACCGACACCTTTTCTCCGAATGGCATTAACTTTCAGATGAGAACATTTGTACACGCGGTAAAAATGCTCACTCGGATGGAATTCGTAATTCGTGAGGTGCTTCATTGTGGATTCGTATCTTCAACCAACAGAACATTTGACATTCAAATGCCAGCGGAATTCTGTACAAACAAAAGAAAGTATTACATTCTGGGCGAGGGGGACAAAGAGATATTAGTTCAGCGACAGATCCTTCTCAGATAAGACGACGCGATGAGGATCTTATCTTGGACGAGTCGCCAGAAAAAAAGGTTACAACAATAATAATTAATGACAAATATCTACAATATTAAATTTACATAATGAGTGAAACACGTAGTGATTTAAACACACTCTCGCGGACAGTTCTTCTGGAGACAAGTCCGCTAATACTTTCAATTATGCTAACGAGAGTAGTGTTATAACTAGAGATGAAACATTTTCGTTAATGCGATATGTGCGAAACATTATAATAATAAAAAAAAACGCGTATATGTTTCAGGAAACCTCAAACTTTTCATTTCAGAGCCAGAAATCACGTTTATATTATCACAAATTTTTGCGAAATTCGGAATTTCTTGCGATAAATGCAAACGAAAAAGTGGAATTCTTGTTAATTATTGCTAATAATAACTAAAAAACGCATTTCCAATATTATTTAACTTAAAAAGCGTTGCATTTACGAAAAAACTCTGCGAGTTATTTGAACCAGAAACTGTTTTACTTCATAAAGATGTAGACATCAACAAAACTGAACTGTTGTTTAAATCGTTGACTGTGCTTTATGGTGAAAATGTTCATGATCTGTTGGTTGCTTACCATGAATTTGAAAATAAGGTTATTGAAGTTCTCAACAGTGAGAATAAGGAAGTTGACATTGTATCATTGTTAAACAGTTTAAAAGTTAACCACAGGTCTTTAGCTGTCACCTCTTAACGTTCAATATGGTTGCCAGTCTCGAGTGTTGATGCCGAGAGATTCTTTTCCAAGTATAATATGATTGTTACTTACAGGAGAACAAACTTAAGGGCGTGTCTAACGTTTTCAACTGAGATCATCAATCCCTATATAATAACATGGTGAACTTCTTTCCAACGCATTATGAAAACTATTTGTCTTATGCAGTTCAAAATTTCTCCAGATGTTAACCTATCCCAATACTACATGTTAACTTTATTTTTAAACTACCTCCTATAGTTCATTAATATTACTCTTTACAAGAAAATGTGGCAACGCTGGAAAGAACAAAAATACACAAATTTAGGTATTGGAGATCAGTAGGGTTTATTTCCATGCTTGTGGAGGTGCAGAACTATTCACACTATTGTTTCTCACTGATGTTCAAAAAGTTGGTAGGGGAAGGAAACAAGGTATGAAATGAGAAAAATTTGTTCATCTAATAATGTGTAAAATGCATATCTTCGAAGTTATGTTAGTTGACAAACTGATTATATGGTTCAGAAGAAGAAAGGGTTGCGGGAGGCAAGACTGCCTGCTGTCACAAATTAGACAACCTTATCTACTTACAATCTTTTTACTTGTATTTTATAACATGCCTTGTCAAACAGGCTGCACTTTCCCTATTTTCATTTTACAACCATTTTTGATTCTAAATCTTGATTCTTGCGCGGTGAAAAAGGAGACACGACAAAGGGAACTCAAAACTAAAAACATTATCATCAATATTTTGCTTTCCAAAGTAAAGAATAACTTTTAAAAATAACTTATAATTTTATAAAAAATATCTGGGAATATGAAAGAAAAAATAATGGTATTTCAGGTAGGGATACGCATGAGTCGAGACATGACTCGAATCTCGACTCAACTCGAATTCGAGTCGAAACACTTTGTAAAATTCGAGACGAGACGACACAAAGTTATTTCTCGAGTCAAATTTTCGAGTCGAGACTGTTCGTAAAAATCTCGACTAGACTGTCTCGAAAATATTTATATAATTTTTAATATTATTTTGAGCCGCAGGCTGGGCAGATTGGTAAAACAGGACAGGCAGCGAACTGTGGTGAAACTAACATCAGACTTTAATGGTGGGAAGAGTACAAGTGTGCCTGAACACAAAGTGCACTGAACACTCCTAACAATGAGCCTCCGCAGCTGACGACCCATCCATGTGCGAATGTTAACACCACGACATCGGCAACTACGACTGAAATGAACACGTGACCATCGCCACTGGACCTTGGGCAGTGGCAGAGCGTTGCGTTGTCTGATGAATCCCGATACCTTCTTCATCACAACAATGGGAGGGTGAGAATCCGTCGTGTTCCAAGGGAACAGCTCCTTGACACCTGTAGTGCGGGACAGAGACAAGCTGGTGGTGGCTTAATTCTGCTCTAGAGAACATGCACGTGAGCATCCATGTGTCTAGTGCAGCTCCAGCAAGGCACCATGACGGCCGAGGCGTATCGCACACTGCTTGTAGACAATACCCCTTCATGACGACCATGTTTCTCATCGGTAGTGGCATTTTTCAACAAGATAATGCACCATGTCACAAGGCCAGGAGTGTGATGGAGTGGTTCGAGGAACACAGGGGCGAGTCCCAAGTGATGTGATGGCCCCCGCCTCGCCGGATCTGAACCCAATCGAACACATCTGGGTTGTGTTTGAACGTGACGTCAGAGCGCACCCTTCCCGGAATTTACGGGAATTAGGTGACTTGTGTGTGCACATGTGGTGCCAACTCTCTCCAACGACGTACCAAGATTCATTGCATCCATGCCAAGGCGTGTCCCATCCATTGTTATCCGTGCCAAAGGTGGACATAGTGACAATTAGGTAGGTAGACATAATGTTCTGGCTGATGTGTGCGTATACTTTAACTCGTATATTTTATCTCGACTCCAACTTCGAGACGTCTCGTCTCGAATTCGAGTTGAACCAAGACAGAAACTGTCGAGTCGAGGCACGAGTAGAGACAAACATTTTCGAGTCGAGACAGGCAAATAATGTACCATGCTACACCCGCTCTTCGGTAAGTAGTTTGTTTCAAATCCTTTGTCCTGATATTCGTTTCCACAGCATTTCGGATTTCTGTATCTCTGCAATTATGTGTTTCTCATTTTTGTTTGTATGGCATTTATCTTGCTTAGATCACTGTTATCAAATGATATTAACTGTTAGAACTTGGTTTGCAAGTATTATTAACCACTTTTCTTTCGTGTTAAACTGTGTTATGTGTGTTGCATAATTGCAGATAAAATTACTGATAATGTGAAATTTACAAATGATAATACTCATGTACACGACATAAAAACTTAATAAACAGATAATTAGACATTTTCCCTCAAAACATTTTTTTTCCTATACGTGCTTAAATCAGGGTTCCGATACCCCAACTCCCTTTATGGAATCCGTAGCACCGGTACGACCTAACTCTGAAAAATGGATATTTAGATAGAGACTGTACTAGTTCCTCTGATATTTCTTTAACCGCCTTTAATATGTCTTATAGTTTTCGAGCTAGGCAACATCAAAGTTACACTTTCCTCGTTTTCGGCATCGTATAAGTTTGAAACAACGCGGTTTTCGCTCTATGTCCATATGGGCTTTTTGATTTGTCTAGGTGAAAGCATTTCACCAGTGGATTTTGGCTACATGATAAATGAACACCCTGTATATTACATATTATATAATATCGAGGATCACCGTCCGTGAATTTGTTGCTCGGATTCCTTTGAGTTTTTATGGTACAGTGGAAAGAGCTTTGACTGAAAAATTGGGGTATCACAAGTGTGTGCTCGATGGGTACCGCGTATACTGACAGCAGAATACAAGGAGAACGCCTTGCTTGTGCTCGCCAGTTTCTTCAAAAGTCAAGAAGATAAGACAGATTGTTGGACTTCATTGTTACGGGAGACGAAACGTGGGTGTTCCAATTCATTCCCGAAACAAAACAAAAGTCCAAACAATGGCGTCACTCAGAGTCACCAGTCGGAAAGAAGTTCACACAAACTCCTTCTGCTGGCAAAGTCATGGCCAGTGTGTTTTGGGATTGTAAGGGGATACTGCTGATCGATTTCATGGAACCTGGGACAACAATCAACTCAAACAGTCATTGTGTAATACTAAGGAAACTCAGGCGAGTTATCCAGAACCGCCGGCGAGGACGACTGACAGCCAGTGTAACGCTGCTTCACGACAACGCCCGAACTCACGTCTCCCGTCGAACCCAGAACCTTTTGACAAACTTTGGATGGACTGTCATGCCCCACCCATCGTACAGTCCGGGCATCGCGCCTAGCGATTATCACTTGTCCCCGAAGTTAAAGGAACACTTGAATGGCCAACGCTTCCGGAGCGACGATGAAGTCAAACACGAGGTGAAACGCTTCCTCAACGTGTTGGCGGCGGAGTTCTACGACATTGGGATACAGAAATTGGAACATCGTCTACAAAAATGCGCACAGAAAGATGGCAATTATGTCGAAAAATATGTCAAAGTGTCTTTTTGAACGAAATGCAATTTCAAAATGGTAGTAACTCATTCCACAATTAACCTGGAGATAGTAACGCACTGAGTTGGAAAAATAATGTATGCTAAACACTTATTAAGATGCTGTCAAAAGCTTAAAGAAACTGCGACCATTTGCATACGACGAAATATGACTGGTACACTCAGTGTGGTTTCTCAGATTAAAGTGCATGTAGAAAGTGAAGCAGTTATACGCGTAAAAAAAAAAAAAAAAAAAAAAAAAAAAAAAAAAAAAAAAAAACTATTAAGAGGAAAAAGGAAAGAAAAAAGCTTGTACAGTATTTTTTCTATTCAGTAGTTTTGCGTAGCAGAAATAAATACTGTAACTGAATACGGTACGTACAGCATTTTATTCTATCTTAGTATGTCTAGTATATACATGCAATTACTCGTACATAGTTTAATATTTTTAGCACAGATTTGCCTTTATTAAGCGGAAATCTATCTTCAACGGTAATTTTTGCTGTCCCGTTCGACTCCGCTGAAGAAAGGTTTTACTGTAATACGAAACTTTTGAATCATGCCTATCCATTGTTCTTAGCTTGAGCTTAAGGAATGGTAATAATTAGGGTTGCCAACTATGTGCAATAAAATTACCGGCATCCGTTCATAATCCTCAAAACAGCATACAAATAACTATTTTAAACAGGGATAGAAAAAGAATCGGTTCAGGGACCAAGAACCCATGCTAAAGATAGGAACCTGTTCGGAGAGTTTTCACAAGAACCGGTTCATTTTTCAACCCTGATTTTAAACCTTGAAATACATAGCTGAGCCTGGCAAAAAAAAAAAAAAAAAAAGCCAGTTTTCAAGTTGACTTAACAATTGAGAACGCAATCGTTGTTGCCAGCACCTTTATTAAGTGTTCGAGTTTTTTTTTTTTTTTTCCTCGACTGACAAAATTTTCCTGTATCCAATTTCTATGACAGGAAGTTACATGGTAAGATTAATTTAGCTATATTAAAAGAACTGCCAATCATATTTGTTTTATTTATTTGCTTTTTGCTTATAGTTTTTACTTTTTCTTTCGCCTTTTTTATCTTTCCTTTTTTTGTTGTTGTTTTTACAAAATAATACACACAAATACACTCAGCCAACAATGTGTGCATATTATACTTTGAACATACACACAAACTATTGTTATTGCATTGGT
Organism: Thermobia domestica; assembly: GCF_964235325.1. Classification (NCBI taxonomy): domain Eukaryota; kingdom Metazoa; phylum Arthropoda; class Insecta; order Zygentoma; family Lepismatidae; genus Thermobia; species Thermobia domestica. The sequence goes on from NC_137468.1 coordinate 199,843,058, forward strand.
TTATTTCTGAGGAGCAAAGAAGAATGTAAGCATTTATATTGGTCACTCAAGTAGGCGCCACAATTTTCCCTGGATTTTCATGTTTTGTTGAAAAATCCCCTTTTTTTCCTTGTTAAATTTACCTACGAAATTTTTCCTCAAATTACAAGCACGCAAGGGCGCCAATCCTAGGGGGGCCCGGGCCCCCCATAGCTCATGTGGACACCCATGTATTTTTATGGATATGTATTTTATATGTATTTTTTATGAATGCCCCCCCCCCCCAAAGTTACAGAGAAATCGGCACCGTTGCAAGCATTGCCTCTTATTGCAATAAAAACGGAAGTGTAATTCTGGCCTAATACAGAAGATAACGACACCATGCAGCGTAAATCTGGACCTATGCGTTTAATATCGACAATAGTGAAATAATCACTCCATATCATACTATTTTGCAAGTACTATGACGAACTGCTTAGAAACAGTAGGAAAATGGAGAACAAACAAGAGAAACATATTGGATGGAACCAGTGTTGCCCTCGAGATGACAAATATGGTTCTCTCTTTTCGTTTTGTATATTTATGTACAACATTTATGTATTTTCTTAGTTTCATTCTTTCGCGTCATGAAAAGCCCACGAAGGCTATGATGTAACATTTAAATAGGGTTGCCATTTATCCCAGAATAGAATAGAGATCTGCGCCCCGGCGTCCAGAAAATATTTTTCGGGCGGCTTAAGAGGCTTCATCCCGGGGAAATTAAAACACCGCTATTTTTACAGTAATTATCTGATATCTTCAAATAGATAAAAGATAATCGAAATGTGGAACAAGAGCGCCCTAGACAATATCATTTTATATGAGATACCGTTATCACGACTGACTTATCTACTTTCGATTTCCAGACATTTTGAAAATCGGCATTTATTTTCGCGTTTCTAAACGGCTGAAAACGGAAAGCCACTAGGTGACTTGTGATAACGGTTCCTCACGGAAAATAATATTGTCTAGGGCGTCCTTGTTCCACATTTCAATTATGTTTTATCTATTTGAAGATATCACATAATTAATGGAAAATTAGCGGTATTTTAATTTCACCGGGATGAGGCCTCTTAAATGTTCCGGATTTCAGCGAAGAAAGGAAGGGAATATTATAGTTTTTTTTTTTTTTCTCACAGGATTAGGTTTAAAATTATTCTCTTCAGCTTCTGAGTATGGCAATTCAAAAGTTAAAAGAAACAAGAAAGAAACTTGAATACATAAAAACATGGATTTAATTAAGTTCACGATTTAACTACTTTGACATTGAACAAAGCGTTCGTTTCATTGTGCCAGGAACAAAAGGTTTTACTACTCAATCTTTTTGTTATCTTTGGTACTATTTTTCAATCTACATCTTGCTTCTGGAATATTTTAATCAATAATCCCTAACCGATATTTTTGATAATTTTCCGCTGACCGTTCAAGAAAAAAAAAATATATTGTGAAAGGAAACATCACACCTTGAACGAGTTAAAGAGAGATTGAAAGCCACAAAGCATAACAGATCCTGAGAAATTAAAAAAAAAAAAAAAAAAAATGATTAATAGGGGAAAGGGGTAAATCTGCTTATGTTTGCTAGGGAGGAGAAGATCTTCTAAAATGACTAAAAATGTGATTACGTAATACTTGAACAACTCTATCTAATGGAAGAAAGTAAATTAATACATAACACTTCTTTTCATTTTAAGGGGCGGCGGTGGCTCAGTGGTAGAGAGTTCACTTCTGGTGCTTGGGGTCCCGTGTTCGATCCCAGTCCCCGCCAAGTGAATGTTGTGGTGGACAAACACCGTGTGCGTGGGTTTTCTCGAGGTTCTCCCGTGTCCTCCCACTTTCTTCATTCCACCATTTCATTCATTACTCATCATCACCGTCTCCTTTAACCTAACCGGCAAAACCGTAGGACGTAAAACTCAAAGATTTTATTTCATTTTCTTTTGATTTTAAGCATTTCAAAGATTTTCGTAATTTAGTAACATCCGGGATTTTTATTTTTTTAAAATATGGCAACCCTACATTTAAACCATATTTGTTATTGGAGTATATTCTATAATGACTTCAGTACATGGTTCTCAACCGATGTTTCGCGAGACACTTTTGTGTTACACAGTCCCCTAAGGTGTACACCGAAATTTCAGAATTTAAAAAGAAATGTACTATTATTTGGTTACAATCAAGACAGACTGTACCAGTCAATACCTACAACGCTACCAATTATCTTCAGTGCTATATAGAGTCATTATAAAAACTAATTGGTTTTATTATTATTATTATTATTATTATTATTATTGAAATGAAATGAAATCTTTGAGTTTCACGTCCCATGGTTATGCCGGTTAGGCTAAAGGAGACGGTGATGATGAGTAATGAATGAAATGGTGGAATGAAGAAAGTGGGAGAACCACGAGAAAACCCACGCACAAGGTGTTTGTCCACCACAAAGTTCACTTGGCGGAGGCTGGGATCGAACCCGGAACCCCAAGCACCAGAGGTGAACGCTCTACCACTGAGCCCCTTATTATTATTATTATTATTATTATTATTATTATTATTATTAATAATAATAATAATAATAATAATAATAATAATAATAATAATAATAATAGGTATTATCATTTATAATAAAAAATATCCAACAAATGGGAAGGACTGTCCTAGAAGTTCAGTAAAGTGTGTCGTCTTTAGTATTTTTTAATGTTTTTATAAATCTGTTCATGTGTTCGCACAATCAATTCCTAATAGTGGTGAACATTTTCTATCATATGACAGTATTATTTCAAGCACTTGCGTTTTCGCAATTCATTCTGTCGTTAGCAACTATGGTGTTTGACATATTCCATCGCTTTCAATGATCCCCCTCCCTTCAATTTACTTTCCGTGTAAAATTGATTAGAAAAGCTGACTGTTTTTCCTTCCCTTTGACAAAATAATTATTTTAATTAACCGAGGGCACTGGGATCAGTGAAGTTCTGTCATCAAACAGGAGAGTTCAGAGAGACAAAAAAGATTCATGTTTTGTTTCACCTTCGTTTGCACAGAACGTGCAGCTGACAAGCGCTGATTAGCGTTAACTGTTGTTCTCTGTACTCACCCACTTTCCACACAACAACGCGGGTCGTTCATTATCCGTACAACATCTTACCTGAAAAAATACAATAAAAAACTAATATTAACAAAGAGACAGACACATAACTTGTGATTGCTTTAACAAAATGTACAGATGAATAGAACAGTAGATAGAATGTTACAATTTTTCGGAATTGATTCTACATTATAGAGGAAGTATACCAACCAACTTTGCTAATAACAATAGGAATTAAAACCTCGTTTAAGGCTTCCAAATATGACTATGTATAAATGTCGGAAGTCTTATAAGAACGGCTATTTCCGTCCGTCCTTCGTCTGTCGACAGGTATCACAAGAAAAGTGGTTTGTTAAGATTGATTCAGTGTCCCAAGAACAGATTGCATCTCCTCCGTTAACCTTATACTCAAATTGGAAGTGGTTCAAATTAGACACATTTCGTTTCAATGCTTATCGCCCTTGAATGAAAACACTTCCAAAACCGGAAGTGGTTCAAATAAACTATTACTTACGGTTTCAATACTGATTTCCACAGAGTAAAAAGGTAAAAGATATCAGGAACCAGTGTTCTGCAATCGATTGAGCGTCCCAAGAATAGGTTTCATCTGCTCCATTAGCCTTCTGTTCAAATTACAAGTGATTCAAATTAACACTTTCCGATTTCAACGTTTATCGTGATAGAATGAAAATGGTAACACATAACAGAAAGTGGTTTTTGCAATCGATTCAGCGTCTCAAGAAAACATACCATCACCAGCAACATTTTATCAAGACTAGAAGTGGTTAAAGTTATCTAGTACTTCCGATTTCAATCCTTATTTTCATTGAGCAAAACCTAAATTTATAGCTTCCACTTACAACACTGATCTCATACCGAATAAAAAAAGAAACAGCGACAAGTAGTTTTTTTTTTTTTTTTTTTTTTTTTTTAAATATATGGATTCACTAAAGCAAAAATGTGTTTCATCTTTAATTTCATTCCTCTATTGCAAGCAAAAGTGATCGACATCAATTAGCACTTCTGACTTCAATATTAATGTCCATAGAACAAAAGCAGTCAACGATAGCGAGTGAAGATTTTTTTTGATTTGGATTCAACGTCCAAGGAACAGGTTCTATCTTTTTTATCTTATTCCTCTATTCAAGGAGTTATAGATGTGGACCTACTATTTATACTTTAAATTCAGTATTGAATTTGCACAGTTTTGACAGTCGATCGTATTTTCACATTGCGAAACAAAAACGAAACTCACTCGTTTCAGTTCAATCCTTTGTCCACATGTTTGCCCTCTCAAATCCTGCATTATATATATATATATATATATATATATATATATATATATATATATATATATATATATATATTAGATAGATAGATAGATAGATAAAGAAATCAGTTAAAGACCTCCTACTCGCACCTTAATTATCTTTTGCATACGTAAACATCTAACCAAAAGGGGAAGAGGAGGAAAAGTATTTACAATTTAACCAAATACATGTAAATGTAACTACCAGTTAAAAGACAATACCTGGCCATGAATTATACGGTGATTCATGGATTTTGAATAGATTAATTGTCATTACAAACCAGGGGCGTCATTTCAGACTTTGCTTGGGGGGGGGGGGGCAAGAGCACCACTGACATAAGAATTGCACGTTTTGTACTAATATATTAGTAGATAATTGATTAAAGTATATGCATTCCTGAAACTCTTGGGGGGGGGCAATTGCCCCCTCCTGCCCTCCCTAAATGACGCCCCTGTTACAAACGAAAGACTAAAACAAAACTGACGAGACGAGACAATACAAGACCAGAAATAAGGTTTGCTCGTCTTATTTTCTAAATTTTGTAGAAGTATCGTCTCATTTTGATTCTCGTGTCTTTCGAAATCTTTCTCCATTCGTTGATTGAATTTAGAATTTATGCCCACATTTTTTTTTTCAATTTAAACTAGAAGTTATTGAATCCTTGGGCGTAACGAGAGGTCTACAAACGGACTGATAAACCAACATTTAAATCAAATTTATAATTGAAGTGAATTGTGTACTGACTTCATTATATTTTAAACGCTGATAAATGCTTTTCATTCTGTTCTTACAACACCTTTATTTGTTTATTGTTTTATACTATGAATCACGTAACACCAAAATAGATGAGATCTAATATTTGGGTGAACTAGTGTTGCCGACGAGACTCGTCTGTATTCTCAACTCGACAAAGAGATGCGAACTGTTATGTTACTTGGCTTGTATCGAATTTAGAAAGCTACTTCTCGTCTGGATTCTCGTCTCGTGGCAACACTGAACTGTAGTCTCTTGAAAGAGATGGGAGGATTCTCATAGAAGAAATGGAACTCTTGGTTAGTAGACTTGTTGGTCCTAAAATTCCACTGGAATTGTACTGGATTCACAGGGGGGTGGGGCGACCTGTCGGATCAGTTGAATTCCAGAATTTCGTATAATATTCTCTGAAATACGATTCCAATTTCCTCTGTTTTTCTCTGACGACTCCAGAAGAATTCTACCAAAATTGCATTGAGTCAGGGCCGGATTTCCCAATAGGCCCGGGCCTATGGGCGCTAGCTCCCTGGGGGCGCACGGCCGAGAGAAAAAATAATAAAAACAATATCTAGAAATAAAAATAAATAGCCATAACTTAATATATTTTTTGAATTGATTTAAAAAATCAGGCTAATAAAGCATTCTGATTTTGAAGTTCATTGGAACAAATAATTGTAAAGTTCACCAATCTTTTGTAAATACATTAACGGTATTTCGTTAAGCCCAGAACCAAGTAAATTCCTCAAAAAACTTGCAATGATAAAAGTGCATCGTGGAGTGATGTTTAATCAATTAACATATAGGCCTGATATAATTTTTTAATAAAGGTTTTTAGGAAAGTAACTTTAACCAGACTAGGGAGCGGAAAAAATTATTGGGCCTAGGGGCGCCAAAATGCTAAATCCGGCCCTGCTTTGAGTTCAACCTTTCTAGGATGAAGAAAGGTATACTGTTAAGTGGCCATATGAAAATAGTGATTGCGATTTTAATGAACGTAGTCTGTTCGATCATATTGTTTAGCTGAAGACATTTAATAATGGCAAATAAACGGACGCTATGTTTAACAGAACGCTGATCTCTAGTGTATGAGTTCTTCCGTTTCCATCATTTCGTTCAGCAACATCATCATCCTCATCACTGTCTCCTTTGGCCTATTGGCATAATCGCGGGACGTTAAACAAAAAAAGTCATGCAATCGGAGATTAGCATGATTCTCCTTTCCTTTTTTTTCACATTAAATCTACTTCTGTAAACTTGGGTTCTGTTTATAATTATGTATGACCAGCCTTTTATGATCCAGGAATAAACAAAGATAACACATGGATCAAATCAGAGGATAGATGAATGGAATAAAACTAATGCTGGCAGTGTACTAGTCATGTATTCACGAGTGGCGTATCCGTAAAGCCATCGAGTGTGCTACCGATGTTCTTTGCCTGTCACCACTAATTTTTATTCAACTCAAGTCTGCTGTGTTCTTGCTCTCTGGTTTCCTGAGAATAGAACCAAGAAACGGTGACGTGACAGAGCATCCAGCTGGAGATTAATGCTTTAGAATTTACATTCTATCAACTGTTCACATACGATGTGACAGTGTTCTCGCCTTCGTCATATGAGATCCAAATTCCATTCCTGGTTGGTTGGAGTGTGCGTACGATGTAAATTTGTAAGTCCAGATCTTATTAAGATGTGCTGACAAACTACGAATAACTAGATTAAAAAAAAAAAAAAAAAAAAACTATCTCAAAACCTTCAATGATGCTGTGAATGATCTGAGTGTTTTATCTGGTGACAAAGAAGCACATATTCGGCAAAAGTGTAATCGTGTTGTGTTGTAAGCGCTGATCTAGATTTGGAAAATTGAAGAACATTGGTAGTGTTATGTAAGCTGGTGGTTAAGTAACTGTTGGCAATGACATAAATCCTTCCCGATTTCTTGTTTCTAGTATGTATCATTCCAGTGACATCTCTTGAAAAGATTATTCTCGCATCTAAAGTGAATTCTTTTGGACAGGAGACAAAAAGGCTTTCGTTTGAAAATCTTAAGTTCATAATTTGATAGAACAAAAATATGAAATAACTTTCTTAAGTAAAAATAAACTGATAGTGTAGTGTAAAACAACTTCACTTTAGTATTTCATGTGCTTTAAATGTTTTCTAAATTGCCAATGGAACTGCGTGTGAATAAAGTGTGATAGTGTCTTTATGTTTATCGTTTTATTTCATTCTTACTACTGAAGAACGGCGAATGGATCGTTAAATATCGTCTCTAACGGGTTGCGCAATTCGCAATTTTGAATTGTAAGTATTAACTGCAAAATTAAATATTTCTTAGGATCCATACTTTTTATTCGATTAGTAAACCAATTCGTCCTATAAGCTACTATAGTTCTTACATATTTTAGTACATTTTCCCCCCAAAAGTTCTTGTTTATTTTACCATTTTACCTAGGAACGTTCCCAATCATTTTAGGCTTTTCATTTTACCACTAATTCCGGACTCTACTAATTACAACAAAAATTATAAACATCTGTTGAGCAGTTTTCATATAATGTTCTCAAAAATCTTTTATTGCTTCAATTTCACTCATTACACATTGGATCGTTCCGAACTAAAAAGCACAAGTTGCTGTAACAAAATACGTATATAAAAGAAGGTATATCACTCGCTATAGTCCCCATTTCTTTTCTCGTGAAAAATGTAAATAAAAATATTGTTCATGAGTTCATTCCTGACTACATTAAGCGTTGAAAATGGCCGCCATTGACCTGCAGATATATTTCGACACGACAGCACATTTTAGCAAACATATTAACCACATTACTCGAGGCAGATAACGAGTGTACACATTATATTATTGTATATGTAGGCGTATCTTGAAACTTCTACCTTTATTCAGTTTTAGAACGTGCAATATAATTTAAAGAGTTTTAATATAAGTATCTTGACACATATTTCAAATACGACTAAAAACAGAATCCTGGCAGGGTTATGACAATAAGAAACTATTTCACATTTATATTTATAAAGGTAACCAAGAAAGTTCTGAACGCTTTTTGTGGAGGTCTGTGTTCAATTGGCCCTCACACCGTGAGTTAAATGTGCATGGAAATAACACAAAGGTCTGTTGGTGTGAGTATACCCAACATACTATCTGGTTGATGAAGTTCAGTAACGCCGTGAAATTGCGTAAGGATAGAGTGAACATGGGACCTCCACAGAGCGTCATAAGGGGGTGTATGCTGTACGAGTTCAAACTGGGGTCAAACACCACTGCAGGAGGGCGAAAGATATGCTAGAACTTTGGTGAAGGTGTTGTTACTATGCGGACAGTGCACCGGTGGTTCAACAAGTTTAAGGACGGTGACGAAACACTCGAAGACGCACCATGTGCAGGAAGACCAACACATGTACAAAATAAAGATTTTCAGGCAGCAATTGAGGCGAACAGTGGCCACACATGTGAGGAACTGGGACTACAATTAAGTGTGATATACAATTCGGCAGCACCTCCATCAACTTGGGAAGCACTACAAATTGGGTCGATGGGTCTCACATGATTTGATTCCGGGCCAGAAGGCAATGCGAGCAGAGTGCTGTCTCGTTTGAGGAAGGAGCCATTTGTGTACAGGGTGTTGACATCTGATGAGAAGTGGATTCTGTACGAAGCTGCACGGTGCCGTCATCATTGGTTAGCATACCATGAACCGGTTCCAAAACAGTCAACCAGTATTGCACCAGAAGGTCCTCCTGTGTGTTTGCTGGACTGCTCGCGGCATCGTGATTCGGGAATTGCTAACAGCTGCATCAATGCACTGTTAGCAGTTGAGCCGTGTTCAAGTAAACTCAAAACTCTGGAGCCAGTACTTCTGAATCGCAAAGGGGTTCTACTTTTAGAGGACAACGCTAAGCCGCATGTGGCTAGGATGACCCGGAACACCATTTTACGCTTTGAATGAGAAGCACTATTGCATCCGCCATATTCCCCGGACATTACACCTTCCGATTATCACCTATTCCATTCATTCCACAATTACTTTAGAGGACGCCAGTTCAAATCCGTAGTAGAGGTGCAAAATGCACTTGAAACCTTCTTCGCTTAACGACCGACCAATCCAAGGCATTGTAGAACGTAAGCAGAAGGTCGACTATGCTGATGGGGACTATTTTTGATCTTCGATATACGTCATAGGTGACATATCGATGTGCGAATTTGGTGGGTGAAAAAGCGACAGAACTTTCTTGGTTATCTTTATAATTTAAGGAAGAACATATCTACAAACGGTACATTCACAGTTCAACTATTGTAAATAGTAATGTAAGTTTACTATTTATTAAAAAGAAATACAGTAGGTTTAACATAAGAGAAAGGTAGAAGTGAATATTGATGATCCATATAGAATTCAATTTCTAATTAATTTTTCCCTCCCTTGAAATAACGGATCATGAGACCAGCGGAAATTAAAGTTAATGCAGATGAATTTCCTGGGAATTACACACATTAAATTGTAATCGGAAAACAATTAGTTACTGTTTGATTTATTCATCACTTCATCAGTATTTTGGCGCATTACTAACTATATCTCGCATACTTCCGCTGAAGGTCAAAATAGTTTTCATCGCAATGAATATTCTGCCGGAGAATATTTTCTGCGTTTCAGACTTCAGAGTTATGAAACCGTCGTGTGTCGACAGGTCTCAGAGCAAAAATTATGAGAGAGAGAGAGAGTGGGAAGCGTCCCAAGAAAAGCTTTCATTTCCAGCTTTAATTATATACTAAAACTGGAAGCGGTGAAAATTTCGAGTTTCAAAATAAGGTTGACAAATATGGCATCCTGAATCCTAGTTCTTGGAATCCTGGATCCATTTCTCGCAATTTCTTACCACTTTTGCTATATGAAAATCAACACAAACCGGAAGCTGCACTGGATTTCACCACTTCTGATTTGGTTATATTGAAAAGAATCTATGGTTGAGATATTGAATCCATGTCATAAAATCGCTTCTCGTTTTGCTCTACCGTTCTTTTTTCCTTTATTATCATTAATACCGAAGCCGGAAATGGTATATTTTTTACCTCTTCCGCTTTCAATACACTAAGGGTTGAGATTAAGCCTAATCTTGTTTTACTAAATTCAGTTTTTTTTTTTTTGGAAAAAAAAAATCCTGTCCCTCAGCATTTGTGCTAGTATATATGAGGCCCCTAGTACGTATCAAAAGCCGCCAAATCCATTTTTCTACCGAAATTGAGTTATATATAGCTTGTTATTTGTTTGATCTAAAGGAATTCCATGCAAACAGAATTTTGTTTAAAAGGTAAATATTTCATACTTAAAAAAAAAAAAAAAAAAAAAAAAAAAAACTAGTTCAAATATGGGACTTTGTATGCGTGTATATGGAGCTTCACTGCACGTTTTGCGAGATTACTCGAAACTAAGCGAAATGAATGTGGCGACTTTGATGCTAGGAGCCTCATATGGAAGTCAATATCGAAACGGAAATAGTAGACTTCCAGGACTTCTTGTTTCAATATACTCTGTTAAGGCAGTAAACGGAACCTATTCTTGGGACGACGGTGTCTCGCTACTTCTTACAGTTTGTGTGCTCTGTTGCTTTGTAACAGACAAGATATGGCCATTATATAACACTTTCTCTATTTATAACTAGCATAGTTTGGAAGTCAATAATTAACTCGTTTCTACTACAGCTGCTTGCAAAAATGTTCCTGCCTCTTCACGAAAATCTTTTTTTCACTGGATTAATACATATTTCACTATAAAGTTCCGAGCATGTGGCATACATTATCCCCTGAACCTAAAATTTCGATCTATATCGGATTTTTAATACTTACAAAAAATTAGAATCTCGAGAATATAAGGACATTATAAAACGTTCTGTGCCTTTTGTTTAAACCACGAATTTTCATTTTGTTTTTTTCCGTATGGTATCACCGACTGTGTGATAGCTTCAAGATCATTACTGTAGAGCCATGCTGATAACGTTTGCTTTCACAATGAGCTGGCTGCTACTATTTTTTCTTGATGGTTTAGAAGAATTTTTATTTTGATGACGTAGACCTGCAGTACAGTAGACCAGAATGTAAGAGCACTATCAGTGGCAGTGTGAAAATGAATATCTTCAGGATTTAAAAGTGAGTCATCTTAAACAAATGGCATAAAATATCTGTTTTACTCCACCGTTTTTAAGAGTGTTTGATAGTAATTGATAATTTCCTGTAAGATGTTCACTTCAGTCTGTATAGGGGTCTTTTTATTATTTTTCAGTCTGTATATCCGCTTTTCTTTTTCGCTTCTTTCTTTCTTTTTTTATTTTACAAAACAAAACAAATATTCAAAGTTTTAAAATGACTAAGATTTGAAGAATTGTAACTACCATTATTGGGTGTAAACTTCAAAATTACAATTGCCAATAGCATCTAACTGAATAAAGTTCAATAATAATAATAATAATAATAATAATAATAATAATAATAATAATAATAATAATAATAATAATAATAATAATAATAATGTTACATTTTTACCAACACGTAAAGATGGTAAGTTAAAGGGTTAACAGGGTTTCGGTACGCACTCAGGCATAATTAAGGAAAGCTCCATGCATATAACGTTATATCCTTCAGAACTTCGAATGTCATGTTACGTAAACATACGATTTCATCCAAGCATGTTATGGTTTTTGGAATTTCTAAACAAACCATATAATTAAAGAGTACCTCGAATTCGTTCACATATAACTTAAGTTGGGATAAACTTTGGTCTTCATAGTTTCAGATAGATACTGGACTGGTATGGGAACGACTGTCGTTTCCAGAGAAAATTCAAAGCCATGTCAAACAAGTCTCAAACAAAATTACCCTGTTCCATCCAGCCGTGAGGCCTAACTTCCAGTACAAAGTTGTTCCCATCTAGGAGTTAATAACTGGAGTGTCTACCGTGCTGGAACATAAGTAACTGGATTAACGTATTACGTTCCAAACAAGGAAAACAAAGCCTCAAAGGCTAATCCCTGAATAAATCAACAGGGAATTTAATAAATGCCTTGCAGTGATGGAGAGGTATTTAAGAATTATACGGAACAAGTGGATGGCGCAGCCATTAGTTTCGGCTGAGAGGGAAAAATTAAGCTCCGGATAAAAACTGGGGAAATTTTCTTTCCTTCATCCTCCTTGCTATTCTCAGATAAGATTGGTCAGGCGACAAATTTCCATGTTGACAAAAGGACGTGAATCTTGTCAGCTATATATAAAGTCCCAGTGCTTTCTAAATAGAGTTTATAAACTCATGAATTGTGGAACAAGAATCATATCACCAGGCGTCAAAATGAATTATTTCCTTCTTCCTGTCAAGAATGTTCAAGGCGCACAACTAAGTACAGTGAAACCTGTCTATGCTGACCAATATTGCTCCCATTGAAAAGTAGGCAACTTAACAGAAAATTTAGTTTCAAATAAAACCTTTTATAGATCTACGTAATGAGCAACCATAGATGAGTTGTTAGGGTGGGTGGGCGTTTCATAATCGAGAGGTTCCGGGTTCAAATCCCGAGGCCGGCTACCCTAACGAGGTTTTTCCAGGGTTATCCCTCAACCTCACTAGGTGAATTCAGGCCCTCACTCACTTCTTTTCAAATATTCCTTCCTTCATTGTTGACAGATAATTTTTCAGTGTAAAATGGACTTGTATCTGAAACTTTTGTTAATAAATAAGTAATATAATCAATACTTATTATCTACCTATTACTTTGCTTCATAAATAATAAGCCTACAGTAAACTTTTGGACGTCAAAACTTAGAAGTTTTGTGATGAAAAAAAAAACTATGAAACTACGTATGCACCATTTTGTTCGATGACCTTCCGACATATTTCCAGCAACACCAATCTGGTCTTATGGAATTTATAAGTTGTTTTGTATTTTTTTTTTTTTTTTTTTTTTTTTTTTTTTTTAAGTGACACCGTTTTCACAGCTCTCTTCTGAAATTAATACTATAATTCTGTAAAACTCAATGCGGGTATATCACATTCAACGCACCGATTCGCCATCCTATATAATTACCATACTGCTGAATCATAGAAACTTTCCTCGTCTTGCAAATAGTGCCCACTTCTACATATCTTTTCTCGTATTAAACATAATTTTACTACCAAACTTACACACCGAAACATCACATAAGAACTCCAAATCATCATTTCTCCTGTAAATTTTCCTAATTTTTATTTTTTAAAAAAGAGAGAAGCATTGCTAAACTTAGCAACTTTTCGACAATTATTTCGAATAGCGTACCTACACTCGACCTGCGTGTTAGATACTGTTCTTTGCAGATTAATACTTTTAATTACTTTCCGATATATTGACATCCACTTCTTAATCTGGATCTCACATTAATTTTTGTTTTTCAAATTTCTGGTTTTAAATATGAGTGTTTTTTCTAACATTTCCGAAGTTTTAGTTCAAGACTGAAACTTCTATTTAAAAAATATTGGAATGTTTTACAAATGTGGTGGAATTATTGAACAGATGCCAGGTCCGGGCTATACAGCGGATGCGTTAAAATCTGCCAATCAAGTTTTCGCAACTTTTGACGAGTCGTTGAAGATGTAGGCGATCTGGTGTTGTAAGCATGGTATGCGACACCCTTTCTGTTGGCAGTTCCAGCTGTTTCTTCTTGTAAATGCACTTGTACTAATTATTGGCAGTACAGATCCAAGCTGAGGTTCTCATATAGCCTCGGTGCTGGAAAGGGACATTAAACTCCAATTCTGCCACCTTCCCAACACTGATAAGAAAAATAAAATGAATTTTCTCCAGTTTTACGTCATACGATCATGTATTTGAGACTAAAGGAGACTCTAGTTAATGAAAATCAAACATTGTGAAACAATTACTGGAATCGAAATGTCGGAGGAAAGGGGAGAGTCTCAAGAAAATCTAAAGACACGATATTGTCCACCACAAACTCTCGTGGCCTGGGATCGAACCAGGAACCCCTAGCACCAGGAGTGAGCGCTTACCACGCATTTACCGCGTTCTCCATTCTCAACATTGAAGAAGATACCAGTTGTTGTTTGAGTTTTCATTGTCATGTATAATTAACACTAATTTTCTCCACCAAATCTGGGAATTCTTTTGACAAATTCTGAACGACGTGACACACACAGTCTATCACAAGTGAGTAATTTTGGTGAAAATCCAGGAAAACAGAACTTATTGGATATTTCAACGCCTTTTTGAAACTCCGAATACACTTGTTACAAATAGCACAACCAAGACATTTTGGAGTACATTTTTCCAGAACATTTGCGAGGATTATTGTTACTTTTTCCCCTCCTAAAAGTTCTTCTTTAAAGTTGAACTAAAGAAACCGAAAAAGGCGAGCAAGAAAAAGAAAGAAACGAGGAATGCTGCCAGTAAAGTACTTACTCGAAGTACCCCCAAAGGTCCACGATAAAAGAGAAGTTGAGCAGCTATACTGGAATTGGTTCTTGGCCAGTTTCTACTACCATCACTTTTCCAGGGCCAATTCTCCAGTGAGTTTCCAGAGAATATGGAGCTGGAAAACTGGAAATGGAAATGGGAGGGAGAACGGGTGAAGAATCGAAGGGGAGAAACGTTGCAGAAACACTTCCATCAAGAACACCTTCACAACTCCATCACATGTGAAAGAGTGATCGTTAACACAGCAGCAAATGGAAAAAGAACGCTAGGTTTCCATCACCACTCGTTTACCTTAACATTCTTCTTAGACAGCCACTGCTAGAATAAGACACAGACAAGTATCTTGGAGGAAGATAACACAGTCTGTGTAAATTATTGTTAAACGAAATTTAATAGAATAGCAGAAAACATAAAAGGGAAAATGGAAGATTAACGGTAAATAGACTAAAGGGATGGCAACTGATAAATGAATGAAATTGTGAAACAGTGGCGTACGCAAGAGAAGTACTGTTCCCCTCCAGACGAGAAATAAGTTTTTGTCGACTCGTTTTGATTCTCCAACAATTCTTTCTCGTCTCGATTATCGAAAAGATTTCTCGGATCATTTTGTAAATTTATGGCCTGATATATTGGTTACTTCCTGTTTCGCAGAATGCCTTATCAGTATGCAACGTTGCCACATTTACCCATTCCTGTTTCGCACAACCCTATGACGAATTTTAGTAGCATCTCAACAGAAATATTTGGAGAAAGGGGGGAAAAAAAAGCACCCACATAAATTTAAAGAGGTGCGGCTCGCAATAGAGCCTTGTCGCACAAGTCCAATCGTGATTAACTGCAACAAGAAGAAATTACAAACACAAAGACACAAATAAAAAAAAATCATTTGCATTGAACAATAATGGCAAGAACCTTAGTAAATGTAGTATACAGGTGCGATTCTTAATATCATCTTGTCTTCATTGGATTGTAATTTCAACTATCTAAATGAATGCAATGAGATATTGCATTAAGGTACGGAATAAGGCCAACCTCACCAGACATAAACCTGCTTACACCTGTGAAAAACAAAACCTCTCATTCTGCGAAACAGGAACACACGTATTGGGTTATTTTTCTCTTCTTCGAAACATGGTAACGCTAGGCGTGAAAAACCAGTTTGAACCTTTTTGTTGAAACAATATTCTGCGAAACAGGAACACGCGAAAGTTTTCCTTAATTTCATCTAGATGTTATCAGATCCACGAAAGCCGTGAAACAACAACATTTAAACATATTTATTATTAAAGTATATAGTGTAATGACTTGCGTATCTTTAAACGTTTATAAATGCTCTTAACTGTGATCGAACAATCACTTTATATGAATTTATAAGATTTATAAGGGTCCATTAAGGCTATAAGACTAAGCCTATTCAAACGTTTATATGTCAAGCTTAAAACAATGCTGCTAATCGTTAATACAATGTATTTTATTAATATACGATTTATTTTTAAACACAAACAAACTATTTGCTGAGCAAAACAATATATTCACATAAAAAAAAAACTATATACGTGTTACAGTTTCGCCAACTAACACTTTGGCTTCATCAGACACTAAATTTATTTTATAATGCTCCGTATAAACATGAGAAAAGCAGTAGTAGCTTTTGAACTTAGGCCCTCCAAGAACACAGAAGGCTATCATTTCGTAGCTTATTCTTTATAGCGTTAGAATAGGCGGAGACAGGATTGTCATCGTTTCCAAATGAAATTGTTGAGTACAATACACAAATTTGAATTGATTTTTAGTTTATGGTCTCGTTCAGCAGTGAGGCTATATGAGATATAGACCTACAGCTTAACGTGGGATCCGAACGACATAAGCTTCCGCCGGGAATCGAACTCGGGTCTCCCACGCTAAAGTATAGAAATTTGAAGCGAAGACAAAGCTGACTAAAACTAAACATTTCATAAAACGTGAGCCACAGTCAAAGCAAAGCGTTTGGAACAGGAGGTATGAGATTTCCCACTATTTTTTGTGGTTCGTCGGATACATATAAAGAACTTTAAAATATATTATTGGCATTCAGTAACTTTGAAATGATAACTGAAAATGAAATTCTTTGAATTTCAGTAAATGAATACTGAAAAAAAAATGGTAACCCTGTAATTTATTATGGGCTATTCTCCGATTAGAACGCTATCATTTGTTGTTAAAAGATAACTTGATTTTGTGTTTGAATGATCAACTATTAATATATGTAAATGTTTTTACTTGTTTATTTGAAGCAATAATACTCCATGGGAAACAAAAGCATTTACTTGTATTTCTTTTTTCTTGCATTGTACAGCCAACTGCAAAAGAATATACTGCATGAATCACAATTTTCTGATAAGTACTTCAGCCTACCTATTTCGAAACTTCACACTACGTTACTCTTTATATTACAAACCATGTAATACTAAACCCTGTTCCCTTCAAGAATTGTGAAATTTCTTGTCTCGTCTCGGAAAGGAGAGAATTGTCAGGTTTTTAGTAAAAAAAAAAATATTTTAGTCTCGACTAGTTTTTGAGACGAGGTTAGAAATTTCTAGTTTCGTGGACAACATTAGAGCTAATTTGAAGGTTTTAACACCTTCTGTTGAGCGAGATATGGCAAAATAACTATTTACTATATTAAAATAAATACACAGAATTTGACACCTGTACACCACGTAAAAGCGTTTGGTTTGTATGGCGTGATATTTTGTTTAATATTGAAACTGGAAGTGGTAGTACATTTCTACCAATTCCGGATTTACTAGGGAGATAAGAGAACACTGGAGTGTATTCTTGAGACCTTTCATTAATTACAGAAAATTGCTTTTCACTATTTATTAGCGTTTTTATTCTGTAACAAAGATTCAAACCGGAAGTGGTTGACTTCTACCAGTTCCAGTTTGAAAAGATGGTTTAGATAATATGGTACTTATTCTTGGAACGTTAAATCAATTTTTTAAAGAAAACCGGTTCTTGCAGTTATTGTTTTCAGTCTATGGTGAGCAACATAGAAACCGGAAACGATTTATTTTTATCGTTTACAGTGGATGGATCAATCCTAATTTTTGATCTTGTACATCCTAACTAAAATTGACATTGATCCATCAAATAGTTCGTGAAATTTTGTCCTAGGAGCAAATAGGGTAAATGTTTTAAGGTTCCACGTTAGATATAAACACTCGTTAGACGATAACCACGAAGAGGACGCCATCCACCATCGCCAACGATCGGATAGTGGCGAAGATTCAAGCAGTCAGCAACATTACTGCATAAAAAGGAAACAGGACAACGCAGAAACATCAATCTCGTCCGGTTGATTAAACAACCAACTATCTAAGATGCCTGGTCATTGAGAGTTCCTTTTCTTCCTCTCTAGGAATCCTGATCACTAAGAGTTCCTTTTCTTCCTCTCTAGGAATCCTGGTCACTGAGAGTTCCTTTTCTTCCTCTCTAGGAATCCTGGTCACTGAGAGTTCCTTTTCTTCCTCTCTAGGAATCCTAGTCACTGAGAGTTCCTTTTCTTCCTCTCTAGGAATCCTAGTCACTGAGAGTTCCTTTTCTTCCTCTCTAGGAATCCTAGTCATTGAGAGTTCCTTTTCTTCCTCTCTAGGAATCCTAGTCACTGAGAGTTTCTTTTCTTCCTCTCTAGGAATCCTGGTCACTGAGAGTTCCTCTTATTTCTCTGTAGGACTCCTGATCACTGAGAGTTCCTTTTCTTCCTCTCTAGGATTCCTGGTCACTGAGAGTTCCTTTTCTTCCTCTCTAGGACTCCTGGTCAGTGAGAGTTCCTTTTCTTGCTCTCTAGGACTCCTGGTCACTGAGAGTTCATTTTCTTTCTCTCCAAAACGCATGGTCACTGAGAGGAACCCATCTAACAGTCCTAAGACGCATGGTCATTGGGCCTTTATAATTTCACTAACAAAATTCCAAATAATTACAGGAACTTATTTGTAATATCTATTGTATATAAGAGGGAACTTTATAATAAAAGGTGATGGGAAAGTCCAAATCTCCCGGGTATCATCTTTTAGCTATACCCTAAAGAGACAGTACATAAAGGAGCTTTAGTAAACAAGCTCATTAAAAACTATGAGAATATGGAAGAATGGATAACTCTGGGAAGCCAATAGAGATTTTTGACCTAAGGACAGAGAGGCGTTACAGTGAGAGAAATACAGTTTTCAAGAGAGGAAGGTAATAACAGATAATGAAAAACAATGAAATTCGCTAGTATGAGCCCAGGAGCGTAACCACACTATCATGCACACAACCGACGGCAGACAGGAAATGACGTCAATATTCCCGACTACTTATGCACCTTGTCCAAATTAAGAGGACATGACGGAAACAGATATGTTTTCTGTGGTGACTGTGAAAGGCATGAAAATACCACATGAATACGATAATAAGATAACTTTAACGTAGTTATATGCCTGGTGCGTAAGTGGATACTACACACGCCCACACACACACAGAGGAAATTGAACCCTATAACAGTGGGAACGAAAGTCAAAAATACAAACCGCTTGGGTATTCACACATGAAATTACACTTTTAGATAAAAACAAAAATAGTTTAATAGTAGGCCTACTGCTTTCGTTACCCCGTACATGGAGTAACATTGCAGAGCGGAACTGTTAATTTATGTTTCCGTGGAGGGGAATAAACTTGGATGTTCGGGATTTGAACCCCGATCATACGATCAATAATTCAGTACATTTGGTCACGAAAGCTTTTTTGGCTCAGGTCCAGTCCAGACAACAACTACTACAAGTAATATATTTCTCGTATCCGCAGTGTTCAACCTAAAAATAAAAGAGCCATTTGATGAAAGGCTATTTCACAGGCGAGTTATTTTACCCATATACTTCCTTTCTCCATTTCTTTGCGTCTTTTTATTCTGGCTTTTTTTTTTTTCGGAGACTAATCAATACAGGACAAAGATATTACCTATTTTTTTTTTCTGAATAACGCACTATCAGTAATCTTACGTTTAAAATATTCGGCACTCTCTTTAATTGGCTTCTTCATTTAAAAAAAATGATTGTTATAAATTATGAAAGTTCATTTAAAAATCTATAAAATAACTCAAACATTGCCTAAAATAAAATACATAAAAAAATAAAATATCCAAATGATTTTGTACAACTCAAACACTGAAGGAAAATGCAGGTTCGTAACAATTTGTGGACAAAGTATAGAGACGTGGAAGGAGAGAAGAAAATAAAGAGAAATAAATGAGAAAGGATGGCAATAACATACGACGGAGCAGTCTTATTTTCTCTTATCTGTAGATTCCAACAACAAACCGCTCACAGCTTAAAAGCTCAATGCCTCTGGACGGAGTTTATGTCCATTTTCAGCAGCCAGGTTACATCAGACAAAACCTATTGTTTAAAGTGGGGTCCAAACGACTACTCGGGTTTGTACATCTCCACCGGAAATTGGACGAGGGACCACGGCCGCGAAGAGGTAATTCAATAACATTGCCATGTCTAAGTATTCTGCCCAAAGATACGCCCAAACCCACTTACAGTAACGAATCTAAAATGTGGGGTAACTAATCCAGCACAGCAGAGGTACAGTGTTCACATATTTCTCCTCTGGATGGTAAATTTGACATAGGTGTATTACACATCAGCGGCGCCGATTTCTGTATAACTTTGGGGCAAAATTGGGTTCAGGTATTTGCATTTCGTTGTCAGCTATCCAAGAAATCCCACATATTGGGGTCCCCACGCAAATTTTGGGAGTCCAGGCTCCCTTGGTCTCCTGTATCGTATCTGCACCATACATACAAGGACCGAATAATAATTCGTTTATAGACTCCTATGTATACAGTTTCCCTGCCTGAGTAGCCAAACATCAAAATCAAAAAAGGTACTTACACAATCACGCTTTTAGACCTTGCAGCAGGGGAAGGGTGAAATCCACATGTCAATATTGGGACTCCTTGTATTTAAGTACAGGAAACTCAGATAAGTCCGAACATTATTTATGGGCTTACTGACAAAGCACTGCTTATTTATATACGAAAAGGAATCTATGTTCTGCAGCCTAATGAAAACGTTTACAAAGAGTCAGGCTTCTTTCACATTATCCGGCAATTTGCCGGGTCCGTTTCCGGCAGTTTGCCGGATGAAAAGTGTACCCTTTCATATTATCCGTGGATTATTTTTTTCATGATTATTTTCATTTTGCCGTGGATGAAAAATATCCGAGCAGGGTTGCTGTGCAACTGAAGAAACAAAACCTTCGTATTGTGGTGTGGTTGCAATTGACAGATACAAAAAGTGTCTTCTACTCGCCTTGTTAAGATAGACAGAAAAAAAGTCAGAGACACATATGGGTTCACCCTTGTTTAAAGAAGTGGTATCTTGAAGGAGATTTTTCTATACTGTTTCCACAATCGATAGACTTGAGCAAAATAGCGGCCAGGTTCTGGATATTTAAAATACGATCCCGAAATTCACCTGTTGTGACTGGGAAAACCAGGATAAAGTCCTTTTCAGGATAGTCGGTGGTTGAGATCTATCCCAGAATCCAGTGGCGGATCTAGAAGGTAAAAACTGGGGGGGCTGCCAGATCCCAGACTATGAGAAGTATATGAGTTTACTATAAAGTTTCAAAAATATATAAATAATAGCTTAAATTATTTTCAGCACCCTGAAAACTGGGTTGATCTAGACGCCCCGGCCCCGGGCTAGATCCGCCACTGCCAGAATCCCAAGTCAACACAACCACTGAGCCCAAAGCTAATCTGTAGGCATTATTATTATTATTATTATTATTATTATTATTATTATTATTATTATTATTATTATTATTATTATTATTATAGTATTTCGGGATTATTCTTTTATTTTAAGCGTTCCGACTATTGACTCAAGTCTCTTTAAAGCACTGCTCTAGTCCCTGTAGTCCAAGGACTATTCAAGAAATTGCAACCACATATCCTTTCCCCTATATTGTATGTAACAAGTTTGGTTAAAATTACTCCAGATGTACTGGGCTAGAAGATAACCACATACACAAACACACTCCACACACAACATATACTGTATATACGTAAAACACACGCATCCATATTACCGCAGCCACTCGCTACTCTTTCCTGGCAACACTTGCTTCCTCCCCCAACATCCATCCGGCAGT
Source organism: Thermobia domestica (assembly GCF_964235325.1). NCBI lineage: Eukaryota > Metazoa > Arthropoda > Insecta > Zygentoma > Lepismatidae > Thermobia > Thermobia domestica. The sequence continues at coordinate 199,864,857 of NC_137468.1, forward strand.
TTGCCGCGTATATGTGAAGAGCTTCATTGCTTGTAATGTCCCGCTTGCCTATACACGGCGATCTGCCGCGCCGGATTCTAGCAGGGAGATCCGGCTGTTTTTGCTCGCCGAATAAATGTCCGGCGACCGCCGCACATATGTGAAGAGCTTCATTGCTGGCAATGTCTTTCTACCTTGTCCGGCAATTCGCCGGAAACGGATCCGGCAAATCGCCGGATAATATGAAAGGGCGGTTAGAGTGACTGTGACGACTTGTGAAGCCTGGGCTCTACACCAATCATAAAACTGCTTTACGTCACGTGTGATGCATTGGAAGAATTCGGTATGATTCGTGGAGCTGCCTTCGGAACGCACACTTGAGAAAACGTGAAACAGTAGAAGTGCACCGACAATGTTGCTAAACTTAGAGGGCATGGCAAACGAGTGAAAAAAAGGGAACTTCAAAGAACTATAAGCATGAACACTAATAGTTATTGGTATTAAATGATAACAAAAATAATAGCAAAAAATATAAAACAACCACAACAATAATAACAACACGAAACTTAAGCGCCAATCCGTCAACACTGCATCCTCAGGAGATGATCTCCGTATAGCGCGAAAGACGACAAAGGCAAATTTTCATGGATGGGGGTTGAACACCGGAAATCATCCTCATGTTCTGTTGGGTGATGCAGGCCCGTATCCAGGGGGTCTAGGGGGGCCGGCCCCCGTAAATTTTTGCTGCCCCCTAAATTTTTCACGGTAGGCTTGCAAATGAACTATAATATGGTTGGATTGCCCCCCCCCCTTAAATTTTTAGGCTGGCTACCAGGCCTGGGGTGATGCAGTTTGTAAATTTAGATCAAGCTTCAAAAGTTCACGCGACTACTATAGCACTGCCTTCAAAAGATTTAAACGCTGTCCCTTAGCATAGAATGTGGAGGGAAACTGAAAACCCCTGACGAAACGATGTTTTTCATCACAAACTCAAAAGGTCTTTAATTGTGATATTACCTTACGTATATTTTTTTCACAATGATCACGGAATGGATAATTAAATATGATCATGTATTATTACTTCTCCAAATTATTGTCATGCTCAAACAGAAGTCAAACGTTACAATTTTGAGATACGGGTTCCTTTAGCAAACCTATACATGGGAAATGCAGAAACAGAATTAAAAAAAAAAAAATGTAGGGCTACAACAGTCTGTCCATTTCCTCATATCTGTTTCCTAACATATGTATTTACTTTTACGGGTAAAACCATTCTAAAGAAACACCAGGAAAAAAAAAAAGGCTTACAACCCCAAGATTTATTACTCTCCAAGGATCTCCCATTGGTATCTCTCTTTGTATTCTATTTCTCGTAATGTAAGCGGTACAAGCTATATTTCTTTCCACTTGATTTATCACGAACGAAAAAAAACATATTGTATATGTGTGATATCCGTTCAAATGACACGGCGAAAATTGAAAACTAGATAGCCACGTATATTCCTGATCCCTGGTGTTAAATGTTTTTGACACATACAACGCTTCTGAAAGATTCAGAATCTTTCACAGAACAAGTAAAACATTATAAGTACAGTATAACTTTATTACTTTTTCTTCATTTTTGTGCAATTACATGTGGAAATTGATTCAAAAGAAAAGGGGCCGCGGCGGCTTAGTGGTACATGTTCATCTCTGGTGCATGGTGTCGGTTCGATCCCAGCTTGCGCCAAGTGAGCTTTGTTGTGGACAAACACCGTGTGCTTGGATATTTTCGGGGTTCTACCTTTCCTTCCAACTTCTTCACCATTTCATTCATTTCTCATCATCACAGTTTGTTTTAGTCTAGCCGGCACAATCGAGGGACGTAAGACAAAGATTTCATTTTCGTTTTTCATTGAAAGGAAAAATACCAACTTGCAGCACTTAACACCACCAGTGGCGCCGACTTCTGTATAACTGGGGGGGGGGGGTTTGAGGTATAAGTTTTGTCATTAGGCATCTAGGTATCCAAGCAAATAATCTGATCCTGGGATTTCCAATGAAACTTCGGGGCGGGGGGAAGGGAAACAGCGCCGCTCTCAGAACGGGCGCTTATTATACGTATACATCAGGGGCGGATCCAGAGGGGATCGGGGGGATTGCCCCCCCCAGAAGAGGAAACTTTCTTATTTTATATTATATATATATATATATATATATATATATATATATATATATATATATATATAAACCCCATCCCAAAATTTGGAGCCCTTAAAAGTAGCAGTATGACAACCCACCGCCCCCCCAGAAGTCGGTCCTGGATCCGCCCCTAGTACACACACAGCCTATCTGTTTTCTTAATAGCCTTCGAATTGCCTGACGAGTTAACGAGTTTACTTCCGGTTGTTTCTACTCTAGAAAACTGATCTCGCAACAAAGTTACATAAAAATACATTTGCAAATTCAGTCTATTGTTGAGAGAAATAAATAAATAAATAAATACAACCAACGATTTTTTTAAAAAAAAAGTTATCTATCGAGTGAAAGGGGTTATGGTAACAATCGATTTAATCCTCATTGCGTGTCCAGCGTCGTAAAAGCATTAAAACGTCATGTTGTTTTCACACACACACTATATATCAGCCCAAATGTCGAAGAAACACTGGCGCTTAATCTAACTGCGACGCGAATTCTGTATTTACTTCTATCAATCTTCTTCAAACCCACGATATTCTGAAAAGTACTGCAAAACTACGCACCTAAATCTAAGTACTTTAATGTATATACCAGGCTTTTCAAACAAAACGCAAGAGACCTGTAAACCACAAATGGCTGCAAGCTGTTACAGGATGGAACAAGAGTTAGCATCAAACCGTCAGAGGGCAAATTGAATCCGACTGCTTGCCCCAAGTACATCTATCATGCACCCTAGTGGAGCGGAACTCGAAAATTTTAAATGGCAAGATATGTCATCTGATACAGCATTGAAAATATCATAGAAAAACATAAGGTTACCCGGGGTTTCTCAACCTGGCGGTTGAGACTTCTAGGGGAGCTCGTGAAGTCAGGTAAAAGAGAGAAATGTATTTAAGATTTAGTATAGAAATGTATATAGTACCAGAAACATACGTTTTTAAAGATTTTTTTTTGTAAATATATTTTTATCTGCATAGTTATTGTCACATACAACAAAGAATATTAAATTAAAATTTTAGAGAAAGAATCATTTAAAACACAGTTGGAACAAAAGAGGAAACAGACTTGTGAAAAATTGCACATTGAAATGCAATAAAAATAGAACAGAAACTGCATAATTATTAAAATAAAATTTTAAGCAAGGGTATTGACAAAACAAAGTCTGATGTGATTTCACTAATTCAACAATGCCCTACTCAATTTTTGTTACGCATATTATCAAGTCATTCTCAACTCTCAACTAATAAGCAAGAATAACGGAAAAGTTAATTACAAACTGAAAATAACCAATGGAGGTCGCTCGTAAAACGATGTGTTAAAACGGAGTCTGACACAGGCCAGTAGCCAGCCCAAAATTGTAGGAGAGGGGGCGATCCAACCTTATTATAGTTCATTTGCAAGCCTATCGTGAAAATTTTAGGGGGCCGCCCCCCTAGACCCCCTCTGAATACGAGCCTAACCTGACATAAAATAAGTTGAGGAAACTTAGGGTTATTACAGACTTATAAGAGTACTTAACTTTGATACAACACTATCAGGCACACTCTTCTTCAAATACACCTATTTTGACATGGAACTCTTCTAGATGATGTCATTTGGTCGTTCCAAAACCAGAAGAGATCTCGTGGTTTATTATTCTTATGTGACTACACTTCCTGAAGAAATATCACTACTCTATTCATATGGACGACCCACATCAGCCCTGAAGTTAAAAGATATGGCAATAATGCCTTCTACTCATCCAGTTTTTCATGGGTTTACGAAAAACTAACATCCACAGAAACAATGGACAGTGAAGATACTCCAGAAGACATGCTGTCTTTCTGTAGTTCATATGTAAACCTATGAACATAATTCACACTCAGGCTAGTGTTTAAGTCATCTTAAAACTCTTTGATATACTTCAGTGATTTTCCCACATAGGTATAAACTACACAAATATCATGCATTTCATAATAAATACTATTTACACTGAAATTCATATTTTTCGTTTTGCATAATTATCTAAAAATCAGTTAAGTAAACCGTTCATTGTAAACTTTATGATGGAACATGACACGTTAGACAATTCAATTTATTTCCATTTCTTGTCGAAATAGCATAGCGCCCTCTCTCACTAGACCCCTCAATTTAGAGTCATGCTGTACCTAAGTACAAATATAATATACTGTTCATAAAGAATTCATAATATTTATCACGGGGACCGAAGCAATTACAAACAGCGTGATTATATTTTCATTTTCTTGTGCATTCTTACGGAAAGTTTCACAGTTAGTAGTTGTAGCAGTATTTCAGCAGTAACCATGAGTGAACAATTCAAGACGCAATATTACAATGAAACAGCATACAATGGAGAGGAACATACTAATTCACGCTGCTGTTGATAAACTAGGTTCTAATCAAACATAATTTGCCACATGCGGTGAACAGTTTTCGATAACATGTTACATTCACACCATTCACAAGCTCCATAATTAAAACAAAATGGTCGGGAATTTAATTAAAGAACTAGTATCAAAGTTCAGCAATTAAGCTTTTTTCCTTTCGCTCTTTCACAGAAGCTCGCAACACACAATTACCGTTGTTATCCCCCTATTCGATGGTGAAATACAATGTATTCAATTGAGTCCTCCAGGTAACAATAGGTTGCAAAACCTCGCCAAGTAAGTAGTTACACATGTTTGGCTCAGCGCCAGACGATGCATACATCACGTCACAAAGGGAACGTCAGACGCCCAGCCTCAAGTGTCAGCACCAGCAGAAAGAGTTTTACCAGCACCAAGATAGGTGTTCTACATGTACAGCCTTGTTCAAAACACATTTTCATCTGAAAAGTTCTGTAATCTTATCCAGAGACGGGATTAAATGAAATAAGCATTGATTTTCTTTGACCGATTCAGGTTTCGTATATTTTACGTCGTCATACAACACCAAGGTTATCAAGGAAGGACAGGCTATATTCTGAACTGCGATCGGGCCTTGAATCCGTTGCAGTCAGTGTTTGTAGGTTTCTTTAAGAAAAAAAAAAAACCCTCAACTGACCCAAAATTTTCCTTTTTCTTATCAAATTTTCCCTAGTTTCTTGAATGCTCAATTCCTATGACGTTATGTGAGAAGATTAATTTAGCTTCCTATATATTAAAATGCTAGAAAAGTTCATATGTTTGTGGACGTTTATACGCTTGTGGCCAATCCTTTCGACAGTGACTTTTCGGGAAACAGACTCTAGAAAAATGCCGTTTTCACTGATCGATTGCAAATTGTGTGTAGATTGTCCAGTTCTAATTGAATATTTTTAAAAATGGTCGTTATTGTTTTTATTATATTTTTAGGGGTACCCTGGAAGTGTTGATTTTCTTAAAGTATCATATCCTACGAGTTATACATTCCAATACCACACATTAGTAACCAGGGTTAGTATCTCTCTCAGGCGTTTGTTCCATGATCAAATGATAACGAAAAACGAAAGATAACCATTTCTCCAGTCTAAGATGAATCTTTATTGTTTGGAGTATTCTGCCCAATGAACACTATATATCACTGATATTATAATTAATTGTGTCTGTAATGTATTTGCTTATTACATACTGCATGCAAGATGGAAGGAAACTGTGATCATACATGACTTAGAAATTCCAACCGGAAGTAGGCTCAAATCGTGCAAATGGTGCGAGATATCGAAAAAAAATCCCTTTATGGTACCCCTTGCCGATTTTTATGAAGACATCTTTGAGTGTAAAGAGACATGTAAAGATGGTGTGAGGATGACAAGGAGATTCATGCTCATATCTGAATGGTGCGCTGTGTAGAGAGCGCAGGTTCAGCTAGTAATAAAAAAAAGTGCCAATCACACTTGCTTTATGTTTTGATTTCTTTTAATTTTTCCTTCATTTGTTTTTACAAGAAAAGAAAGAAAGAAACACCCAGCCAAGAATGGATACAAATGATGCTACTTTGAACACACACATACATACAAAATGAAATGAAATCTTTTAGTTTTACGTCTCACGTTTATGCCGGTTAGGCTAAAGGAGACGGTGATGATGAGTAATGAATGAAATGCTGGAATGAAGAAAGTGGGAGGAAATGGGAAAACCCCGAAAAACCACACACACGGTGTTTGTCCACCACAAAGTTCACTTGGCGGGGGCTGGGATCGAACCCGAAATCCCAAACACCAGAGGTGAACGCTCTACCACTGAGCCACCGCGGCCCCACACACACACATATACACACTATTGGTATTGTATTGGTTCATTTCCGAAAAACAAAGAAAAGTTTAAACATTTACATTGCTCAACTAGTCTGCGCGAGAATTTCCTCTGGAGTTCCACGTTTTATTAAAGAATCTATTTTTGCTAAAATTACCCAGGAAATTTCCCTCAAACTGGTTGCAGTCCACGGCTGCTGATTGATTCGAATATCCGAATATTCGTTTACAATCTTCGAATAATGAATTATTCTATTTTTAATAGCATTACCACAGATCATGCAAGAGCAACCCTCAAAGTGCATGGCGTTCCTCATCCCACTATTTCACCCCCAAGAGGGCTGTGTTGAAGCACTACGCTACTAACTTGACAATTGTGCTAATTTATTTGAAGTCAAAATAACAATACTTCCTGGGAATACATGGTGCAATGGTAGAGAGTTTACCATTAGTGCGAGGGGTTCCTCGTTCAATTACGGGCTAGGCGAACTTATGGTGCAGAAACCCATCATGTCTACGGGCTTTTCCAGGGCTTCCCCGTTTCTGTGCATCATTTTTCCAGTTATTTCATAACTAATTATTTTCATGAATCATTCCTTTTAGTCGAAAGGGCATAAGCGTGGAACATACATTAGAAATTTCATCCACTTCATTTCATGAATATTTCTTTCTTACAATTGAAACAATCTGATATTTTAAACACGTGGTCACTATTTTTTTTTTTTTTTTTTTTTTAAGTATCACACTGAAGCGAAGAAACCACATATTCGTAGTCTCCTTTTCAAAGAACTTTTATAATTATCAACACCTCTTTCATTTTACATATTAAACTAAAGCACCTGACGTATCGGCTCTGAAAGGGATGCAATCGGCCAGACTACTTTTAGTTAAGGGGATAAGAACCCAGCACACCGGTTCCCATCCTCACTATACCTAACTGATTGCGAACCACCCTTTCTAGAGTCTGGTTCGATGCGTGGTGAGGATACATGTTCTGATTTCTCATTAAATTGTTGCTCGAAGTCAGAAAGATTGATTTGAGATTAAAAGAGAGATGAGGAAGGATGTGAGCCGGAACAGCTAACGCTGCGCTTACTTTTATGTAGTACATGAAAGGACAGCGTCGATGGCGAATGGGGACGCAATTCCGAGTTTACTTTAAACGCTGTTAATAAATGAGAGGGCTGTGGTGTTGCCACATTTTTGTACACATTTACCTCAATTTACCTGGCAACTGGTTACTTGCTCGTGCGTACCCTTTTACCACACCACGCCATCGGTTAGACACAAACTTCAGCCCGGATAATTTAATCAATAGTCTTAGGATGGGCACACACTTCGCTAGAATAGGTCACTTTACGCACATCCAAGGCATCAGGATCTCGAAGGAACATCCCATTTTCCTCTGTAGATGTTCACCAGTATCCCGAAAAACAGGAATTCCTGTAGGACATTTTTGAACTCTTTTAACGATAATTTTAGGACAAATTTTGGACATACAAAAATATTGACGCATGCATGATAGATACATTCCATTAAAATCCAAAGGAAATTCCATGGATATTTTCACTAACCTTAAAGTGTCTACTGCCAGCCTGAAAATTTTAGGAGAGGTGTGGGATCTGTGGAAGTTCGAAGGATGTGCTGTGGGCAAGCTGTATTATGTGTGGGATATTCTGAACACTATTTAAAATGTCTCTTGGAGAAAGACCTATGGGAAGACAAAGTGCAATGGTGGATAACAATATACAATTTAATCTTTCTGAAGTTGTATCCTGATTAGATTACAGTCCGGCTCAAACCTCCTGACATTTGAAGTGTGTCCTTTTCACAATATCCAATGCACGTTGGGCGACGTTGTCTAATAGCTTCGTTCCTGGATTAGGAGAAAGCAATTTTAAAGCTACGTCCTTATAATATATGTCACTATAGCGTTAATAAATTTATAAGAACGAATTTGTTTTTTAATATCATAATTTCTCACGTTATACCTGTACACGAAAGGAAGCGAAATCTGACAACGTCCCACCTGCACACCATTGGCTTTCGACAGACGTCAAGAGGTTTGAGCCGGACTTTAGTCTAGCATTCGATAGGATCTACTGGCGATGAACCACAAAGTTTCCTAGTCCCATAGCTAGTTATTTACAAACAGGAAAAAAAGTTTGAATAAAATTATTTGATGAAACTCGTTGTTTACAGAATCATCAAGTTCCAACAAGAAAAGATATATAAAAACCATGGACCAGCAATATTCATAGGACGACTAGCAACCCTGAAAGCGCGAGTGTCGAGCAATTAAGTCATTAGATGAATGAACGGAAGATGATCCGTGGACACCCAACGAACAGACTAAATTACGTCACGTAGTGGTCACGAGAGAGTAAGAGAGGTTTCTGGACTCCGCTCCACAGTCCCTCAGTTGAAGCTTTGCAGATTTTGCATGATTTGACCAAACATTTACACTGGCAGCGAATGACTAGCATTTGCATACATATTAAGGGAACACTTTAGAATAGAGAAAGAAAGAAAAAAAAAGGCCAGTTAAATGTAGCTGTCAACGGAATGTTCTTAATTACATCCTCATCCATCTTCCACTTACTCTTAATTATGTAAACACAGTGAGAAGAAAAGACCATTCAACTTAAGGTTCTTCACACTACAGATATTAGCTTTTCAAATACTGCTCTCCAAGTTCGACAATTAGATACAATTTTAGTTTCAGATTTGTTTGCTACAATGGAAACGAGAAATGTTACTAGACAAAAATTTTACAAATTTGTTGTTTTGATTACATGAGTAATGAGCAACCTAGCATACAAACTTTCAAGTGAACAAGTAAAACACGTACTGTAGAAACAGATGGAAGAAAAAAAATACGCGGACTGTCAAGATTTCGAAGAAAAAAATTAGAATGCTCCAAGAGCATTGTCAAAACGAACTTAAAATGAATAAATTTTTATTAACTTGTAGAGACTTTATACTAATTGTTCTCTGTACTTTATTATTATACTCATTAAATGATTCTTGTAATATAAATCTATCCATTTATAATTTCCTTGAGCACTAAAATTTTTCCACATGTTTTAAGAGTTCTGTTAAAACGTTTTACGAAGACACATGCTCAAAATGGAGGGCTTAAAATTGAAAAATTTGCAAAGTATCATCTTTCTATGATTTTCGGTTCCCAAGATATGGCTCCTCAAATCTCCTGAAATCGGAACATTTTTTAAAGCTAATATCTCGGGAACGCTATGACGCGAAAAATACACTTTCTCAGATAGTTTTTGATGTTCTATCAGATGGAGGGCTCAAAACTGAAAAAATCGCAAAAACACACACATTATATATATATATATATATATATATATATATATATATATATATATATATATATATATATATATATATATAGAGAGAGAGAGAGAGAGAGAGAGAGAGAGAGAGAGAGAGAATTCAGTAACGAACGTTTTAAGTTCATTGAAAAAGTTTTCACTGAGTTTAACAAAGCTTTACTATAAATACGTACCAGTAACGTAGCCAAAAAGGCAGGAACGGTTCATAATTGCCAGGTCGTAGAAACACACATTCACTCACTTACACTATGGCCTATGTAACATGGAAGTTCAACACTGCATTCACAAAAGTTATCTATTACTTCTATCTTTAGCTAACTCATCCAGTTTCTATTTTGTATTCCTATTTCTTTGAGGTCCACCGTTAGTATTGTCTTGCCATCTGCGTCTAGATCTTCCTAACGGTGTTTCTTCCGATTGGGTTTCCACTTATACTTGAAAAATGTTTCTTCTTTCTGCCACTCAGGCTAAATGACCTGCTCACTTGAGTCTCCTAGACTTGGTGAACGGTAAAAATCGCGGCTCATCATCATGAAATTTCCGCCATTTTCCATTTCTGTCCCCCTTGGTACTGTATCTTGGCCTCAGGATTTTGTTTGGGCCGCGGTGGCTCAGTGGTAAAGCGTTCACCTCTGGTGCTTGGGGTCCCGGGTTCGATCCCAGCCACCACCAAGTGAACTTTGTGGTGGACAAACATCCTGGGCGTGGGTTTCCTCGGGGTTCTCCCGTTTCCTCCCACTTTCTTCATTCCACCATTTCAGTCATTACTCATCATCACCGTCTCCTTTAGCCTAACTGACATAATCGTGGGACGTAAAACAAAAAGTACTAGTTCTCCCTTTCCTACCACTCTTTTTTTTTTATTATTTCACCACTTTGTTCATTGTCACTATCACCGTCTTCCTGAGCCTCGGAGCAGAATTGTAGGACTAGTTCCAATTGCCAAGTTCAGTCAACGGTTCATGAACCAAGGATCTGTGTAGTAAGCAGGCCACGACCTACTTACATGCGAAGTTTGGCCTACATGAGTTCAGTGGATTCTTTTCTGAAGTTTAGCGTCCCTTTTTCGACATCGAGGCTATATAACACGTGTACCTACAGTTTTAAGGTGGAATAGACATGAAATTTAGCAAAAAAAAAAAAAAAGCAATGAACATGAATCGTAAACGTGTTGTCGTGAGGCGTTCACATACCGGCAAACGCGCTGATATAATGCCGAATATCCTGCAAACGCGGAAAGATATTGCTGTCGATTCAAAACGATTACACACAAAGTCGACCCTGACAAATACAATGACGTACTGGTGGTAGCACAATGGTCGCCGCGTTACAGGGATTCTACAAATAGACAGACAATCCATACACTTATTCCCCATCTGTATTGTCGACTATCAGCGCACGTGCCCCTACAAATTCAAAAGACACGACCGGAATTGGTCAATAGAAGCGGAGTGGTATAACACGCTGACAACACCAGAGCGCATACATATTTAACGACTCCTTAGAAGTTGAGATAACTTTGCTGGGAGGTTCTAATGCAACCACAGTATAGCCCGAACTTCGCACCGTCAGAGTGTCATTTGTTCTGATCTCTGCAATACTTCCTGAATGGTCTTATACTACTTTCAAAACAAGCCTGTGAAACTCAGGTGTCAAGAAACCACAGAATTTCTTTTACAGCAATGATATTTCATATTTTGATTGGGATGGGGCAAGGCTCTCTGAAATAAATAGTACCAGTATTTCACGTTTTTCATTACTATATATAATAATATTGATTAAAATTAATTTATATCCCGAACTCAGGGAGTAATTGCCCTTTCCCAGAAACCCAAAATGACGTCACTGTTTCTATAGCGATCGGACTATCTTATTACTGCAAAAGTAGCAGAAGGTCATGGAATAAAATGCTGCATTTACAGTTTCATAGTACTATTTTCAAATAACAAAAAACTCAACTTTGACCTAAAAAGGTTCAATTCTTTTAAGGCTGAATATTTATTCCAACGCGTACCGTACTTCTCACAGATGATCGCTGAGTGAACTCTCAATTGAATATTTTGTGCAGTGGAAATCGTATCCTTTCTATCACTTTTCAGAAAAAGCTGAAAAGCCACAACAGAAATCACCATTTACAAAATTGGTTGCTGAATGCCTACAGGTAGCAATTACGTGAATTGTCAGCTTCATGGAGATCCATTTCTTTCCTAAAATACATGCAAATTATTACCTTTGAGCAGCAAAACTCTTCTTTGCTCTTACAGCACGCGGAAACAAAGCACTCAAAATGTTTTCCTGCTGCCGCAGGGGATACTTTACGTTCTAATCATAGCTGGCAGAATGTTGTATACCTTTATTAGCTGCTGATTTCAAAATGGAACTTGATCAATTATCCGATACACATTGAAAAACAGAAATGGGTGTGACGCCTTGATTGTTTCTTTTCACATGCAGAGACTTAGCGTTCTCACACAATTTCTTAATAACAGAAACAGCAAGGCAATTGTGACTAGTTAAGAAAAATGAATTATGATACTATCTGCTTTATGTACAGGTCTACTTTATGGCTATAAAAAAAATGATACGTTTATGATCCAAGTTGGTTATTGATTGTAAATGAATCACACGAATACGAAATAAATTCTGTGCAGATTAAGAATATGGGAACATTTTAAAAAATCCCGGTAAAATGAATTAATTTATGAAGGAAGTAATACAAAGGTAACTTGCAGCGACCACCTAGCACAAGTTGGTGCATATTTCTCCACTTGCCTTCCTTTATGCTCATAGCCTCATTAGTCGTGCTTCCCTACAGATGAACGCCACTGTCATATGGGCTCTCAAACTTCGCCATACCCTGAATAGGAACAGATGCAACAGAAGCTTATAATGACCATATAGTACCGATTGATATGAGTTTTTCTCACTAGTAATAGTTAAATGGCATGCATATATTTTAAAGTATATTGTTTATGGCATATATGTATGCAGGCTTAAAGTTTATGGCATTAAGTTTGATAACATATTATAATTATTCATATACAGTTGCTGAGCAGGCGCAGTTTCTATGTTTTCACAACGGTTATCTATGTTTTCACAGTACTACTTTCACCTTCTGTGTATTGAAATCCCTCCCCGGTGGAAATCGCCTGAAATTATCACGACGAACCCGCAAAATAAAAGTCTAGAAGGTATTAGAACATAACTAATTTAATAATTGTACTTTTTGAACAATTATTTCTGGTGTTTCCTCAAACTTTGCCCAATTCATGTGAAATATATGCATGCGTCTGTGCCAACAAAAGAAGAGTGTATTAGAAGGCATGTGGACTCTATTTCCACGAAGAAATGAATGTTTAACTGTTATATAAATTTGTTCCCGTATTCATAATCTGTACGCAGAATTCTAGTTACGATTGTCTTCAAAAGTGACGACGTCAATTACACTTTTTGAGGGAGAGAGGCAAGCAGAGTGGCAGAGATTATTTTGGGGAGGAACAGTAGCTAGTTTGTGTGTATCAAAAAGTTACGTTAAACGCGTAAGAGTTAAGAACTCTTAAACACAATGTTCCATCTCACTATAGAGCTCCTCCGTGGCTAAGCGGTTAGCGTACGCGCCTTTGGCGTGGGAGATCCGGGTTCGATTCCCGGCGGGAGCTCATGTGGTTCGGATTCCACGTTAATTAGTAGGTCCACGTCTCATATAGCCTCGCTGCTGAAAGGGACGCTAAACTAAAATCAACTCAACTCCATCTCACTATATTCGCAATGCCTTAAAAGGTCGTATTTGAGTAGCGATCTTTCCCTAAGTACATTTTTTTATCTATATAATTTTGGCTAAGCAGTACACATACTCTAAGGAGTCACACAATAATTTTTGTAGGCTCTCTGAAACTAAATCTAATTTTGAGGAAATGTAAGATCATTCATTAAATGATTCCGCAAAGAAGTATTACAATTGTAGTCTTATGGAAGGCCGAAAGGAGACTTATCATATCTTACCTGATCAATGAATTACATTAACAACTGTTAAAATTCAAGACCAAAAATTTCTTCCAGTTGCAATACCTGCTGAGTAGTTAAAACGCATTGTAACGATTACCATATGTGTCACTAAATACTGAATGCACACATACACAATAACTCAAAAGCACCAAAAGATTTCTTTTCATTTTCCACTAAAACTTCATTGGCACTTAAGCAGAAGTCTTATGGTGCCACTACCAGTCTGCATTCTAAAATAAATTTAAGTCTTCGTAAAGCAATCTAAGATAGCAAACTATGATATTATTCATTATTCTGATTCGTACAGATTAGGAATATGAACACCACTTTTTAAAATTTTCTTTTCATTCCTATTCCTGCTTGAAACCTAATACCCTAATGCATTGTAGACATTTTCTTGGTGTATGCCCGAATAGTTACGCAACGATTGCAGACTGAAAACCCATTTAAAAAAACTATTAATGCGAAAAACACGTAGCAACCTTTGCTAGGTAGTCGCTATAAGCAGCATTTACGTTAGTAACGTAGGTTAGGTTAAATTAATAGTGCAGGCCAGTTTTAGTTAGGTTAGTAGAGTAGACTAACACAGGTTACGTTAGTAGAGAAAGGTAGGGTAAGTTAGCTTAGTAGAGTAGGGTACGGAAGTTTGCGTTAGTATAGTAAACTAGGATAGGTTACGTAGCGTAGGCTAGGGCAGATAAGATTAGGTTAGCACTTTTATGTTGCATTTACAAGTTCCTTAATGTGGGTTTTTGCCGTGACGCGAGTTTCTATACCACTTGTAATAGTTTCATACTAGTAATGTTACACTTGTAAACACATCTTTCCATACTGTGCAAAAATATTACGCTCGGGGAAAATATCTAAACAGTCCACTTTCGAATGCACTCACTTATTTTATCCATCATACAACACTTGTCATAGTTTCATACTAGTAACACTACACTTGTTACATAAAATACACGGTTAATGGCCGTATGCACGAACGAAGTCCAAGTGTTGAACGAGGATCATAACCAAGCTCGGTGAAAATGTCTGTTGCACCAACAACATTCAAGATTAAGTCTCGGCCAAATTATGGATAAACTTGGTTTTAGTTTGAACGGCCGAATTTGAGGGTTTAAACTTCGTTGATCGAAGTCAGTCTGTAGTATTAGTGGAATTTGTTATTGTGGTGCACACAATGTCCGAAAGTAATTATATAATCTTTAGGATTTAAAGTATTTAGAGGAGATATGGCCTCATAGAGTAATGAAAGATCGCTGTAATCCATTTGAAATGTTCAGCGAGAAAGATTTTCGAAAAAGATTCCCGTTGAATAAATCTTCAGTTTTAATGTTGTTGGAGAATACTGAAGATCAGTTAAGCATAGGGCTAGCTCGGGAAAGTAATACTCCCGGAAGGAGAAACTAAATACGCCGTTCAGATTGGATGGTGATGTCTGCTTCTTGCCACGTGGCATATATATGTAAAGCAGAAACAAAACGCTTGCTCAAGTCGTTCCTCGCTAGCGCTATGGGTTAGTAACAAAAATCACTTTTGGCGTGGGTTCAAACCCGGCCCAAGGAAAGTTTTTTTTTAATTTCTTAAAAATCTTCATAAGTTGTTTGATTAAAATAACATGAAAGTAATACTCGAAAAAGTGATTTATTTACTTTTGTGCACATAAGTAGTAGTAGTAGTAGTAATAGTAGTAGGAACGTGTCAGAAGCCTCGCAGGACTAGTTTTGTTTCACCTTGACCCCCATAATATAAATTTTGTAACCAACTTAAAACAGCTGGCTAGAGTAGCGCGCGAAAACACTTCCGAGAGTTTTACTCTCCCGAGCGGGTCGTTTTAAGTTTCACAACAAAAAGAAACAATTGTGTTTCGCCTTTAAATTGCTTGCTAATTACATTGCGTTTTTATGCAACTGGAAACTTTCATCCCCATCAATCCGTTTACATTCAATAATGTATTTGTATTTGTCCACTAATGAAATTGCAATACATTTCTCATGTTCGGAGAAATTTTTTGCTCGTGGTTTCATTATTTTTTCCATCACAATTACGATCACTGAAATTAGACTACTCACAACTCTATGCACACAACCTCAAAAGTCGAAAAGACTGGCACACGGTATACTTTCTTTGTTACTTTGTTAAACGAAGATACGAGACACAAGACAACCAATCAGAGTCGATTTTACAAATTAACCGAAGTTTGTGTAAACGAGATGTACTGAACTTCGACTTTCAATGATGCACAAAAGTCCTGGAACCACGTTTAAACTTGAAAGTTTGATGTTGAACGCGTTTAAGTGAACGCTCGTTTAAACTTCGTTGGTGCACACGGTTATGAGTTACAGGTTGACCACCTACATAATTAAGTTCCTTAGATACCATTCTTCATTTGTGAATTAACTGATTTTTACACGTAAATTCCCCACCCAAAAAATGTCGCTCATATTCTTAATCTGCACCTCCTCTTTGACTGTCTCAGATAGCTTAGACTGATTTATTTCAGTCGGTCCAATTAGTTTGTTTAATAGATCCACTAATCTGAAATGCATCCCAGAAAGGATTCAGTCCAGTCAAATATCCTCAATTACTTTGAAAAGTTCAACAGTTCCCTATGACTAGTACTCCTATCCTTCTCATATATGTACAGGGTGGTCTGGAAGTGGGCGTACCCCCTTCACTTTCAACAGTATAATGTTAGTTGTGGTAGAATGTCTGTACACAGTTACCTTGAAGTCTTAAAGAGTCATAAACATCGGTATGATCACCATCCATGTCGTAACAGAACTGAATTCTGCGCCAAGTTTTTGCAGATGTTTTGCAGAGATACTCCGGTGAAGGCATGTTCCACAGCTGCTCATAATTCCTGCGTTGTGTGATATCGAGTGTTTCTTACTTGTAGCTTTATGAAACCCCAGAGGGCATTATCTGGTGTCGTTAGATCGGGACTTCTTGGAGGCCAGACAAAGGGAGCTGGTGAAGATGCACAACCTCTTCCAATCCAGCGGCCAGAAAACGTCTGATTCAGGTGATTGTGCATGTGAATCGCGAAGTGCGCTGGTGCTTCATCCTGCTGTATCACAACAGACAATGCCAAACAATGTTACCAAACAAATGTGGGTAAAACCTAAAACACCAATTAGGGGTACGCCCACTTCCGGACCACGCTGCATAGTCACTAATCAATCGCAGGCTTCCAAGTATCTTAGATATTACGTTGATAATTTTTGTGTGGGGATGACATGTACACACAATCGAAAACGATGAATAATTATCAGGGTCCAATTCACAATTTATAGGATCGCTGAGGTGAACAGTGACACTACAGGTGGCGTTTAAGTGCAAGTTCAGTTTTCATCAGCAAGGTGGTGGTGTAGGGGAGGAAAGGAGATGACATTATGAATTTTTCTCTTCACATTTGAAATGCCTGTCCTAAGGACGGAAGGTTCAATTACTTTTCC
Organism: Thermobia domestica; assembly: GCF_964235325.1. Classification (NCBI taxonomy): domain Eukaryota; kingdom Metazoa; phylum Arthropoda; class Insecta; order Zygentoma; family Lepismatidae; genus Thermobia; species Thermobia domestica. Next base: position 199,882,046 of record NC_137468.1, read on the forward strand.
ATAAACCTATACTCTTCAATCGAAGAAGGGGCATTTCAACTGGTGTATTACAACTACCAAGAATTCTCTTATCGTTAGGTCAGTCTCTCGCTCACTTACTGTAAAAACAAAACAAAGATGCTGCAAACATGGTGCAAATTTATTCTACGAATCAGGCCCGTATCCACGGGGGGCTAGGGTGTGCCGGGTCCCCCTAAATTTTCACTGGCCCCCAAAATTTTCTTGGTAGGCTTGCAAATGAACTATAATATGGTGATGAATTATAATATGGTTGGGTCGGGCCCCCCTATCTTCTACTGGGCCCCCCTACATTTTTGGGCTGGCTACGGGCCTGCTACGAATCCATACTAAATTCATTGCATATATAATTCTTTTTTCAATAAATCTACTGTCTGTAACTTAAATAATCATTTTTGGGGCGTGGACTTATATTCCTCTGTGCAGATTCACTTTAGGAGGGCTTCAGTGAATGTGCATTATATGAACTATTGTGCGAAAGACACTAAAAAAACTTTCGCTAGATGCCCACTAGCACGAATGTTATGTAACCGAGACAGGGCAAGAGGGTAACCGGCATAGGTGGAGCTAGGAATTGTCTGCTGGGGGGGGAGACCTTTTCGTCGGTCTTGGAGGTCCTGATAGGCGGTCTTCTTATAGGTAACATTTTTATTTTTTTGTCAAAAAGTTTGGGGTCAATTTCCCCCATGCCCGCCATAACTCCGCCCATGGTAACAGGGGACTTGGCGATAGCTAAAATATATTTTTTGCTATAGTTTTTTTTTAAATGCAATTTGAATACTTCATATTGTATACATATACTATATGTGTGATATTTAATTTAATTCAGAAAATTTGAAAATGAATTTGCCTAGCTTTCCAATAATTAGGTCATTCATTAAACATGAAACAAAACGCAGTTCAACTCGGAAAAAAAAAAAAATATGTTTTGGAATATTAGTAGAGGCATATCAAATATAATAGAACGTTTTCACAATGTACTTACTAAAACTATTCTTGCATGGATTTAGAAACATAACACTAATATATACACTGCACTCAGTTAAAACTGATCGTTGTTTATTTCTAAACAATCACTTGTTGTATAAGAGTTTAAGAAATGTTACAATTCTTCTAATATTCAAATACAATCCAAACACTATCTGAGGCACTTATTTAGAAAAAACAATACACTACGATATGTTTTGCGACGTTTTCAAAAGGCAGACAAAGACGCTTATCTGACATTACATTTCTATAGGAAGAGAATTACCTTTCTACATCATATGATCTCACAAGGGGGTATTACATGAAGTGAATTTTCTCGGGGGAAATATCATGCAAATCTTCTGTGACTTCTCCACTCAGAATTTTACACACACTGAGAAATGTCACGAACCTTTCCTTTCCAGTACCCTCTGGAACTTAGCGGTAACATTCACACCAGCTTCTCCACGAACATCTAACTTCTTTCTCGCATCCTCCAGGACACTCAGGGATCCTGCGGTACTTCCGTAACAATTTTTGTAGAGGTGGTTTGTGAGTACTTCAAATTATAAGACCGTAGCCAAACTCCCTCTCCAGAACTTGTTGCGTGAGTACCATAGGATTCTGAAACATGTATCTTTGGATAGCCCACATACGGTAGGCCTCATAGTTTTGGAGCTATGGACTTTTGAAGTTCATTTTTTTTTCACGTTTTCGGTAGCCTATAATTCCGAAAGGAAGCATTTGTGTACCCAGGTTGGTCTATACTTTTCGTCTTATCTTGGTGTCAGGAATCACCTCCCAAACGTTGTCCGTGTTGTTTTGAAACACTATAGTATATATATATATATATATATATATATATATATATATACAGTGGCGGATCCAGGGGGACTATAGGGGCTATAGTCCCCCCCCCTTGACGCTCAGGTATACACTGGATAAAATGGACTTCAATCCTGTTTTACACTGGATAAAACGGTAAAATATGGTTTAGCCCCTCCCTTGATCATATCCTGGATCCGCCCCTGTATATATATATATAAATTAATTTCCGAATAAGTCACATATGTTTGAAGACAAGATATATGAGACACTGCATTACTGTTATCACACATTAGATAATAACTGGCCCTTATTTTTTGAAAATATTGAATTCCGTTTCCGGAGATGATTAAATCTAAAGATGATTATGATTGATATTGCTTATCAATTTAGGATTTGCTGACACTCAGTATTCGGAATATATATTCATGAAAATATTGCAGACCACGTTTCAGTGATTGATTACATTAAAGGAAATTCTGGCTTCACCTATTATCTCTCAATAATATTCTAGAGCTCCTTCGTGGCTAAGCGGTTAGCGTACGCGCCATAGACGTGGGAGACCCGGGTTCGGTTCCCGGTGGGAGCTCATGTGGTTCGAATTCCATGTTAATCAGTAGGTCCCGTGTCAAATAGTCCCGCTGCTGAAAGAGACATTAAACTCAAAATCAACTCAAGACAATAATATTCTAGGTTTTCTCTTTGATTGTATATTTGTTACAAGCTTTACTTCTTTTCTGCCAGACAAACGAATTGAACCTTAGACTTGAACACAGAATCGAATCTACACGTACTTTATGCAGGCAGAGATCCTGAACCTCCCGAATCAAAAGGCAAAGATACAAATAACAAACAAGTTCTTTGAATGTTGAATGATTTTGAGTTCCTTTTCAGCATCGAAACGCTGCAAAGCGTGAATGCAGATGAACAAAAAAGAAATGATCTAAGATGAAATTATTTTACGTCCCATGGTTATACTGGGTAAGATAAAGGAGACGGTGATCACGGAGCATGAGAAATGAATGAAATGGTGGAATGAAGAGTGGGAGGAAACTGGAGAACCCCGAGAAAGCCTACGTACACGGTGTTTGTCCACCACAAAGCTCACTTGACGCGAGCTGGGGTCAAATGAAGGACTCCATGCGCCCCAGGTGAACGATCTAGCACTGAGCCAGAGAATCTATATGCGAACCAGGTACTTACGCAAGAAAGTACCCACTTTCTTCGTATTAGTACAATTTGATAACTGAGTCGTTAGCGTACAATTGGAACAATATTATACACTTGACAAAATATGAAATTACTTCAAGTCTTGTCTGGAAGATTTAAGAAGCCATATCCTCTTATATATCTCCTCATTTTTTCATTGTCATTTCTTGGCTAGATTCCTTAATGCAGCACGTAGGTCTCTCTCCAAACGAGGGATTTCAAACTTCATTTAAATTCTAGGCTGAGAGCACGTTAACATCTGCCAACGGAACATTGCAACATTTTCTTTCTCGTCCCAAAAGGCAGGCAATGATGATGATGATGATGATGAAAAAGAAGAATGAGAATCAATTAGAATCTTGGTCTACGAAGCGCTGAGGTGGATTTTTTATATGTGAACGAAGAACATGAAAGTATCCTCGAATTTCGTGAGAAGAAAGTTTATCAAGCAAAAGTCCATGGCCGAGATATTTAAATCAAATTCTGGAATCCATCACTAACGAATATTTGTTAAAGATGGTTTTTCTTGTGGAATAAAGATTACATTCACAACGACTGTGATATTCTGGAAATGGTGGCGGAATTGCTCATTTGATTATTAAAGAGTGACAATACTTCTACGGTAATATCCTCACTTTTGGTGTAAAGGCGAACTTAAATGCCAGTCTTTATAGTAGCTGAACTAACTAGAATACAAGAGAAATTTTGACATTAATTAAAATAATCAAACAAGTGACCAAAGGCAAACTAGGCAAATATTTGAAACAGGTGATTGCATTGTTTCCATCAGTGCCTATTCAGGATTGGAAACGAATCAGGCAAATTGAAAGTGTGGGAATCCTCAACTATTTATGATACTAATAATGCAATTGTTGAAGTTAGCTCTCCTTTCCAGCAATGAAACTATACGAGACGTGGACCTAGGGACGTACGCAGAAGGAGGGTCATGGGTAATTGGGGTTCGGACCTTCCCAAAATTCCGATTTTTCTGGGCGATTGTTACAAAATTTTAATGTAATTTATCCGCATATTGAATTTGGACCATTCCACAAGCTTTGGACTTCCCTAAATAAATTCATGCGTATGTCCCTGTATGGCCTCACGGTTTAAGGTGGAATAAGAAGCAGTGTAATGCGTTTAAATTTCGAAGCTTTCTCGTCAGGAATCGAATTCGGGACCACGTGCACAAGGGCACGCAGTAGTAGTTATAGTAATAATTGACTTTTGGCAAGTATTGGGACTAGTGAGGATTATTTTTTCTTCTTAATTTTTAGTTTAGTTTTGGAAATGTTTCTTCCATGTTTCTCGATTTTCAGCTTTCTCTTTTAACTTTCAATATTTTCTTCTATTTTGCAAATCATCGATCACTTGGTGGTTCTTCTTCCTATTCCTTACTTTTCTTCCATCTTTCCTTCTATGGCGGTATGAAGAAGAAAATTTCTTCGCAAGATGTGTCCAATCCAATTGGCCTTTTTACGATGGATGGTGGCTAGAGGCGTCCTCTTTTCTCCTATCCGTTTTAAAACGTCTTTGTTTGTTACTCTTTCTTATTACATTTTATCTTCATCTTCCTCCAACACCACATTTCGAAGCTCTCTAAATATTTCTTCTCTACCTTGCGTAACCTCCAAATCTCTGAACCATAAAGTCCAATATTCCACATATAGCAATTTCTTCCTTAGTCCCATATTAAGGCTGTTAGTTAAGAGTGACCTTTTCTTGTTGAATGCTTCTTTAGCTATGACAATTCTCGATCTGATCTGTTTGGTGCAGTACGCGTTTTTCGTCAAAATACTTCCCAGATTTTTCAAATGATCGACTTCAAGTTCTCTTTGTTCTACTCTGACTTGTGCATTTCCACGAGGTATTCTCATGACTTCCGATGTTTTGATGTTGCTTTCCATTCCATATAGTTTCCCAATGTCAACTATTTTGTTAATCATCTCCTGTAGTCGTTCTTCGCGTCTAGCTATAATAACCGTATCATCTGCATACCCGATCTTGTTAATGATCTTGGTAATAAGCAGCATTTATGTCGTCCTTATGAATTTTGAGCTTCCCTCTGTGGCAAAAAGCAGTAGCAATCAAAATAACCTTTCACGAAAGTTTCTTTGCATTGACGCACGAAGTTACATCCAAGGGCGCCGATCCTAGGGGGGCCGAGGGGGCCAGGGCCCCCCGAAGCTCATGTGGGCCCCCTCATTGTATTTATAAATTTGAATTGGCATAATTTGAATGCAATTTGTCTTAAAACCCTCATATATGCTTTCTGCATCTGAATGGGTCCCCCCACATTTAGAGAGAAATCGGCGCCCTTGGTTACAACGGTCTTTTTCATGGACCTCCGTAGGTGACGGCCCTTCTTTAGGTAGGCCCATGCTTCATCCATTGTCACAATAAATTTCCAGATGTCACTAGATAGGTGGCACATCGTCTAGCCTTCTACCATTGCTCTTTCGGGCTACAATATACATGCACATTGGCCTTACAATATAGTTTGCAACTTCAATTTTGTGACAGATTGCATAATATATGCGTATTGATTGGTCCCCACGTAACCGTTTCACAGTAACACGCTATGGTAATGGATTTTTACAGCCTACCATATCCCGGATCTTATAAGTTTCACTAACGCCCTCTGTAAATGCGATTTCGGACATTGTTCTACTGTGTGTAAGCAATGCTAAAGTTCGGACGGAAGAACAGAGCCATGGCGTAGTATGCGTAATTTGTTACTCTATGAAACCTAATATGGCAGATGTATGCAAGCTGTTCCGATGGAAACGGATCAACCTCTCTATGACAGTGTTTATGCATTACTAAAATAAAGACCCCTCGAGTATGTAGCGGAAATAGTAGCCTTTTACAAAATGTCCAATTGTAAGTTCTACGTAGATATTTACAACAGTGAAATTTCTGTGTTAGTGTTTAAGTTGGCAACATTACATAAAACGTGAAATAAAGAGTAGCTTGGTTATTCGTTGGTAAAGCCCTTCCTTAGCGGTTGGCCCTGTATGCTTACAAGAGAGAACTTGACTTCGTAATGCAACAAAATGTTAACCTTTTGTAGTCTCCAGTTTTTTTCCTTTATCCTGCGTTGTTGTTTTCTTACACCCTTGCACCGGAGCCCAACAAATGTTATCGCCATTTTGTGGCAAGTAAAGACTTACAATGTGCCTGGTATGTACACTTCCTGCTCTTCCGCACCAGGGGAGTGAAATGGTTGGCTGGATTTCGTGTTTTTGTTGTTGGTGCGAGTCTCATTGTGATGAACGTGCATTGTATAAGAGATAAACTTTAAGTACAAGTGGACCAACGTCCTCGTACGTCTTTTATAACAATGTCGCACACTAGACTGATGGTCTTTCGCTTGCCAAAATGGATTCAGTATGCATGAACGAAGTCTTGTAAAAGAGGTCCCGCGGGAAGCACATATCTACCGCGAAGAAAGATATACTCTCTTCCACCGCTCCTGACAATGAAAGGGAAGAGAAGAGAAACATTCATGAAAAAAGAAACAGAATAAAAACATGGAAATATTGTGGAAAGGAACAAAGAACAGGACATTACTAATGTCGTGATCTTGGAAGACGAATTGTACTTTGTTTTCGTCTTAAATGAATTGACTGCTGTGCCCATTAGGATAACAGAAACCACGGAAACAAGGCATACGGAGTTGCAACTGTTTTTAATAGAGACTTCCAAATGTAAGTATGGCAAGTTCTATACAATGATTATATCCGTCCGTTTGTCTGTCTGGACAGCGCAAGATCGCGAAGACAACGAGAAGGATTTCTTGCAATTGATTCAGCGTTCCAATAATTGGTTCCATTCATAGTCGCCGACTACTGGGTGCTCCGTACCTTATTGGATGTACTTAATGGGTGCTGAGCACTCACTGAATTTTTGCGTTGGAATTAACTTCGAAATTCCAGTTTCATGCGGTGAGTAATAAAAACAAACTATAGTGCATGTGATACCAGGTTAATTTTAGATAGGGATGCATATGTGTTGAATAATCGTTTAAAAATACCTGTTTTAGAATCTTCAGGTTTACGGCATATCGAGGATCGAGCGATATAACTTTACAACGATAATAATAATAATAATAATAATAATAATAATAATAATAATAATAATAATAATAATAATAATAATAATAATCTATGGGTATAATTTTGTACAATTACTCCTTTAAGGAACTTGGTGTTTGATTTTGTTTAATTTGTTTTTAAAAATGTAAAATGCTTTATGTAAATTACAAAGCAGTTGAATAATTTTTAACTTTCACTAAAATTATCCTCAAATTTCTGATTGTAATCATTATTTCAATAATTTTCTATTTCCTTATTTTGGCTATTATTGCTAAACACGTTTGAAATTCACAAACAAAATCTTCAAAATGTTCAGGAATTTTGTTCAATATAAAGTTTAGAAAATCGTGCTTTATTTTTAGCCGTTGCAATTTAAAGATAGCTTCATACCTCATTTCATTGTAACAGCTCTTGATAATCTTTCTCTTCCCCCTCCCAGAAAGAATTTAGGAACCACTGATCCCTCAGTACCAGAGTTGGCGTAGGTCAATGAAAACTTGACCTACGACCCACTGACCCACTACCCACCATGACCCACCACCCACGGTGACCCACTCTGACCCACCACCCACCATGAACCACTCTCATCCACTTTGACCTACTTTGACTCACCAAAATCCATCGTCATCAACTCTGAACACGATCCACGGCCTCTTCTAAACTGACTAAAGAGTTTACACTTGTAATAAAACAAGACTGTGAAACTGTCACTAATCGGAGTTTGAATTTCTAGTCTATCGATCAAGCAACACTCTGTTACAATAATGGTGGATCTTACCTTTACGATATAATATGGTAAAGTGTTTGTCAGTGAGAAAATTGAAACAGTTCGAGGTGGGGGGAAATTAGTGTGTGCCTAAAATATACTTGTACTAAGAGAGTATTTTTGCAAGTGTTAATTTCTGAACGCATTCCACAAGAAACTTCTATTCGCAGGAAAATACCCCTGTACAATATGGAAAAGGTTATGGTTTCTCAGTTCACAGTATTTTTCTCACAAAAGACTTGAAAAATCAGTTGTTCATAGGGTATAAAGGTGCTCGGGTACCCTATGTGAGAGCATTTCCATAAAGCATGCTCATAATTGTAATTTATGTAATCACTAAAACACCACGTTAAATTTAATTTACAAATATGCATAATTGCAATTATTATGAATATTTACTCAAATTAGTTTACCTAATCCAAAGAAGAGACTTACTAAAAATTAGGTACAAAGTTGAATAACACAAATAAGCCATTAGTAATACAAGTATACATTTTCCGTATCTCGTAATTTTCCACCTTAAAACAAATCTGAAATCGGATTTATTTCCTGTTGGTAACTTTTTGGCGGTAAATCATCCGCAGTGGAATGATGTCCATTCTTCAGCTAAAAAATAACTAGCTCGTCTACTTTGAGCTTGTCTACCGGTGGGCGATTAACATTGATGAACAACAAGTTACACAATGTTTGAGCACTTAGTCTATTTCTAATATCGGTCATCTTTAAATTCATAAGGGAGAATCCTCGTTCGCACTCTGTCGTGGAAATTGATAATACTTCTACCCGATTTCTGCAACTTCTCATCGACAATCTATTTGTTAGACTTAAGTTTGATAACGATTTTTCTTGGTCAGGTTTGAAATACTCAGCAAGAAGTATCATCTCTCTATCACCATACAAGAAGTGTAAAATTTTCCATACAATTATGCGTACAATCCAAACTTAAAATTTCCGTGTAATTAAGCTTACAGTACAAATTTTATGCCTATTTTTCTCACAACTTTATGGGTTAATTGCCCTGTACTGTAAGCGCTCCATATAATAAATATAAGCTTCAGCAATTATTATAGCAGAAAGCAATGGATATATGAAGCCAAGCACTGTATTTTTTGTTTCTGATTGTTTTTCTTAAATAACATCGATCGTTTTCGATCATTTTTACAAACCAACTCACTACAAATTTTCCATATATAGAAAGTGCCCCCCCCCTCCCACATAAAGAATTTTTTAAAATGCTAGGACACATTCTGTTTATTTTCAATAAAGAGTTAATACACTGAATTTCAGCTCCCTAAGTTTAACGGCTTGCGAGATACTCATTTTTTTTCGCAAAAATTCGGATCCTCACTACCTCCTTAGGATATTATGCATTATAATAAAAGCATTATAACATCCCAATTTGGAATAAGGCCTAACTATATACCGAAAGTAATTTCATTTGACTTTGGAATTTGACCGTGATGATCAGGCACACATAGTTACATTCAATTTTTTATATATTACAGTGATTCAAAAATGTATTTTTTCCAGTAGTTAGCTCTAAAAACTAACAGGTCTCGAAAGCCAAGTTGTAGTGTAAGTCCTATTGCTATTATTACAATTAAAAATATCAATATCCAAAAGTGCCTGAAGTTCTTTTTTCACTTGGTTAGATATACTCACCTCAGGTAAGTAGACAGAATCAAGTGGAAAAGGAAGGGAAATGAAGGTCTTGAAGGTAAAACGAAGACAAATTTACCAGTCTTCAGAAGATACTGTCTACAATGCAGTGAGCAGAGGGGGTCGGTAGATCATACTGAATCGGTGGGTCGCAGTGGGTCACGGTGGGTGGTGGGTCGCCGTGGGTCATCGTGGGTGGTGGGTCGCAGTGGGTCACATGCTGTTGACCCACGACCAACTGACCCACTCAGAAAACTACTCACTTGACCCACCGACCCACTGACCCACTCCATCTCTGCTCAGTACCCATTGAGAAACTTAAAACTCGGCGCCTACGGTTCCATTAACACACTATTCACACCGGAAGTCGTAGAAACAAACATTTCTAGTCTTAACATTGATCTGTATAAAACAAATATAACAATAGATAGCGAGAAGCAGTTTCTCGAATCGATTGAACGTCTAGTTAGTTTGAAACACTGCATAAAACTGTGTTATGACAAGTTTTCGTTTAATATGCAAATTTGAAATATGCAATAACCTGACGTAGTGCCATTTGAAAAAAATACAATTTTGTGTTGGGTTGGCAACACTGTTAATCTGGTTGTATTACAGCATATGCCAAACAATGTCCCGCTGCCGAAATTTGAAAACGAAATTTCAATATTTGTATCTATTAGTTTAAAAGTTATAAGGGCATATCGAGATAAATGATTCAGCCTGTATTATATATATATGGAATCAGTACTGTAATGTACTGTAATGATAGATTTCATCTGGTATTTTATCCTTCTGTTGCTTCCGGAAGTAATATATCTATTTCTTCCGGTTTGAGTATTATATTAACAAAACTCGCTCGTTTATCAGACAGGCATATAGGCCTGCACAGCAGTAAAAAATGAATTATACCCGTGTTTGTTTACTAGTAGGACCTCATGTACTTTGGACCTCACATATATGTAGATCCACGTGTCATATTGCCTCGCTGCTGAGCGAACCAACCATCAAAAAATAATTATTAAATATTACCACACATCGAAAGAAGGCAGTGATTCGATGGAAATGTTATATACCAGTTTCTTATTGTGAACTTGGCAGCATCGGAGAGAAGAGCTATAATTGCTTCTGTAGTTCGCATCTGGTAACATTGTCGCATATTTCTTTAAACTTTCTGGCACTTAATTGTCCCTATCTGTAGGCACTGTAACTCCCTGATATCATTTCAAGCAGTAACGCCCTGGATGCTACTGTAATTTATGTAAGTAATACTATAAGTTTCTTTATATTATTAAGGATTGATCTTTAAATGTCAGTGGAAATGTAAGTCAAAGAGCTGAAACATTTAGAAGAGAAATCCGCACGCTCGTTTTAGATATTTGAATCAGGTCCACAGCTAGGAATTGGCCAAAAGAGCCAAGCTTTCCTGCAACCACTTTCAGATTATTGACACAGGGTGGGATTAACTTCAGTTCACCTTACGCGCTCTCACAGTGATGAATAAGAGCGTACAACAACTTATAAAATGCAGAAACAGAATTGAACATTTCAATGTCACATAAATGAAAGGCATGATCCGGACCTACATCTGGATTGATATCTTTCGTTCAGCCCTGACCAAGTTCCTTGTAGTCCTGTAGAGCTGCCAATAGGAAATGTAGTCAGTTCCTTCTAACTGCAACACACCACAACGCTTTCTTTTGCTCTTTATGAGGAAATTCCTAAGGCAAACCATTCTACTCCTTCAAAAAAGTTGTTCTCTAGTCTGGAAAGGTTTTGCGAAAGGGGTAAGTAGAAATCATCTTTCCTAAAGGGGCCTATACACGATCAGTTTAACTGAAGGAAAACCTGATCGTAACGTCAGAACTGAATGAAAAATTGTGCGAACTAAAGGAATTCGTTCAGTTCAGTCAGTTCTTCTTGCGGTCATTTGGACTGACAAACGGTTATTTTGGACTGAACAAACAAACCGTCTTTTGCTACGATAACTGTGCTATTAACTAAAGGAAATACACAGTTGTCTCAGTTCAGGTCCTGCCATCATGGCAGCTACTAAAAGTGAGGCATCGTTGGCTTTTGTTGAATCCTATCGTCCTCATCTCGAACTTTGGGACATTGAACATGTGCATTATGCGAATAGCTATAAAAGAGGGAAGGCGTATGATGTGTTACTTACAAAATTAGGAGAGTTGGAATCTCAGGCAACACGCGATACTGTTATTAAACAAATAAACAATCTACGGTCGGCATTTAGGATAGGACTGTGGAAAGTGAACGAATCCAAGAAATCGTGGACTGGAAGTGAGGAGGTGTAAGTTTTCAAGGAACTTAGAAGTGCACTCCATAAAACATCTGACGAAACTGAAGGAAGTGTAGGACTGAACTCGATTAACTAACAGTACACTTCATTCCACGTCAGTTCACTTCATCCTATGATTGGTTAACTCAGTTGGACTGAGCAGTTAAAACTGATAGGTATGGATCCTGTAAGATGTCCCACACATACTCAATGAGGTTGAGGACCAAAGAATGTGCAGATCAAGGAATCCGTTGAATATTCTTTTTCAAAAGCTCATCCATTAGCTGTGTCACGATAGGGACGGGCATTGTCGTCTATGTGTGGGAACTATGTTCCAACGGACCATCGAAAAAACCTTAACTCATTCAAGGCCTTTATCTTGTCCCACTATATATAGACATGTCATAATCATAATCCCGGCCCACATCAGGCCACCACTGACTTGGTAATGGTACATTTCTTGGATGCTGGAGCGTCGATAGGGACTCTAACCTCCTTCTACATATCACTATCCTCTGCCCATGGCCTCTCTCTACACTACTCGGCTGTAATGAAGGTAGATGGTTATATAGCATGGCTTTTAGCGTAAAAACTGCTCCATTAAGGTGTAGGTAAACCTTTGGCAGCGAAATGGAGGTACCAGTAGCAGCAGCATACAAGTCCTGAGGGATCTGCGATGCAGTCATGTCTCTACGAGCACGAGACATCAAAGCTAAATAACGGCCACCATGGGTGCCCTTGCCCCGGTTGCTTATCGATTCTGAGTTTGTCTCCTGAAACTGTTTCCATATTATGGAGACCAGCTGTTAAGAAACACTTAACCACCTTCGATTCGGGATTGTCCTGCTTTTATTCGGCTGCATAATACATTGTGGAGCCACCATGAAACTCCACAGCATGAAGGCAGCTGCTCGCCTGTGAAACTGCTGGCAGTTTGCCTTTATGATCACACCGGGCAAGTACTATGATCACACCGTGTGTTTACGTAGGCAGGGTATTACGTATTGGGTATTCCCTACCAGTATTGCTATTTCCCTAAATTTGTCCGTTATTCCCGTATTCCGTTGTTACTTTAGTTGTGAGCATTTACATATTTCAACGACGTTTCTTTCTTGTTCCCTAAACTTCCAGTGTCACAGCGTCATTGCTTTTGTTTAATGTATCATATTTATTGAATGATAATCAACAGGGATACAAGGTTGTATATCTTATTCATAGACCGCTTGACACGTTTGAAATAATTTCCATTACAGAGAACACGTCAACCTCTCTCATATACGGGAAGTGATCACAAAGGACTTCCATATTTATCTACTTTTCTTGTTTGTTTTTTTGGGATTGGTACAAAATTTGCTGTTGGAAAAGTGTATGTCAGATCCATCGCGGGCACTCCACTAGAGAGAGAACACGCGAAAAGCGCTCAGTTGCCGAGCACAGCGTCAGGCTCTGACACGTAATTAAAAGTGAGCACTCTGTGATTTATGATGTCAGAGAAGCCTAATGAAACGAATCCGACGCCTCCATAGAAGAGGGAGAAACAAAATGACGACTATAATGGGAAGAGGTGCGAGGACGACGGAGATGGACGCTGCACTCTACATACGCATTCGCACACACATGTATATAAACAGAAACGCTAAATAAAAGCCCCCTTATACGCATAAACTACATAGTTACAGAAGATCTGCCGAGCCGACCATGGTACAGTATATCTGTAGACGGAGGGGAGGGAACGAGAAACAGCCGTTCCAATGAAAATAACTGAAGTTAGTTTTTTTTTTCTTTTTAATGAAAAAGAGCGCTGCACCAAACATACCCTTTATTCATTTACACATTCTAAAGCAAAAGAAAGAAAAAACACACACACACCTCAGTCGGACGATGCGAAATTTTCTCTTCGTCGCCCCAGAAACGCATTGTGTAACAAGAAATAATGAGAGACAAAAGATGGGAGTAAATCATGTCAACTCAAAATCAATAGCAGATGTTCAAAATTAAAGGACGGCTTCATGTAAATCAGAAACTATTTCAACATCACTCTTCGCTAAGCGCTACGCAGGGCTTAAAAAAGAACTTTGACAACAAAGCGAACAATCTTCGGAATTCCACAACACAAAGGAACACGATGCAATATGGTAATTAAAATTCGTAATATATAGCGTTTCTAAAAGAACACAAGGGAATAGGGAAAACTCCAGAAAATGGATCCTGGGCAGGAAAAATACGTTCCTCAGGTATTAGAGAACACTTTGTAGGTATTGAGTTTTATTCTCGTACAAATTGGTTGAATCATAATTATGAAAGGAAAACATATGACACTGTGCGTTAAGCTATCATGCAATGTTATATAACCTTGCTTAAGATGTTTATAATGTTGGTTGCAGAAAGACAAGGGACACAATGAGGGTTCCTGATAATAAATAGCAAACACCTCAGTAAGTCATGCTAATTTTTAATAGTAAAGCCACGCTAAAAGTTATCACTACGTGAGCTAGCACTCTCCTTCCTGATACTAATAGATGTCGCTACCTGCAGGACTCTTATGTATAATGTCTTTGAATATGGAGTTAAGAGTAGTTAAAAGTAAACAAATAGAGCTTTCAATTAAGAATAATTTTTAATCTATAGTGGACAGCGGGACAATTAGTGTCTATAAAGTGGCGTTGAACCTTGAATTCTCATCCTCGAATTTCAAAAAGCCACTATGGATAAGTATTATTATTATTATTATTATTATTATTATTATTATTATTATTATTATTATTATTATTATTATTATTTATTCCTCCTTTTGACAGACCCTGGAACTAATGACTTTTTTTTTTTCAATTTCAGATTTAGGACTGCAAATGTTTCTTCCACCTTTTTCGATCTTCAGCTTCCTCTTCTAATTTCTAATGTTTTCTTCTGTTTCTCAAATCATCGATAAGCTGTGTTCTTTCTCTTCTTATTCCTCGCTTTTCTTCCATCTTTCCTTCTATAGCGGTATAAAGAAAAGTTTCTTAGCAAGATGTATCCAATCCAATCAGCCATCCTACGAAAGATGCTGGCTAGAAATGTCCTCTTCTCTCCTATCCGTTTTCGTTTGTTACTCTTTCTGTCCATTTTACTTCTCCATCAACCTCCAACACCATATTTCGAAGCTCTAAATATTTCTTCTCTAATTTCCGTAATCTCCAAGCCTCTGAACCATACAGTCCAATGCTCTAGATATAGCACTTGGCCAATTTCTTCCTAAGTCCAATATTGACCCTGCCATAGGAAGTCTTATAGATCGGCTATTCGTCCATTCGTCTGTAAACAGATATTCGAGCGAAAACGCTAACAAGATATCAAAGGTATGCTCGAACAGAAACAACGAAACTTTGGAGAAAGTTAATCGAGATAAGTACAGTTTCATAGGATGGGAAATGCGTGTGGACCACCCGGATGTAATCGGGTAGTATTTCCTCAGTTGTGGTTTGAACTCATTTTAACCAATAGGATCCGTGCTATCGAATCGATGCTGAAAGGGAACCTTAAACTTCAATGAACCAGCCTTGATCGGGATTATATCCCTGGAATTTGAACGCAGGACCTCCCGGAAGCGAAGAAAAATGCTAGCCGTCATCTAGAACCACTTCGAATGTAATATGTACGTAAATATATATATTACTAAAACTTAAAAGAAAAATTAGGCTCATGATTGAAGTTGAAAAAAAATAAAATCTAAGTTTAACGTCCCATGGTTATGCCGGTTAGGCTAAACGAGACGGTGACAATGAGAAATGAGTTAAAATGGTGAAATGAAGGAAGTGGGAGGAAACGGGAGAACTCTGAGAAAACCCACGAGCACGGTGTTTGTTCTCCACAAAGTCCACACGGCGCGAGCTGGGATCGAACCAGGGACCCCAAGTGCCGGAGGTGAACGCTCTACCACTGAGTCACCGCGTCCCCCATAATTGAAGTTGAATATAAAACATTGGGTATTAAGTTGAATAGAAACTTGATGGTTCATTTATTCGGGATTTAACACCAACTTTCACCATCGAACCTATATGAGACGTGAATCTACAACTTAGCATGGGACTCGTACTTCATGGGATCCCATTGTGAGTCTAACCCGGATTTTCAGCACCCAAAATGCGTATGCTCACCAGATAACCGCGGAGGTGCTCTACACAGAATACCTGTTGCCGTAAAAACAGAAGAAAATTGGTCTATCATACAGACATTGCCTAAATGTTGAAAAGTTAATTTTAAGAATATCTTCTAATAATTATAGTGAAAGGCTCTACGAGTACTTACCCTGACCAAGTTGGCCCATTCATTCTAAGGAAACTGAACACTCGATTATCCTTACCTGAAACAAACGAATAAACATTTAGTTCCCTCAATGTTCAATTTTATTAGAAGCATGTGTGTTGTTTCAAGTGCTTTACAATACATAATTCATCTAAATGACAGACAGCAGATTACAAACTGTTTTTGTGTTTAAAGTGAGGTACCGTAATGGTTCCCTGTGGAACTCCTAATCCATTTTTAGATACAAGTTATTGAACATAACAAAAGCCACAGGCAGAGAAATTGTAACAAAGAAAAAAAGCAAATAATGACACATGGAAATAAAAAAAAGCAATGGCGCAAAAAAAAAAAACTATTGTTTACAATATTGGAAGTGTCAGACATAAAAGCGTCTCCTACCCACAAAAATACGCTTTGAAGCATGAAAAATGATTGGTGGAAAAACCACAGCTGCAGTCATATTTGCAACGTCGACATATCACTGGCAGAACCCTCGATGAATCCACATCAAGTGATTTGTGCTGATGGATTCATTCGCAATTCGGCAATTAAATAAACGTTTCGTGTATACATGTTCAGAAGAGGTGACGCTCTCATTAGCAGTGACGGATAAAAACAGGGGAGCCAACCTTTTAAACTCTGTCTTTATAGAATAACCACTGATGACAGTTTTAATATGGATCAGATAACTGCATAGAAATAAAATAGAAAAGAACAGAAAGAACAGAAACAAAAATTAGCTAGACTTGTTGATTGAAATAAAGTTTTCTCTGTAAAAATAAAGTTTTAGTCATGATAATGAAAATAATAATTTGAAAATACTGCAGTCAACAATAGTGCATGCAAACATTCATGATCTGGGCGGGAAAGTTGTTTAAGTATTTAAATACTTTACCAAGTTACATGAAAGGAAAAGTATTTTGTTTCTCACAATGGTAGAATTTATTACACGATACCTCATTCATATCATTGTAAGTACCACTGGCAAACTATGGCGCAACATCTCACCTTGCGTGAGCGGGATCATTGGTATCCCGGTACGAAGTATGACGGCCTGTGGTAGAAGTACAGAAATAGTGGCGAAGTGTGCCAAGATCTCGTGTCTCGATAGATCCAAAGATTATAAGGAATTGCCATTCGAAGCTACTGGAGAGTTTCTGTAGCAGAAGTTACGAGACGCGGTCGTCCGTCAACATCCACGACGGACGAAAATGGGCAAGTGGTTCAAGAAATGTTCACTTTAATCACAAAGACAGGCGTGTCGCGAAAGTAGTTTAACTCGACACACAATCCGAATTGTTCTGAAGGAAGAATTGAATTTTTGCTCATGAAGACCACATTACTGCCAGGAATTATCGCCGGAAGACTGATTATCTGTTGGAATTTGAGATTATGATGTTTGCTTGGTCTGATCTTTTCGGTAATATCTTGTGGCGTGATGAAGCCGTGTTCTAAGTTGGGGGGAGGGGGTCAATCGGGAGAATTATTATTTACTGGGGAGGACAGGATCCAACGATGGTGGCTGAAAAAAGCCAGATACTACTGGAGTATCTGCAGAAGTCTGCAGCATATATCCCTAACCGTTTACGAAACTGGTAGACAATGGTGCTGTTTATGTGGAATTTTAGCAATGCTTTCTGTTTCATGAAAATTGTTTATGTATTTAAAAAAAAAAAAGTAATAAACAATTTTCAAGGGAACTAATTCGTACACACTCTGTAAATAATGCGATTTCATAGAATTTACGCCGGCACTGACGGTGTAGAGTTATGATCTAGCTCTGTTGGAGATGAGAGTGTGTGGTGGGGAACGAGGGTTGATCTTCCATTATGGTCTGTATATCTGGTAATGGTTCGGAGCCCCATTTTAACAGTAGGTCCCGTCCGTCCCTCGTAACCTATATCTTGCAAAAGGACGTAAAAATAACCTTAAAAATGAAACCTATATTACATAAGAGAGGGGAAGGAAGATTTCTAAAATTGATTAAACGACTATTTATGAAACTTTATATTGATTAATGAAAATTTACAGCGTCTAAGTTACATTAGATCCTTAACAAGACACGACTTACAGTTTAAATTGAAATATGAACATGTCTTGGGTCTACATTGGAAGTTAATGCCTCCAACCTGCATCTTTGCGTACAAACTTCTTCAGTAACTTTTCAAGAATATTAATTTTGCATTTATGAATACTAATGTAGCACACAGCAACTGAACACAAAACTCAAATGGAAATGGCATATTCGCAAGTGTGAATTTGAGGCGATGAGGGAACTCATTACACCTTCCCTCGGACTATAACCATACTGCCACCAATGTGAACATACTTTTATATCGATCAGTGGCGTAGCAGCTGCCCCCGCAACCCCCGCAGTGCAGGGGGCCGAAGTATAGGGGGCCCCGAAGTCTTGCGATGAATAAAGATTTAAAGAAGTAGAACTTCAACCTTACTTCTGTCGGCTTTACAACTAGAGCCCCTTCTCTATACTTTGCGGGGGAAAGGGGGCGCAAAAGTGTGCTACGCCACTGACATCGATGGACAACGATGCTGCCTCTCCAGCCCCTGAAATGACACTACTGTATAGAAGAGCGAATTCTCTCTATAAGTCAATGACTGGTTGGAAGTATTTACGGTGAACTCACTAGCACTGCTCTCAATATATCTGGTTGCTAAAACCTTACCAAAGAAGAATAACGGGATACGAACCCCATCTTTTTGCTTTATATTTACTGATGGAAGGAACTCTTCTAGCAAAAGAAATGTGAGTTGGAGTGTTTGGGGTTTAAGGTCATTTTTAATAGCGATGTTTGGAACCGTCTTAACGCCAGTTGTTACCGAATCTCTCAGTTGAAGGGAGACTCGGGTTTGATTTTGGTGTAAGCTCATGTGATTCGAATTCCAGATGAAGCTGTACGTCCACTTCTCATATAACCTCGATACCGAACAGGGCGCTAAACTCCATATCAACCAACTCACATTTTGATTACAGGTAAACCAATCCCGAAACTTCGTGGGAAAAGGAAAGGGCTCAAAAGTCCCGGAGGGAAATTTCGATATTAGTTTATTTTGATTGACACTGTGCTGCCGGCGTTTCTGTTTATCGTGGCTCTTAGAGTTGTTTTGTTTTCCAGGAGTTTCATATGACGTTTGACTATGCAATAGTTTGTGTAGAGTGGTTTCTTTAGTATTCCCGGAGGGTATGGTGACTTAATGGTCGAGAGCTTACCTTTAGTGAGCGAGGTCCCAGCTTCAATCTCCAGTCAAGTAAGTTTGTGGTGGATAATATTGTGTCTGTGGGCTTCCTCGGGGTACTCTCGCCTCCTCCCACATCTCATTTCACCAATTATTTCATTAATCATTCACTTTCCTTAATCACCGTCTCCCTTAGTGCATAATTAAGTTGAGTGTCTCTTTCAGCAGCGAGGCTATATGAGACGTAAACGTACTGCTTAACGTGAAATCCGGACCACGTAAGATTCCGCCGGGAATCGAACCCGGGTTTCAAAGGCGCCTACGCTAACCACTTAGCCACGAGGGAGACCCTAACGTGCATAAACATGGGACGTTAAACTGGAAGATCTCTTTCCTATACACATTGAAATTATTTTGAGATTCGATAACCCATGATCCCGAATATGTCGGATTAAAGAGCGCATACTGTATTAGGTTATACAATTAAAAAAAAAAGTTAAATAAGTTTTAATAACTTTATATATTATTATAAAATATTCTTGACAGCACTCAACATTCTTTAAAGAAAAATATAATACGCATATCCTTCACTTAATATCAACGTAAAATTAATGGGACTTTAATTATTGCTGTTTCAAAAGTATACAATACTTGTACAGTAATATATTCAGTAAAATTAGGGGCATGGTGGCTCAGTGGTAGAGCGTTCACCTCCGGTGCTTGGAGTCCCTGGTCCGATCCCAGATCACGCCAGGTGGACAAACACCGTGCTCGTGGGTTTTCCCGGGGTTCTCCCGTTTCCTCCCACTTTCTTCATTCCATCATTTCACTCATCTCTCATCATCACAGTCTTCTTTAGCCTAACCGGCATAATCGTGAGACGTGAAACTCAAAGGTTTCATTTCATTTCATTCAGTAAAATTATTTTTTAAAGTAATAAATTGGCTTTTAAAGGAGCTAAGAGTAGGGTGGCCAGCAAAACGTTGTAATGAGGGTGTTCCTTACTTGAATAAAGTTTAGAAAGGCCTACGTAACGGATTAAATACAATGCGGCAACTTTACCATGTATTATAATTTAAAAGCATACACACATCAGAAACGTGACGTCTGTCCTTGCGAAACACTAAAATGAAAATGAAAGATTATTATCCAGTATCCATGTTCTTCAAGCTTCCTTCTTTCTCTCAAACTTATTTAAACATGTCAGCGACAGGAGTTAAAAACGAAACAAGAAAATTCGAATCACCACGGAAAGTAATTTTGCAGAGAACGTAAAGAAAGACGGTGAAAGCGTTTAAAGATCAAAAAGGGAAAAATAACTTTTCCGTCTGCTTGATTGAAGTTTAACAAGACCCCTACCAAGCTACCACCAACAAAATAACTTGCCACAATTTCTGGCCTCAAAATTTTCCCCAAAGTTACCATCAAATATAATTTCAGTTACACCTATCTCCCTTTTCCCCTCACTGCCAACCAAATGTGAAGTTCTTGTCCTTTTTCCCTCAACTATTTCCACCAAAATTTATCTTACAAGTTGCCAAACATTTCTCTTCTGTAGTTTATCCATACACTACGTTTTCTTATTTCTCTGCTGATAACTATTTACCTTTCATATAGTAAACCGAAACCTTACGAAGAAAACGTGACATTAATGTTCCTACAGGAAGACAACAAACAATTTTCATTTATCGTTGATAGCAATAAATAAATTAGCATGCTTGACAACGAAATGAAATTTTTGAGTTTTACGACCCACGGTTATGCCGGCTAGGCTAAAGGAGACTCTAATTATGAGTAATGAATGAAATGGTGGAATGAAGAAAGTGGGAGGAAATGGGAGAACCCTGATGAAATCCACGCACACGGTGTTTGTTCACCTCAAAGTTCACCTTGGCGGGAGCACGGTTTGAACCCTGGACCACCTGCACCAGAGGTGAACGCCGCTCTACTACTGAGCCACCGCGGCCCTAAATTAGCATACTTATTTTTAATTTTCACAATTACTTAATTTTATTGAAGTTAAATTGACTTAGCTAACTAAACTAACGAACTCTATGACCTATGGAACTTAGGTTAAACAAAGCTCTCCATTGACTTCTATCCTTAGCCAACTGAATCTAATTTCTATTTTGTATTCCTATATTTGCGAGACTCATAATAGTATTGTCCTTCCATTTACATCTAAAGACAAAGCCGTAATACGAAACTTATCCTAGAAGAGTAGGCATAAATATTTACGTCCCTAGAATATAAAATTTGGTGCCCTAAAATTTAGGCCCGTTGAAAATCCGAAACTTAATCAACATTTTATTTCTTTTAGCGGCCCAAGTTGAAATTTCACTGAAGTAGGGCCAGATTACATTTATCCTTCACCTTACGAAATATATTCTGTTCAGATGATGGGACAGTAGCAGTGTTTAAAATAATTTTCAGTTCTTTCTAAAAATAATACACAGTCCGTTTAGTAAGTTCTGGGTCAACATTGAAATAATATACTTAACGGTATCAGAAAACATTATCACGTTAATTTTCTATATACATTCCTTCCTGGTTGACATACACACAATGCGCTAGCCCATACCAGTTTCCTTGTACGTTATGTGTGTGTGTGTGTGTGTCAGAAGAAGAACCACACCCCCAATATTTGCCTGATTTGGCTCCAGCGAACTTCCCGCTCTTCCCTAAGCCCACATCTGGCATCAAAGAGAAGGTTTTTTGAGGATATTGCATCGATTCAAATGAATGTGACGCGTTCCAGTTGATGAATTTCGTAGCGTATGCAATGAAACTGGACATGTTATTCTAATTTGAAATATAAACATATATGAATCTATTGCATTTAGAGTACTCTAAATTCACTAATATACCTTATATTATATATATATATATGAATTATTTTGAATATATTCTTCGATAGAATACAAACATTGGTCTATCAAATATCTTTTAAATTTGATTTTAAAGTTAGTAACAGAAACCTGAGTGTTTACACATGGTGGAAATGTATATGAACTATGAAAGGGTGAAGACAATAGTGTGCATCATATCCCATATACCATCGGTCAGTCAGTACACTCTTCTTCCTTCTAACATATAATTTTTACCACCCAAAATTTCTACCATCTGTCTGTCTTAAATTAGAGGATGATTTCATAGAAATAATCATAATTCTTCGAACTGATTGCCTGAATTTAATAGACGGGAACTGAAATCAGATTTCTCTAATGGACCTTCCCGGGCCATAGCTAGAGATTTCGGCGCCCGGGGCAGAGTAGAATTCAGCGTCCCCCTACACTCACCTTAGCAATGCTTTTTTTTTTTAATAAGAAGCAGCTATTGTTGTAATGTTTGAGTAATAAGTAACAACTTGTTATGACTTATTGAAACGTTTAGATTGCCAGTGGAGCTCACAAGAATTTTTTAAAGAAATCTATTTCATTGTAAACCGTTAACAATATTGATTTAATAGGGCGCCAATACTTTTACGGGGCTCCGCGTCGTTTACGCTTTTCCAACATTTTTCCTTTCCTCTTGCTTGTTCGGAGCCTTCTTGCTAACAGCGCCCGGGACAACCGTCCCGCTCGCCACCACCCCACCCCAGCTACGGCTCTGCCCTAGTGTGTGAAGTTTTAAATGCAAAGTAGAGGAAACACCTCCCTCTCGCAGCAATATGTTTTACACACAAATGCTATTAATACGATTCTTTATTACAGGTGTAGAGAAAACCAAACACAGATTTTACAAGAGAAATTACGTGAAACACCACGAACTGTTAGTTAAAAAAAAAAAAAAAAATCCTTAGAAAATAAATAAATTTTCCACTTTCGTCGAATGTGTTAATAAAGTGAAAGAGGAGAAAGGAAAATGATAAAGTGGAAAAGAAAGGAGATAAACTCGTTTTAAAATTCTACAGAGAATTAAGAGCAACTAAGTACGTAGTGAATATAAAGAAAAACGGTAAAAGAATTTCCATTTTAATTTTGAAGCTTCGTCAACTGTTCAACTCTTTAATTGGAAACAGAACTACGTTAATTGGGAAAGAAGAAGAAGAAGAAGAAAAGTTTGCTTAACTTACAACTTCCAATAAAGGGAGAAGTTGAAGATTTTTTTTTTTTTTTAAAAAGGACGAAATTTAAGGTAAGGAAAAATCAATGACAACCTAAAAACATTTTGTTTTTATGTATATTTGTATAATGCTTTCATTAACTTGTAACAAAAGCGTAAATCGTGGTGTTTATACAGAAAACGTAATTTATTTTCATGGAGCCAAGAGTTTTTAAAACATTCAAAACATCCTCGCAAAAAGAGTCGCTGTTAAAAGCTTCACTAAAATAGAGGCGTTGGAAACAAATGATAAAACTCACCTCTCATTACGAGCTTCCAACTTTTAATTCATTACATCACTACATTATTAAAATTAATTATAACTAGATAAATAGCAATCCCCTATTTATAAAATGTTTTAATTAGAAAGGCAAAAATAATAATAATAATAATATATGATAGTAATGTACAAATTTATTTTTATTTCATTAATCTTGTTATAAAGCTTCTGTTTATGATTCACTTTCAAAAATGTTTATGGTTCACTCGTTTGATTTCAAGCTTTTGTGACAAGCAAACTAAAAGAATGATTATTTTTCAATTGAAATGAACTAAAAACACTTCTATTTCATCGAAACAACATGAACTTACTAAGGTGTTTAAAACCTAAATATCGTATTATAATTTATAAATTCACAGTAATTTTCAGAAATATAATTATTCATATTACATAAATTACATTATAGTGAAGTATTATTTTTAAACGAGCATCACGGATTATAAATCTACAATAGACTTAGAAATTTGAACTTGTGGTCGTGAACTACAAACTTGTCGTAATGTTAAGAAAAGTCTAAACCTATCACATAAATTACCCTAATAGTCTTATTAATTGTTTTTTTTTAATTATTGTCTTGTAAATTAAATGACTTCAGCCCATGTGAATTTGTGATGAGAAAGATTGTACTTGTGGCTTCCTCCATGTTGAATCTGGAATTTACTCCATATTGACACTGAAATTATTACTTTAATAATTAATACTTTTCTGACCACGGTATGCACTTTTTTTATTAAAATTAAAATTAATAAACAATAATTAAATAAAAAGCAAGAATTACAATTGTATGTTATGATGTCTGTATTACCTATATTAATATGAACATACATATATCAATTAACGTCTGACGAAGATAATTTACGTTATGGAACCTTTCAAATTATCTTAACTTTAATAAAAAAAAAACATACTCTGGTCAAAAACAATTAATTATTTATGTATATACAGGTATGGCTTTTTTTCCAGGGGTTTCACGTTTACTTCACTATTTTATCTTCTGTTTTATACAGGGCACAATTGTGGGACAAACAACATATTTACAGTAATTCCATTTCCATTTGAAGGACAGTTCTCCGAATTATATTATACAGTAAAACCTGCCTTCAACGGAACCTTTATTAAACGGAAAAATGTCTTAAAGGAAATATTTCACGGTCCCATGAATTTTGAAATAAAAAAAACGTGTAAAAGTCCCTTCATTAAGCGGAAACTGTGTTATGCGGACAACGGAAAGCAAAATAAACCTTTAACGGAAAATTCTGAGTTCCGGACTACAGCTTTTAGAAAATTTTTAGACATCCTGTGAAAGGGCAAACATACACATTACAATGTCTGAGATAAATTCTTCGTTCTTTTGTTAAATCTTTCTGGACAGTGTTGACCTTCGTTAACCACTAATCATATTCACCCGCCACAGTTTTCGGCTAGTTTTACGGAACATGTCAGCTGTCAGTCTTTGTAGGTGTACTTCTGTTCCGCTTGTGTAACGACTACCGACAACCAACAAAAATTAGAAAACTGACAAAATAAGGTTCTGGAAAAAAAAGGAATTGAGCAGATATCATAATCACTATCGTGTGTCGTGAAGACAAGCAGTGAAGGGTTCAGAGGACTTTCAGAATACAAGAGAAAATTTTTCTGTGTCCCTGTGCGCGACGTTTTGAATGAAATGCATCCGCAAAATACATGAGACAGTTTTAAAGAATTTTGTGGTGAATCGTGTGATGTAGTGAAACATTTTTGATAAATGACTTGCTAAACCACCTTCCATAATCAAAGGATATGAAATTGAATTGTATTTTTTTCCTTTAAGAAAATGTCTATCTCCATTAAGCGGAAACCTGACTTTAACGGAAATTTTTGGCAGTCCCGCTCTATTCCGCTAAAGACAGATTTCACTGTATAAACTTACTTACCTTACCATACAGCTCTACAGCCCTGGGTGGGCTTTGGCTTCCTTCACCAGGCGCCTCCATTCTTCTCTATTCTTTGATTTTCCTTTCCAATTCTTAACTTTCAATATTATCAGATCCTTGTTTACATCCTCGTACCATCTTTGCTTTGGTCTACCTCTTCTTCTTGTGGAAAATACTTTTCATGTAATATCTTCTTTGCTAGTCATCCTTCTTCCATTCTTTCTATATGTTCCGTCCATCGCAGTCGTTGCGCTTTTATAAACCGTACAATATCTTCTCCTCTTAAGATGTCTTCTATTTCTTTATTGGTTCTACTTCTCCATTCGTTATTTTCTCTGATTGGCCCCGACAATCTTTCTAATTATTTTCCTTTCGAATATTCGTAGTTTTTCTTCGTTTTCTTTAGATAACGTCCATACTTCTGCGCTGTAAGTGACTATCGGTCTAATTGTCGTTTTGTAAATCTTCATCTTTGTTTGCCTGTCAATGCTTTTGTTTTTGAGTACTTGTGCATTAGCATAATACGCCTTGTTTCCTGCTAGAATTCTTTCTTTGATTGTAGTTGTCATGTTGTTCCTGTTATCTATTGTCATTCCTAAATAATTACATAAACTAATACTGTAAATTCTTTTTACATATATATATTATGTTATTGGCAGTTATATATATATATATATATATATATATATATATATATATATATATATATATATATATATATATATATATATTGGCAGTTCCGCACGAAATCCCTCTTTCTGCACGTAACCTTCGATTTAATATTATTTTCAAGTTGGGGGCCATGAAGGCTTACCTCTGGTGCCTGATGTCGCTGGTTCGATCCTCATCGAACTAAGTTTGTGGTGAACAATATCGTGTCCGTGGGTTTTCTAGTGTACTCCCGTTTCCTCCTACTATTCATTCCACTAATTCTTCTATCATCCACTTGCTTTAATAATCTCTCCCTTAGCCGAAAGGACTTAACTGTGGGAAGTTAAGCTGATATTATATATTTGAAAATAGTTACCATTGTGATCAAAATGTGTTTTTATCGTTTCACTTTGGTAATCAACTACGTGTTCACAAATTGATCATCAAAATGTCCATTGCATTGCAATGGGGCTAACTTATCATTATTACGGTTGGTCACTGGACGTAAGCATTGATTGTAATTTTCATAGAACTTGCACAACCACTCTGCTCTGTTTTCATCGTTGCGCTCTCTCTCTTTCTTCCACCTTTATGCCATTTTTTTATTATTATTTTCTTTCATTTTACACTTCATCCATTTTCAGTTAAAATTTTATTCCCCTTTAACTGCTCCCGATGAAAAGAAATTATGAAGCTACTACATCCTTAGTATAAACGGGAATCTTCTCCGTCTGTGAGTAGCGCTAATTTCTAATACGAAGAATGACCGGAAAGTAAGTTTACAAAGCCTGCAGTCAAGCGTGTCGTACAACCAATACAGCCAACAGATAGCACATAAATTAGGCTATTTTCCGACATAGTCTCCATATTGGTTGGGGCACTTGTCGCATCGTAGGAAGATTCCCTTCTGGCAAATATCCTGTTCCTCCGTCTTCAGCAACGTTCTCACGAAGAGTTTCACCTCCTCGTCTAAAGCGAAGTAACGGCCTCTTAGGTGCTCCTTCAAGTGACGAAGCAGATAAAATTCGCTTGGAGCGAGATCCGGGCTTTAGACAGCGTGGTCGATGATGTCCCAGCGAAACTGTTTGGTGGTCTTCTGGACTGTATGCGGGCGCGCCTTGTCGTGAAGGAAGATGATGCCTTCAGTGAGAAGTCCTGGCCGTTTCCTCCTGATTGCTTCGTGCAATCGTGTCAAAGTCTCACAGTATCGGTGAATTTCAGCCGCGGTTACATATTTCACGCACAGATATCGAATAACTGAGCGGACTCCTTCGCGAGACCAGTTTTTCAAACGAATTGCAACTAGCGCTGTAGATGGTGGATGGCTGAAACTCTGCACAGTTGCCAACTCCATGTATTAAAATTACCGCATACTCCTCATTCCTCTGTAACAGATGAAACTCCGGAAATATCGGCCTTGCAACCTTAGTTTCTGATCCTCCCTCGTACAATAATGTATTTTGAAGATTTCTTTCAAATTCGAAATGTATTGTTTCAATTTAATTATTTGAAAATGAATAATGATTATACTGAACACGAACATGCTTTGTTCTTTATTATTAGAACAAAGTATTTTAAATCAATCAATTAGCGTCCCAAAGATAACAAGACGGGACACGGTGGGACGAAGAGTACAAGTACTGTGACAATCCCGGTACTCAAAAATATATGGTTAGCCCTGTACTATCGTATATTATATTTTAACATCAGAAATAAATACTGTATATTAATTATCTATATATCAAAACAAAATGAAAGTGAAAATCGAAAAAAAAAAATATTCCTACTAGTACTAAAGCGTCCATAATATTCTAATTCTCATTAAAATTAGTATCAAAATAATATAGTGCCACAATTACCATTTTTTCTTTAAAGGCACAGATGTTAATGGTTTGGAATCGAATTTATTACAGTATATTTGCACCAAATTAGTAAATATTGCTTTTTCTCGTCTTGTGCGGTTTGTGCATACGGTCATTAGTACCATGCTATACATGGAAAGGCAATCAAAATTTTCACGAAAAAAAAAAAAATGAGTGGACGCACTCATTATACTGGCTTAATTTCCGTGTGCGTTGGTATGGCGGTTGGAGGCTCTCTCTCACTGTGCGTGAAGCTCTTTAAACCAATTAGCGAGTTGCACCTTCGCGCTACGCTGTCCTAATGATGCGGGCTGGTTAGCTCGGTCAGATGAGGTGATTCGCAAATAGGGGAATCTCACCTTCCTGTACAAGAGTTGGAAAACTGACGCTGCTCGTTTTTCATCTTTTTTCTCCTTTTTTTTTTTTTTTTTTTTTTTTAACACCCGACCTGAGGATCATTTCGCAAACCAAAGTCTCGCAACAAATCAGAATATTATATTTGTGTACGATTTTTTTAATGGTTCAAGGGCAACACTTTACGGTACACCATGTTCATTTTATTAAAATTTTAATTCTAGTCGAGAGATGGGTCAGTCACTTGTTATTCAACGCCACAGATTCATTTCTACGTTACGTGAAGTTTATGGCGAATGCATCTAGATTCTCTAAAAATTGCTGGTTTCCCCTCATTTTCAACATAGCATTAAGTACTGTACAATATTCAATAATTATTCACTACCACTTACCTCACTTTCTTTAACGCTGATGTCCCTTTCATATGATTAAAACATTACCTTTCACCGGATCAAGAGTCTTTTCCAAATCAGTGGATACAACGCATATTTCCTTTGCTATTTCTAGAAACCATTCACCAATCATTGTACAGAAAGCAATCCAATCATCCAGATTCTTTCTCTACCTACATTTTCTTTTCTCTAAGATTTTCTAATCTGAAAAAATGAAATTAAATCTTTAAGTTTAACGTCCCACGCTTATGCCGGCTAGGATAAAGGAGATTGTGATAATGGGAAATGAATGAAGTGGTGGAATGAAGAAAGTGGGAAGAAACGGAAGAACCTCGAGAAAACACACGCACACGGTGTTTGTCATCCACAAAGTTCACTTGGCACGAGCTGGCATCAAACCAAGGACCCTATGCACCAGAGATGAACGCTCTACCACTGAGCCACCGCGGCCCAATTTCCTAATCTGACCTGGCAAATACAAACTTGTAGGGCTATTCAATATTAGCAGCACACTTTTCGCCAAATTTAATATTAAACTAACTGTTCTGTACTCTACGTATATCTTTTTATTCTTTCCTCCAGAATAACCAGCACTTTCTGAGTAAAACTTTGGGTACTGTGCTTTATCATTTTCCATATCAACATTTCGAAGATTACGACATTTTTAATTATTTCGAATCAAAACTTCTCTAAACATACTGTACTTGAATACGTGTTTACTCATACATCAAAGACCAACAAACTTCTCTTTTTCAAACAGTTTTTTCTTCACTATTTCTACTCTTTCTTTTAGTTTTCCTTCACACTTTATAACTTCATTTTCAAACAGGTAGAGCGTCCGCGTTAAAATTCTAAAACAGGTTTTCCTGAATTTTCCCTTAGTAGTCGAATACCTTTAAATAAATAAAGTTATCAACTTTCCTATTCTCGCTGTTAACTATCATTTGTTGAAGTATAGCATCTCTTTTCAGCATGCATGCTGTTTTGAGAATCCGAACATCGTAATACGTTCAGAGCTATCCCACAGGGGATCGAATCCGGAACCACAAAGGCGAGCGCCCAGACTGCCGGCGACGGCTGCTTATTATTTATGTTCGTGTCCATTGACCTGTTGCATAAAACAAATTCATTCTTTCGATACCCGCTTTATCCCGAAGAAAATGTTTGCTTAATATGAATTTAAGTACATGAAAACCTTCGTGGCCAGGTGGCTGATGCTTGTACATTCTCTGGATGTAGTCCCAGATTGGATTTCTGGTGGGGGTACTTCGGATGCTACTTTAGGTCTCATCATCATATAGCGTCAATGCCGAAAACGGACAAAGAACTCCAATCGAATTGACGAAAAGGTACGAAGACTAACAAATATTTGGTCTAGGAATTAATTCGTGCGGTTGGTACGCACACATTAAGGCTGTAGTACAAACACAAAATACATAAATACCTTAAGAAAAATATTGTTCATTGCTAGCCACCACTTTCGCCCATCTGTCAGGCAATGTACGGATTCCGTGGCGAAAGAAGTCCTCATCCTTGGAAGCGATCCAGTCAGAGACACATGTTTCGATATCTTCTGAAGAAGTAAACCGCTGTCCAATCTAATCGTTGTTCATGCAATCGAACAAGTAGTAGTCCGAAGGAGCAACGTCTGGTGAATACGGCGGGTGGGGTAAAACTTCCCATCCGACATTTTCTAAATAGGTTTTGACCGGTTTTGCGACATGTGGGCGAGCATTATCATGTTGAACAATAAGTTTATCATGTCTGTTCTCCCATTCTGGTCGTGTTCTGGCCAGAGCTTGCTTCAAACGCATTAATTGTCGTCGATAACGTTCTCCATTCATAGTTTCACCCGGTTGCAGCAGCTCATAGTACCCCACACCTTTCATATCCCACCATATGCACAGCATAACCTTTGCACAGTGAATATCTCGTTTTGGTTGTGATGGACCTGGTTCACCTGGTTTCACCCAGGCCTTTTTTCGTTTAGGGTTCTCGTAATGGATCCACTTCTCATCACCCGTAATAATTCGATGCAGAAACCCCTTTCTGCTCTGTCGTTGAAGCAGCAATTCGCAAATGGTTTTTCGTCTTTCAACGTCTCTGTCTTTCAATTCATGTGGAACCCAATGTGACATCTTTTGAATCATTCCCATGGCTTTCAAGCGTTTGGAGACTGTTGTTTGATCAACGCCTAATGCTGCTGCAAGTTGTTCCTGCGTTTGACACGAATCCTGCTCGAGCAATGCTGTCAATTCTTCGTCTTGAAATTTTTTTGGCTGTCCAGCTCGCTCTTGGTCTGCCAAGCCGAAATCACCACTTCTAAACCGTGCAAACCACTTCTGACACGTTCGCTCAGCTAGAGCATGGTCACCATACACTTCCACCAAAATACGATGACTTTCAGTCGCACTTTTCTGCATGTTAAAGTAATGCAGCAGGACACCTCGCAAAAACACTTTATCAGGCACAAATTGCGCCATGTTCACTTAACTACAAACTGGTGTTGTTGACGCTTTAATCCACTGCCCTATACTACGAACGATACGCGATGACAGGGGTTTGCAACACATGTGTGGATACACGGAACTGTGGGACGCTCCGTTCGTTGCGCCATCTCTTGTCCACCCGCACGAATTAATTCCTAGACCAAATAGGTTTTTAAAAAAAGAAAGAAGTAATGGTAAATAAAACAAACGAAACTTTAAACTTCATCAACCATGGAAGTTAGAAGAAAGAAGAACAGCTGACTCATTTTCACTACCTAAATAAGCCATTAATTAATAACAGAGATATTAACGACGATGTGAAATGTGCACAAGAAATACAAGCAAGGTGAAAGAAGCCGGAAGAAGTATTTTATAAGTCATATAAAAAGAAAATCAAATATTTCGTGTGAAGTGATGGCGATTATGAAGCAAAAGTCTGCAAACGATACAAAATAAAAGAAACCTTCGAACTGACCACAAGAAAGTGAAAATAATTAAATAGAAGAATGGAATCTGGTTAGAACATTCTTTAAGCCGTAATCACATTCTGAAAGACCTGACTGAAAGTATGGTAGAAGAAAACAATGGGAACTGCAATTCAAGCAAATATCCTCTGTGCCACAATATCACCAGGAGAATGGAATAAGCAAAAGCTCAATGTAGGACAAGTTCCTAAATATTAATATTAATATTCAGGCTCTAATTAGTCGACGCATGATCACAAACTTGTTGCTTCTCCATAAAATTACCAATACGAAAATTAACTCTGTATTATTGGTTTCTGTTCTAAAGTTTCGTGTACATTCCAGGAGCGGATCCAGGAAAGTTTCTTATTTTATATATGAATAAAACCTATCCCAGAGTTTGGAGCTCATAAAAGTAGCTCTAAGTAGCAGTATTATAACCCACGCCCCCCCCCAAAAAAAAAAGTTCGTCCTGGATTCGCCCCTGGTACATTTTCGCCTTACTCGCAGCCATACGTTACTAACATATGTAACGCCCCGATCCCCACTATTAATTATACAACATTCCTTATACTTCAGGCTGGCATCATTGCATAATAGTTTATCGTCGGGTGTTGATATTTTTGACTCTGAAAAATAATTTTAGAAACGAGCTAAAGTCTCTGGAAATTTTGTACACGTACACAAACGCATATTATATATATATAAAAGCCTATTTTATCGTGTGTATACCTCAGCGTCAAGGGGGGCTATAGTCCCTATATCACCCTCTTGGATCCGCGCCTGTATACACCTTTTTGTTATTTCTTACACGTCATATCTTTGTTATATTGTTTCAGCGTAAAATGGACAGACTTATATCTAAAACATTTATAAATAAATAAAACAAAGTTACCTGAATATGATGGCAAGATAGTTAACTAATATTAGTTAGGAGGGAGACATATTGCAAAACAAGCTTATTCTTGGAAGAAAAACGGTAGTTTCTCGTGGATCCCGCCAATTACGACACACATATTCCTAACAGTGTCATACACATAATAGTTACTACTTGTACGTAATCATATAGTATTTTATAATTTTCTTTCATTTTCTCTGCCACAAAAGTTTATATATATATATAATTCCAAAATGAACTCTTCGTTTGTGAAAATCCGTTAAACCACTACAAAATTCCGTGTTCTGAAAAACAGCGGGACCTCGTTAGCAGTTTATAAGGTTCATTTCACCTTCATGAAGGCCGTTGGTAAATCCAACCAACATGCACACACACACACACACAAACGTATCTACTTCGTCCACAAATAGAGAACATCCGATCTTTCCAATTTTAATGTCATTGTGTCATTTGCTACCACACACAGCCATTTTTACGACTTTAATTTTGTGTTCTCTTCAGTTTAATTCCGGGAAGTCAATATAGTATCATGTGCTTACTTAACAGAGCATGCGCGTAATTTGGCTAATCTGCAGTTAAAACCCAACATTAATTACGTCCACCACCTAGAATACCATTTCTATTCTTTTTAGTTTTTCAATGGAAAATTTCACGCTGCTAGGATAAACAGTAAATGAAAAAATACTAACAACAAGCAGACGTAACTGAATATTCCACATTTGTGCATTTCCAGAATAATTTCAAATGCATCATGAAACAAAACCAGCGAACCATTTCGAATGAGATGATTCTGTTAATGAATTCATTTCTGAAAGATTATTAATAAACGCTCTTAAACCAAATGGTTTGACAATACGCATTAATGGAACTTCAAACTAAAAAACAGCAATTTCTAAAATGGACTTCCATACAGACAATGGTAGCTGTATAGAATGCATATAAAATGTGCAACGAATTGAAGGAATTCATGAAAAGCACACAAACTTCATGCAAAATCTGCTTCACATGATCACCGACATTGTTTCTTCTCCACGCAATTCCTCAACCTTTTCCACTGCTGTTTCACTTTACATCTGATAAAAAATGCTAATTTCACAGTTCAGATTTGAAGTTTTTTTAAAAAAAAAGCTAATCGTAAATACAAATTATCATCTTTGCACAGATTTACTTTATATGTGCATTAAATAATAACTAGTTTCTAAGAATTGATTGCCACTGGTTTTTAGGGTTAGGATTTTCAGGTGTGCACTTCTTCAATTAGAGCAATTGCTAGTTCTCCAAAAGTACAAAAAGTGTTGTCACTTGGATTGGGAATAATTTGCCAGAATTATTTGTTTATTTTTGGGTCCTTTATTTCCTTTATCTCTTTTCTCTTCTTTTACTATTTATTTTTAAAATTTTAATTCAAATTGCTGGGCCATATTGAATTGAGTATGTTTTTTCTTGTGCGAGAATTCTGACAAGATTAAATTTCTTCAGCTAGAGAAGATGGAGGATTCGCAAATAGAACTATTTTCTATGTACGTTTTACAAACACGTGAAGGCTACTATTAAAAACTTGGAACAATGACGATTAGAGAAAGAATAGCGAGCTATCTATTTGTTTTAGTGAAGCAACACAAATTGTTTCGTCAAAGAGAAGCTTGATGTTCATCTTCATAAGAATTCGAATGTTGTCGAACTTTGAACATTTAGAGGGTTACAATTCCGAATGTATAAGAGGTTTGTTTCATTGGTCTTTCAGCCCAATACTCGTAAATAAAAGCCTAAAATTAGGCGAACACAGAAAAAAAATCATAAAGCAGGAAACTTTACACAAACTTTCCCTGTGATTTCCTAATCATTCTATCAAAAGGTCCCAAAAAATTCACGTTGTGCTCTAGCCGCCATCTTGAAAAATGGTGTATTTTATTGCAAACTTACAAAATACGCCATAACTTCATTGGTAATTGATATTGTGTAATTCTGATGGGATTAGCGAAATTTTCATTAAAATACTTAAGTTATAACGAGCGTTAAAAACAAATTTTAACAACTGCAGTTTTTGCATGTGATTATGCAACCCGCAAAGAAAAAAGTTATTTTTTTGTTAGAAAAGACATATTTTCCTTATAGTTCATAATATTGCAATCAAACTTGTACCAAATGAAGAA
The DNA here is from genome assembly GCF_964235325.1 of Thermobia domestica. NCBI lineage: Eukaryota > Metazoa > Arthropoda > Insecta > Zygentoma > Lepismatidae > Thermobia > Thermobia domestica. The sequence goes on from NC_137468.1 coordinate 199,916,918, forward strand.
ATAATTTTCCATCTATCTTTTATCTAATGTATTGAATTTTCGCATTTTAAACAGTATTATAGTTATTTTGCAAAATATGTTTTCGTACGTTGCAAAAATTTAATTCCTTTCCTATACGAATAACATTATTATTGACATTTTTTTTTTATTTACTTCTCTTTGATTTGGTGGAAGTTTCATGACAGTGCCATACATTGGGGTGACTTCGGATATTTTAAAGTTTTTTTTTTTTGTTTTTTTTTTTTTAGTTTATGTTTGTAATAATTATACCATAATGGAAAAAATAATATAAATTAGTCAAGGCTTTACTTATCATTTGATGGCCAGCAAAGAAAGTAGACATGGTTACAACAATAGTACAAAAAAAAAAAAAAAACGATGTCCGGAGTCACCTCACATTCTGGGGCTGCTTCGGACACAATTTATTTTTAATGTATTTCCGATTTATGTGCATCAACAGGAGTGTATTCGGACATAATTTGTTAAGTATATTATACGGGGTGATTAAATTAACCATGTCATAATTGACTTTTTAAAATTGTTTTTAGGTTTCTTTTTATTTATTTAACATTTGTTTTCATTTCAGGATTATGCTTTATTTCAATTTACAATGATGATGAAACCAATACGGGCAGTGTTAAAAAACAAGGAAATGAGATATTACAAATTTGAGATTGACAAAAGAAGATACACATTTTTTACTTACATGTAACACACTTATATTGCTTTCTGGAAAACCCTGCACACTGTTCGTGTGCCCATCATTTGCAAACTTGACACCTGACCCACTCTTCTCCAGGCTTACTTCGCGACCACAGCTCACTGCAAACAATGCATGGGGTATCTTCTGAGTCACTGGCCTCAGAGGACGACGAACTGCAGACATCATCATTATCTTCTTTTTTGTTCTGTGATTCCTGCTGCTTCAAATCTTGGGGTCCCACAGTTGTTCCTGGAAGATGCTCAAGCGTTTCCCTCGGCTCATGGGCCAGTTCTCAGGAGCAGTTCGAGCGGCACTAAGCATTTGGACGAATGAGTACGTCCAAGCTTCATCAGGGCTCGCTGGTAGATTAAGATGAGGAATCCTTTTTATCACTTGCTAGCCGTCACATCGCACAATTCCAGCTGCACGAAACCCAGAACAAATGGTTTGTTTTGAAGAAATATCAATTTCAACTAAGGCGTGCTTCAGAATTTTCGGAAATTCTGACTCAGGAAGACATCCACGGTTTTTCTTCTTCCATTTCTCTAGACATCTCTTCCATGATCTCTTAAGTGGTCCGAAGTGAACCGAATGTCCAACGGTTGGGTGAGATGTGTTGGATTCGGTGGAAGAAGTATACACTTTACACCAATTTCATCACATTTCTGAATGATATGATGGGAAACATGGCTGGAAAGGTTGTCTCCAATTAAAACCTTTGTGCCTTGCAGACCCTGTGAGTATGGCACACACAACGTGAGAAACCAATCTTCGAAAACATTCATATCAAACCAACCGGATTTTGTCCTGTTGTATCGAGCACCATCAGGGCCATTTTCAATCCATGTTGGATATAAATATGCCGCCTTATATACTACGTAAGGTGGTAACATGTAGTCATCTGCAGCAGCTGCACACACAACCGAAGTGCTGGCTTTTGACGTGTCCCTTATGAGTTCTGGGTGTTTATATCCTCTCTTTATAATCACCTTGGATTTGCCAGGGTTATCTGTGAAATTTGTCTCACCATGATTTATTATATTTGATGGTGGTACGCCATCCAGAGCCTCTTCCAAATTGTCGAAATAGTTGTTTAGCACCTCATAATTAACAGCAGCACGACCTCGTTTTATATTTTCTCTAAATCTGTGTGAAAGTTCAGGGTGGTGCTGAAGAAATAACTTGCACCATTCGGAACCTGAGCAATTATTCCTAAATCGCTTTCCTACTCTGCCTACTCTGTTCAAATAGCCCTGAACTATGAGCTGAACGTCTGATATTCGACACGGGAAACCCCATTCAGCGCATTTCATGAGTCCCTGTACAAGCTGTTCTTCTTCTTTGGCTGTCAAACACTTCTGACCTCCATGATGACCTGGATGCTTGTTTCTTAGTTTGTCAGAAAGGGTACTCCTTGGTACCTGATACTGTCTCGCAACTTGCCTTATTGATACTTTCTTCGAAACGACCGCACTTACGGTCTTTTGTAAATTTTCACTGCTGTAATGTCGATAGGGTCGACCCCCTACAATTTTCTTATACACTCGTACCATGTCCGAAGTCACCTAACACTTGGCTTACAATTCAAATTAACGTTCTCAGCTGAACCTCTCTAATGATTACATTTGAACTGACTGGCTAAATTCAATACCGAACAACAGGTGCGTGCGAACGGGTATTCGACTTAAGTTGACATTTAGCAAAGGCTTCCCAACAAAGAGGTTTCTCAGCCACGCGGTAACAATAGAAAATATTGTCGGCAAGAACAAAGACTATTTTTGAAGGGTTGGTGCCAACAATAGAACTTAAAATAACTGAAGTCGGTAAAACCAATAATACAGACTTGATTGTAATGCATTGTGCTTTATTTGAAGCACGACAGCAATGAGAGAGAACATTAAAACTCATAGGCGTCATAATGTCCGAAGTCGCCCTGACTGTCCGAAGTCGCCCCAGTTTACGGTATGTCAATTAGCTAGAAAGTTTTGACGTACGGTATTTTGTAAATAAATAAAAAAAAAAAAAAAATCTGCTGACTTTTGGTACATTGGTTAGAATATCATAAAAAAAAATTTTTGCAAAGCTTTTTTTTTTTCTTTCTTCAGGATTCGAATGTTTGTTTATTTACTGGACTATAAACAGATGTGGAAAGAAGCTTTATCGACTACAAAGACGATTTATGTTCAAATACAAAATAAGATAGTGATCCTTCATGTTAAGTCCTGTTATATATATGTTTAACGAACAGATAACGGGAACTAACTTGAATGTTAAGACAAAATTGACAAATATAGGGTGCCTCAAATTAATGTATACACACATTAAAACAGAATATCTCAGCAATTAAAGCATGCAGAATGTTTGCAGTTTGTTTACCCTAAGGAAATTATATATTAGAGATGGCCAACTCCAGAATTTTTACTTTCCGCAATCCGGAAAATAAAATCGGAAAATTACGGATTTCAAAAAATCCCAGAATTCGGAAAAATTCGAGTTTTTCCGAATTCCATAAAATTCTGGCCATCCCTAATATATTATTTCTTCATATGTATTAAATGAAGATAGGTAGTGCCTTCAGAAAGATAGTGTGCTGCTTCAGTTTCATCTCGATGTGAAGGATTTTACAGTTTGCACATTCTCTGAGAGATGGATAGGACGAACAGGAAATGCTGTGAAATGGCTTAAGTCTCCTACCCTTCTTTCATTGGGCAAGTGTAAAGGCACACACAATTGAAGATCAGAGAGCAAATTGAATAGAGCTATGATCTGATATACCAATCGGCATGTCGCTTTGTTCTACGTCGTTGTCGATTATGTATAGTGACAGAAGGAAAGTGGCCATTTTGAATATTTACGTCCTCAGGTACGTAGAAAAAATGTGTATCTATCTATCTACTTTAATTATTGAGATATTGTGTTTAAAAGAATATATACGTTAATTTGATGCGTCTTGTATATTTGTATAACTTTGAACGCAAAGATGTAAAGATTACTATGATCATATCCTAACATAGATTTCGTAAACAAAGAGAAAAGTGTTGTTAAAACTCAATAAAAATCATTAGTTCAGAATCTCAGTCTTAAAAATGAGAAAAGGGAAATATAATAACCTTACACAAGGCAAAAGTAAAAAACGCAGACTAATATTTTATATACGTATACAGTTTATTATTTAAAAAGTTTAGTAGAGGAACAATTGCGCTTCCAGTAGCAGATGTTTCAAGTCTTCGCGAAGTCGTATTGAACATTGTTAACAAAACGGCCCCAGAGAACAGGGAAAAAAAATCGAAAAGGAAACTAGAAAAATAAAGAAAAGAAAGCTCTTTTCAGTTCTTAAGTCCACATAAGAACAACCCACGAAATGCTTCTGTTGTGTAGGCAGTGTGAGTGTGCTATAATTTCTGGCAGAAGTATCGTTTGCCATCGGTTGCTTAGGATTTTTTTTTAAAACTTGAAAACAAGAGTGTGTTGTGACCATTGAGTATCACCAGCTGTGGTTTATAGTTCTTTCATTGCTCAACTTCCCTTTTGAACATAAGCACCAAACTCCGTTTTGATAGCAATTCTTCTCTAGAAAGAGCTTCAACATACATCAGTCCTGCTAAGAAAGACAAAGTTTTCGTTTAAACTTTCACAGCAATGGAGCCACATGCGATCCGTCCATTTATTCTTACGCGATTTATTGTCTTTGTATTGGAAACCAAGATTCAAGAAAATTAATCGAAATAAAAGATGAGATATGTCGAGATACAGCCTGCGCATTTTTAGAGGAGCTGACTTCTGGGATTTTTTTTTTTTTTTTTTTGAGTCACCTGTAATATGTAAATTATTATTATATAAAAAAAAAATGAATGTAAGTATGTGTGCGTGATCATCACGGCTAAATAAAATGACAGTATATAGTTAGGCCCCAATTCGAATTGGGATGTTACCATTATACTGTTTCATTATAATGCATATCCTAAGAGGGGAACAGGAGTTCGAATTTTCACGAAAAGGTGATATCTCTAAAGCTGTTCGACTTAGGAAGCTAAAGTTGAGTAGGCCTATATTTCACAGCCTTGTTTTATTACAATTGCAAACTTTTTAGTCAGTGCAGCGGAGGGTGTGGATCATGAGTCAGAGTAAATGATGAGTTTTGGTGGGTGGTGGGTCAGAGTGAATCACAATGGGTGGTGGATCAGTGGGTCATAGGTCAAGTATCCATTGACCCACGCTATCTCTACTGAACATTTGCAACTGTTGCTGCTGGTCACCTTCTTACGATCATGTTCATAGTCACAGCAGTGACACAATTGTACAACTTCTTAATTAATATTACTAACAACTGATTACTTCATCTAATAACAGCTATTGGGTCGGACATAAGCATCTGCTTCATTTTAACACGAAGGACTGTAGTCTTAATCTTATTTATTTATTTTGCAAGAAAACTCCAAAAATATGAAAAGACATTACTATTAAGGGGAGGGGACTTGTACGAGCGCTTTTCTTGGGACGAAAGATTTTTCCAGCCAAAAGCTAGACTGGGGAGAGAGAGTCTAGAACTCTTGCGTTATGGAAACGAACTACATACTTGTCTCCCCTCCCCACCAAAAAAAAAAAAAAAATAATAAAATAAAAAGGTTGTTGCAAAAGAGGAAAACTCTTTCCGACACTTCAAGGCGACCCAGCACCAAAAGAGAGGATCGCTGTTTCTTTCGAAGACATGCGCCCTTCTCAGCCAAGAATTTTTTACGCAGTGCTGTAAAGACTCCACAAGACATGTGGGAGGCAAGCCTAGAAAAACGGTGAAGTATGCACTGAACTCTTGAACCATGTCAATAATGGAAAAAGAATTAGTTAAAAACGCATCTTATACATCACGGAAGGAAATATTTGAATTGATTTAGATTAGTCATTGGTACTTACTGTGCTGTTCAACACCGAGAATATACCTACATCTCACCTGGACTTAGGATTTAATAAAGTATGGAACCTGGAACTAGCAAATACAGCCATGTGGCTACATAGAAATTGTTAGAAAAATCTGTGTTGGCACTGTATTGTACAAAAATGAAATCGTCTATTTTATATAAATATATCCTCTAGATCAGTGATGGGAAAGCTACGACCCTCGGGCGATATACCATCCCCTGAAAGGTTCTATTCGGTCCACATGACAATTTCTAATTAGATGAATAAAAAGAAACAATAGAGTTATCTCGAAAGAGTTAAGAGTTGTATTAGAAATAGATTGATAAATGAGCATTTAATTTCACTCAAGAGAATCAGTTCAATCCAGTTATGAGAAACTTCAATCATGATGGCTCAGTGGTAGAGCGCCTACCTTTGGTGCGTGGGGTCGCTCGTTCCATCCCTGGCCAAGTAAATGTGTGGTAGACAACACCGTGTCCGAGATTTTCTCAGTGTACTTCCCTTTCTCATTCCACCAACTATTCTATCATAATTCATTTGCCTTAATCATCGTCTCCCTTAGCCTAACAGGCATATTCGTGGGACGTCAAAACTGAAAAGAGTTCAATATAGAAAAGGTCACATTTACCTCGATTTCTAGGAAAGTGATGGTGGATGTGTACCACTTCCGGTATTAGTAGAGTAATCATGTGGAAATGAAACCCATTGTTCGTACGCTAAACCCATTTTAGGAAACTGCTTCGAGCTATCCCTTGTCCATCTTGCTCAGATACTTGACAACAAAAGGGTGAACCTAGCTATTCCATAAAACTTCCTATAATTATACAGACCACAGCTTGCAAATCCAAAGAACACAAGAATCTAAATACTTCAGTGGATGTATACAAGTGTATTCATCCATTCATTTCAAAATATGTCTTCAACAATTTATTAATGAAGTATTTATAAACTCCTTGTTGTATCAACAAAAATTTAACGGGAAAGATTTAAGATCCACGGTTCCGCACCAGAAACTACGCTTCCTAAAATAAGGAAGAACGCGTGGGAAAATATATTCTTTATAAAACGTTGAAAACCATCTTTTCCACTCTATGCTCTACTACACTCTGACAATTATACTGACGAACAAGAGAATAAATACCCACCTCAACCTTATACACACGAAACATACGCATCATGCAAAAGAGAACTAAGTTCGTATACATGAACGCAATTTGCCTTCTTTCTTGTCCGAAGGCCTCGGATTCAAAATTTGCACTCCACGATGTCGCAAGTTATTCCGCGTCAACATCAGACGAATACTCGGATTGCGTTCTGCTTTAAACGCATGCCTTTCCGAGTTCGTTGCTGAGTTCCTTCGCATGTTTCATATCCCATTTATCATTATTTTTCAAAGTTTGCATTTGTTATAACTTGTAGGATACACTTCGGCAAAATGCAGAAAACACTGTGAGCAAAACAAGCACATTCGGGACAAAGTTCTGAGGAAAATGCCTCACATAAAAAAGACAAAAAACACGAAGACATTGCTTAATGGAGATTACATAACCTGAAGGGACGCCCTAATCACGAGCAAATAGTGCGGATAAAAATCAACACATCCAGATAACATGAAAAAAGCCCGCAGTGGCTCAGTGATAGACTGTTCACTCTGGTGTGTGGGGTCTCTGGCTCGATAGTAGGCTTTGTACTGGACAAACACCATGTGCGTGAGTTTTCTAGGTGCTCTCCGTTTCCTCCTACTTTCCTCATTCCATTATTTAATTCACTCTCATTATTACTGTCCCTTTTAGTCTACATGGCATAATCGTGGGAAATAAAACAAAGATTTCATTTCATTTTTTTCATAAATAGGCGATTGTACAGGTATTGAGATTGCGCTATGAAAAGTGTTTCGGTACAAATATCAGGAGGGCGCCATTCCAATTGGTTACAAAAGTTAGTATGATGCTATTTATATGTGTTTGTTACTATCGATATTTCATATTATAAGTACATTTTAACTATGTAAGGGTAAAAAAGAGGCGAAACGCGGACTATGCCATTCTCCCACTTCCGTAAAATATGTATGGCGTTCCCCACTTCCTAAAAATTACAATGAATAAAAATACGCAAAGGCGCGGTGTCACGTCATGTGTTCTCTACCTTTTCAAATTCACTTTTTATCCCTGACTGTAAAACATAATCTTGAAATAAGTTATTAAAGGTGCCTCAAACAAAAGTGCTATTTTACTTTGATTCGAAAGACAGACGTGCGCTCTAGCAACATAGCTGTAATTTCAAGTAGTTGTTACACGCACCTCAGAAGTTACTATCAATAATGATTCACAAATACCTGAATGATTTTGTGTATTATCTGAGAAAAATAACGTAAATATTTTAGGAAAATTTATTCATTTCATTTTGGTTATTAAACATAATTTGGGTGGAGGGGACAAGAAAGTGAGAGCGAAAGGTCAATTCACACTTGAACATTTTAGGATGAAATATTTGTACACTAACTATAAAATCCGTTCTAAGCACCAAAATGGAAATGTTGAGTAAAAGTCCCCAGATTTTATTTCAAAACTGATGGGACATACGCCCACGCACATTCTTCTGGGGGTTATCTGGACTATTTCCACAGTGAATACCAGATAGCCTGTTGTCCACTGAGCAGTGTTAGGCACATAGGCCGCATTTTGATATTAAATCGAAGTTTTCCATTTTTGGCTCTTAACACGGATTTCATTTTCAATCTACCTAGGTACAGTTGTTCACATGTTATATATTTTCGGGTATTCTACATACAGTTGGGAAGAGCCTTTGATAAGACATGTACACACAATATTATATACACATTATATATATATATATATATATATATATATATATATATATATATATAGTGAAACCTCTACTAGCGGACACCTCTATAAAGCGGACACTCTCTAGTACGGACACGGACAGAGTTTTTTGTCTTTTATAGGTATTATTTACCTCCGTATTACGGACACTTTCTCTAGAAACAAGTTTAAAAATATAGTAAAAATTAATTTTTAGTAATTCATATATGTATGTGTCACCAAGGAACCAATGCGACATTTAGTTTCCTCAATTGTCTGCTCAGCAACCCAGATGATGCGTCTCTGTTTATCAAGACTCCCATGTCCTTTGTTTGCATCCCACTCCCACCCAAGCTGTTTTAGACACAAAAGTGATTGACAGTTGCCCACTGTTTGGGATGACATGTTATGCTACTGTCCTCCTGGAATCTCTAACCAAGCAGAAGACAAGTTTTTTTGTTGTTGTTGCCCGCGGGTACGCATATTGTCTCAAAAAAGACACTTTTGGATTGCAATTAACCCAAAATTAAAGCGACATACTGAAAACCTAGTAAATTCTGATAAGTGTATTCTATAGCATCTTATTTCAATGTTGTGCCTCGAACATAGAGTATTGGATGGCGCAGGATAATGCAGGTACCGTAGGCGATAACAAAGCAAGAATGTAGGAAGATACGTAATAACAGTTGGATGGTAGATACCAGACAGAATTCAGTGATACATTTTCGTTCCTGCAAACCAGTGGTGCCCACCCCCCCTCATATCCATGACGCACCCCCCTCAATTGTCTATCCGTAGGTGTTCTTCCATGAAAAAAATCTTTTCGATTAATTTTTACACCCCCTCAAACATATTTATATAGATTTTTAACCCCCCCAATATTTCAATGATGCAGTTTGCGTCATAGCCCCCCCCTTGTGGGCACTCCTGCTGCAAACATAAAAATTTTGGATCTAATATGAAGAGTTCAGTGGTAAAGGGGAGGATGTCCACTTTTACTAATTTTTCAAGAAACTATTTTTAAAGTTCAAAACATTTTATTGCCTAAATTAATCGTGTAAAATGTTTCAAATTTGGTTTACAAGTTCGTTATTATATTGGAACCTAAATTGCAAAATCTTATGCTCGACGTGTATAATTGTAAGTAAAAGAATATCTACACACACATAGTGTATATACACAGAAAAATGACGTGAGGTTGGTTTGTGCTGAGGAAAAAAGGGGTCTATTGCAGACAAAACAAAAAGAGGCGATTGTTTTTTTTTTTTTTTTTTTTTTTTTTTTTTTTTTTTTTTTTTTGACTATAAACAATATTAATAGAAATAGATTGTTTTCTTCCTTTGTCGTTTTTATTCGCTTTTGCTCCGCTAATTACCGGTACTTCTTTGGGAGTTCCATATAGAAGGTTTGAGCATCTGGGCTGCATAAGACCTTCAAAACTTGCAGATCCTGCTATTTTTCTTGCGAGATAGGCAACTTCCCTTTAAAAACGAGAGGAAATTATCTTGTAAATCACACCAATAATTATCGCATTGAACATATTTTATAGCATGCTATTCAAACTGTTCTCAACCGATTCAACTTGGTACTTTAATGCACCAACCAAAATTTTGGAAATGTACTTTTAACCTCTAATCAGTATGAAGTATGGGAGAATAAATGGGATACAAAAGGTTCATTAACTTTGTTGACCTGATAGTCAACGTCGTACAAACGACTATCTGACATTGCATACATGAAAACCTATAATTTGCCCAAAAATGGATATCCCCCTTTTTTTCTACTGTAAGTGATGATGATACCCCCTTCCATTTTACAAGGATTTTTAAAATTTGTACAGCAGACTAACCTTAAACCTTTTCTCCTTTTTTTAATATATATTGAATGAAACTACTTGGTGTATTCTACAAGATGATATGAAAACCTAAACTTCGCCCAAAACTGGACACCCCCACCCCCTTGGACTCTTCATATGTTTTGAGATGCATTTCGAAGAACTGGATTTTCCTTCGATAATCCAGGGCAAGCCAATTGTCCTATCCTACAAGCTGCCATGGTCACTGACTTCACCTTATGTTAAAGATTAAGATGCTATGTGGTGCATAGTCGTTAAATAGACATATCAAAAAACTTCAGTTAATTTAATTTGTGCACGAGAAAAATACAAAAATAACATGAAAAAGAAAGAATGTAATAGAATTTGAATTGCAAAATAATTTACAATGAATCATTGTTACTGAAAGGAGATTTGCCCTATTATTACTTTATTACGAGGAACAGGAAAGTTTCTTCACAAAAAATAAATAAATAACTGGTACTTGCATGCTTCTGTAAATTCAAAAATACTGTGCTCATTAAAAAAAATAATACAAGTATGTATTATCAACTTATGGGTTTTTTCTTATTTTCTGCCTGGCTTTTAAATTAAATTCAGTTCTACTTTTTAAATATAAAGGAAGATTCTTTATAGATTCATGTAAAGTCGTTAGGAAACTTGTACTTTACATTTTGAAAAAAGGAAAAGAAAGAAAGAATCAACTACTTAAAGTTGCATTGAATGCAAATTTTAGACGTAAACTTTAATTCCATATAAATTAGCTTACGAAGTCTTCTACAGTAAGCTGATTTCCTCATTTTCCATACATCAAGAACCTTTTTAAAAAGTTTGTTTAGTAAATAAATATGCCAAACTATTTAGCATATTACTACTACTACTACTACTACTACTACTACTACTACTACTAATAATAATAATAATAATAATAATAATAATAATAATAATAATAATAATAATATATGGGTTTAACATTTCGCAATTTCCTTATGTACACTCATGTCCAAAATATTTGTCGGATGTCTATAAATATGTTGTTGTAGGAATATAATTTGATAACGAATTCGCCCGGTATTTCTTATAATTTTAGTATGTGTAGAATCGGTAAAGACATGTATGTAACAAATTTCATGTCAAAAGACCAGTAAATAAGAACAATAGAACGAAAATAAAATTTTCTTGTCCATTTAGCAACATTTTGTTTTACTCATTATAATGTTCGTATTTATAATTATTTTCTAATGAAATTTACCACAAAAATACATTTCTCGATTATACACGCAGTTTCAGTATTAAAAGTACCCTGGAAAATCATCATCAAATTATATTCTTACAAAAAGACAGTTTTAGATATGCAACAATCATTTTGGACATGAGTGTACATCAAGTTATGAAAAGTAAAAGCAGGGAAAAACTAATTGACGCATCACCACCACATTTGATCGAAATGTAAAAGGTCAAAAAATTAAGAATCGAGATCGTCAATGGAAATGATACCGAAATGGAAGTGGTACAATTATTTTTTTTTTTTAACGTTGATCACTATAGACCAAAAACTGTAACAGATTGCGAGAAGCAGTTTTCAACAATCGATTAAGCATCCCAAGAATATATTCCAATCTCTACTAAAACCGGAAGTGGCACAAATCAACCAGTTTTCGCTTCAACGTTCACAGTTTTATAATAAAGAGTGTAATGGATACAGAGAAGCGTTTTTTTTTTTTTTTTTGTAATGAAACTAAATCTTTTAATTTAACGATCCGCGATTATCTCTTAGGCTAAGGGAAACGATGATTAAGACAAGTGAATGATGGAATAAATGGTGGAATGAGAATGTGAGAACAAACGAGAATACCATAAGAAAACCCACGGACACGATGTTATTCATTACAGGCTTACTTGGTCTGGAATCGAATCAGGGACCCGGTGTCCTTTTTCGCAATCAATTAAGCGTTTCAACAGTATACCCATCACCACTCTAACATCTAAACTGAAATCAATAGAATTCTTCTACTCCTTCTGGCTTCAACATTTATCGAGAAATTATCACAGCACACAAACCAAACTCTTTTACATAGTTCGGACATGAATTGCTACTTGTTTTTCTGTATGCTTAAGGATATTTTTTTTAAAAGAATAACATAAAAGCACCATAGACCGTAATTATAAATTGAGGCGCCTAGTATCAAAATCAGCCACACCTATTTTGCTAAGTTTCGAGTAATCTTGCAAAATATTCAGTGAAGCTCCATTTACACGTACAAAGTCCCATATTTGAACTAGTTTTTTGTAGTATGAAATATTAAGCTTTTAAACAAAATTCTGTTTCCATGGAATTCCTTTAGATCAAACACATAACAAGCGATATATAACTCAATTTTGGTATTAAAAAAATGGATTTGGCGGTTTTTGATACTGGGCACCTCAATTATTTCATTTTACAATAATATCGGGAAAACGCTGGAAAAAAAAGTGAATTTAGTTTCACAATAGAATTTCAAACTACGGAAATCCAGTATTGAAATTGGAAGCAATTTTGGCTTCGATGGGAAAATGAGGGTGCACATGGAGCCCCAATAGGTTTTAACCAATTCAAAATATGCACAGACTGCTTCTAGAAAACATTTAGTTAGTTATCGCTTCTAAAATCAGTGCCCAATCATATAACGCAAGAAAGGTAGTGCCATTCAACTATTTAAATATATGCAATTGTATTATACGGCGAGTTATATACAATACTTCTTGCAGCTAAGATTATTGGCTATCACATACGTATAAAAACACTTTCTCCGTCCCTTTATCGTCCTCTCTCGAAAAATTGTATTTTCTACAAAAATTTACCTTTCAGGCTCGATTTTTTGAATATTTTTAAGCCTACTAATCGCATATCAAAAGAACTCGGAAAATATATAGCCCAGCACATATGTACAATTTTTCCGGGTACTTTTCGGTCAGGCATCTCTCCGTTTCAATATAAGCGCCCAAAATATTTAAAAATATCGTTTTCTGGACAATGTTGAGACATTTGTTCGAATTTATGGACCGTAGCATATATGTGTGGATTCGAAAGATTTTCGTGCAGAAGGTCCCTGGTTCAATCTCAGCTTGCATCAAGTGAGTTTTGTGGTGAACAAACCTTGCGCGTGGATTCTGTCATTCCCTCCAACTTTCTTCATTCCGACATTTCCTACGTGATCATCATCGGAAAGGGCACCGACTTCTTTGTAACTTTGGGGAACCCATTCAGATGTGTCTCTCGTTGCAAGCAAGGGTCTAAGAAGGCATGTATGGAGATTTTAAGACAAACTGAATTCAAATTATGCCAATCATCGTATATTCATAAAAATTACATATAATAATAAAAATGCGTATAAAAAATGGATATTGATGAAAATAGATGGGAGGGCCATGTGAGCATTGGGGAAGCCAGGGCCTCCCAACCCCTCCAGAATTGGTTTCCTTGATCATCGGTCTCCCTTAGTACTGGTGGGATATTAAACTAAAAGTAAAGAAAACAAGTCTATCTTGAAGATAATGATGTATGAATCATTAATCTAAGGTAATCAAGGGGGAACGAGAAGATTCTTACGTCTAAAACTAAAATTTATCTTAAAAAAAAAAAAACTCCTGGTTTTAAAAAGTATTAAAACCAAAAACAAACATTTCAGGTAAATATTTATCAATGAATGATGAAAAGAGAGAATGCAAAAGAAAGGCTTAATTCAAAACTCGACAGAGACCTTCATTTCGTTTATGATTTATCTAATTATATTTGGAACTCTTCTGCTTCTGTTAAATTCTATCTGGAATTTTAAGATGACGAAATACTTCAATTTTATTGCTGAAAACGAGAGAAAGAAACATTGTGAATTTCAACCGCAATAACAAACGACCGAAGCAAGCGAAAGTGTAATGTATAAAACTCATTTTACGTGTTTAATAACAACCAATAATGACGCCAAAAAACAAAAGGTTCTTTTGTGAAAAACAGCATCTGTGTAAATGTTTTATAGGTTTCTATTGTGTCCTTTTTTTATTTCTTAATTTTCTTGGGTGACACGAGGAAAGCTTTATTTTATATTGTGTATTAAAAAAAAAAACTAAGTAGTATCGTCAACATCTATGTACAAGTTTCATCACATTTCGTGTTTACGATTACGTAATTTTCGGAGGATGACGCCATTTTGTTGTTGTATCAAAAATTTTATGACGGCCTATGTCTTGAGTCATTTCTTGGCTTTTAACACCTTTGATTCTTCTTCATTTTCTTTTATTATTATTGAAAATGTTATTAAAGTAGATATGCTTCATCACGATGATGTACATTGAAGCTTGTAAAACTGTTAAGAGGCGCAGAGATACAAAATACTTTCGTCATTATATTATTAACACTAGTATTGTGATCATGACAGAAGAAACTAAGAATCTGAAAACGCAGACTAAGTTTGGAATTTATCTATTAAAAAGCAATAATATTGTGAAAATGAAATTCCTCGTTCAACGTCTCATGTTTATACACTGCAAGATAAAGAAAACGACGATTAAGGAACGAAGTTGATAGAATGAGAATGTGTGAGGAAATTGGAATATTCTAAGAAAACGCACGAACACGACGTTCTTCACCACAAACTAATATGGCGTAGGCTAGAATTGAACTAGGGACCACTCACATCAGAGGTGAACGCTTTATCACTGAGCTAGCGTGCCTTCAAAGTTTGAGAAATAATTCATTACACACACACACACAAAAAAAAACTAATTATATCAGAGTTGCGCTTATTCATTTTCGATATACTTTTTTTTTAAGTCTTACCCCGTAAAAGGGTTTCATATCAGATCAAAATAATCCATGATAAAAATTAATTCAATTGAATAACACTAACTAGTGCCCCAAGCGACCTCAAGTTTTCAATGCATTTGAAATATAGTATAGTATGAGAGAAAGGTATCTTGTAAGTTAATAAAGAAAATTGTAAGTTAATAAGATGATGTTATGAACGTAATTAATAACTATTAAATGATTAGATGGAAATAACGGTCAATCACGTGTTTGTGTTGCATGCCCTAAAGCGCCCTAAATCATGTTATATGAGATATGACCCCTTCCTATTAAAAATACTGGACCTGAATTCAAGATGGCGGACTTGAAGATGGCCGGTATGATTGCACTAGATAGTAATATATGCACCTCTCCTTCATTACGTCCATGTCACTCCCTTTAGCCGTTCTAAACTTACAGGTTACCTTTGCCTTCTATTATATATTGTGAATACACGGAATATTCATTTTCCTTGTGGATCACTTTGGTCTGATATGGAAATGAAATGAAATTTTTGAGTTTTACGTCCCACGGTTATGCCGGTTAGGCTAAAGGAGACAGTGATGATGAGAGATGAATGAAATGGTGGAATGAAGAAAGTGGGAGGAAACGGGAGAGCCCCGAGAAAACCCACGCACACGGTGTTTGTTCACCACAAAGTTCACTTGGCGGGAGCAGGGTTTGAACCCGGGAGAGGTCCAGAGAGCACCAGAGGTGAACGCTCTACCACTGAGCCACCGCGACCCTTGGTCTGATATGGAACCATCTTTGGAGTTATTTTGAGTCTCACGCCCTATCGAGAGAGATTGAGAGGGGGGGGGAGATGTGGGTGTGTAAATGCTTTCGGAGCTATAACTTGTGAATATGTATTGCAAGAATTGAAAATAAGTCATACTCTGAGAATAAAATGTTCATATTAAAGTCAGGTAAAATACATATTATATATATATATATATATATATATATATATATATATATATATATATATATATATATATTGATGATCTAAATTGCATTAATATGTAGGGGGATGTTCAGTGCAGGGTGATTTACAGTCCCTCATTTATCATCTTTTTCGTTTGTAGAATTAGGCCTTACAAATGTCACACGTAATTCGATGCACCTGTTCCACATCAATTGATGAACTGATGAAATCGACGGCTCAAAGTAATCACTGTCGCCCCTACAAGTGATGAGGCATTTCATTTTCCAGTTAAGGCTCTTCCCTTAGTCGTTCCGACAATTTTTCGACAAGTTTTGTTGTAAATGAAGCAATTGTTGCCCATGATTGTCTATACCAGTCATTTCCAGCTGGTCGACGCATGACATACGAATGCAATTTTACAGAAGTATCGCAGTGAGAAACACGTTGACAGAAGAAAGTGAGGGGAGGGGATAAACACGTGTTCGCAGTGTGCGTGTAGTCACGAATCCACAAGTAGTATTTCTGCAAAATGATCGATGTTGTTTACATTAACACTGTCTTTTATCAACGCCAAGTTTCCTGTATGTTTTCCTCCTCTCCATATGATTTACTGGGAATAAGAGTAGAAAACTGTGATATCACAGAACATTCAGTCGGAAACGACTGATATAGAATTTTCTTGTTTTTTCGTGAAAGAACGGTTTCCTAAAATTTGTCGGCATTGTTTTCGGAATACCCGATATATCAAATAAATCAATAATTTTAAGAATACTAGCTGAACCTGTGCTCTCTACACAGCGCATCATTCATATATGAGAATGAATCTTCTTGTCATTTCTCACAAATCTATACATGTCCCTTTACAGACACAAGTACAAGACATCTTGATAAAAATCGGCAAGGGGTACCATAAAGGGGAGATTTTTTCGATTATTTTTTTCAATATCTCGCACCGTTTGCAAGATCTGAGCCTACATCCGGTTGGAGTTTCAAAATTCAGGTATACTCAGTATATTCTTTCTTCTTGCATGCAGTAGATTTATATAGGCCTAATAAGCAAATATATTACTTTCACAATTAGTTATAACATCAGTGATGCATAAAGTTCGTGGCAAATCACTGCAAACAATAAAGATTCATCTTAGAATGGAGAAATGGTTACCTTTTATTGTTCATTATCATTCGGCCATGAAACAAACGCCTGACCGACATGCAACCCCTATATACAACTATGTGGTGTTGGAATGTATAACTTGTAGGATATTATGCTTTATTTTTTAAAAAATCAACACTTCCAGTGTAGCTGTACAAAATTAATAAAGAAATAACATCCATGTTTTTTTAAAGTATTTAATTGGAACTGGACAATCTACAAAAAATTTGGAAACGATCGGTGAAAATGACACGTTCCTAGCATTTGTGACTTTCGAGATCTCATTATCGAAAAACTGGAGACACAAACATAAATTTTTCTTTCGACATAAATAACATGAACTTAGCATTTTAATGTGTAGACTAGTTGCGCTGGCCGAGCCTTTAGTCCGCTTTATGCTGCTTAATTATAAGCTCTACTTGGTTATATTTAGTAATTTATTATTATTATTATTATTAACATGAAACAGCGCAATGTTTTAAGGTGCAGTTAAAGCAAATTGTGTGCACAGTTTAAAACCCGAGAACGCAGGTAGAGACATCTATTAACTTGACGTACAAAATGAGACTATTGTTTATCTTTTGGATTTCCATTAAGGAGCCAACAAATACTGCCCTCTACAAATACATATGTAAAGTTAATCAATGCAACAGCATTAAGTTTCTCTGGCGCTACATACTGAGTAATCTCAACAATAAAAGTGATTGTGAGAAGGAACAGAATAACACGAAATTCATTTCACTCACCTTGAAACTAATTGCCAATATTTGACATAAGGTAAGGGATATATATATATATATATACGTACATGGGGCCACGAGGTTTATGTGAAGTACAGTATATTAGCTGAATCGTATAGAATTATTCATTCTTGAATTTAAGAGAGACTTTCTGCTATTGATCGACTCTACTACTATTTGGCAAAATAAAATAGGGGAAAAAACAGTTGCTGGAGTTGATGTTGGCAGGAAACATAGGAAAAACTTAGCCAATTCATAGAGTTCACGGAAGCAGCTCTCAAGAAAGGAAGGAAATGAGATAAAAGTGGACGCCAAGCGAGAAGTGCTACTTGGCGCAGCGTCAGCACCCGTGGGAACAGATCTATCAGCTGAAGAAATTTAATTCTCCTCCCTATCTTCTCCCATAAATTCAAACACTTGACTTCAACTCAGAGATATAAAAGACGAGAACACCTTCTAACGTCTTTGTTTATTTGGATTAGAGCAGCATTTTAATTGTAAGATAACCAAACAACCATTTCTTCGTCTGCCTTTTCATTTATCCTCTAAATTGATTCTGATGTTTAAAAGGCCTTTAAAAGTGTGAAGAAGTGGCAGTTTGACAAATTGACATAAGAAAAGAAAGATTTACGAATTCTTATCGGGATTTTCATTAACCATTCGAACTAAAGAGACCAGAATTACTGAACACTATTAGTGGGAAGACGAAGACGATTATTATGGTCGCCATCTGTAACCGGACATCTTGAAAAGTGATCGAAATTTTCAAAATGAAAATGAAATGAAATCTTTGAGTTTTACGTCCCACGGTTATGCCGGTTAGGCTAAAGGAGACGGTGATGATGAGTAATGAATGAAATGGTGGAATGAAGAAAGTGGGAGGAAACGGGAGAACTCCGAGAAAACCCACGCACTCGGTGTTTGTCCACCACAAAGTTCACTTGGCGGGGGCTGGGATCGAACCCGGGACCCCAAGCACCAGAGGTGAACGCTCTACTACTGAGCCACCGCAAAACTTTCAAAATAGAAAGAGATCTGGTAATTACTGTCTATAGTAATCGATTATAATCAGTGGAATTGATTAGAATAAGGATTAGGAATGATATTTCTGGGCTGTCGGCATCTAAGACCATTTAGCCCGTCACGTAACAAGGATGACGTCCCCCGGCGATTACATTATCCGATGAAAGGGAAGGAAGAAAGCAGCCTGAGGTTATTATCTTAGGTACCATCCCGGAATTTGCGTTGTGTGAATGAGGGAAAGCCACGAAAACCTCACTCAGGATGGCTAGCCTGAAAAAGCTGTTACACTTTTTCGACCGTGTGTCCCCATCGGGAATCGAACCCGTGACCGCTCCAGCGGAATTGATTTCTGAGTAACTTTAGTAAAGGGGGAGTTGAATATGAGTGTTTCGGTGTTAGATATCCAAAGATACCCAGATCCTAGGACAGCCTGAGAAACATTGGGGAGGAAAGCACCGTTGGCCTACATGCTCATAATATACCAAATTTTAGTAAGTTTTTTTTTCTGAATTGCGTTGCTCTGTGATTATCTCATAAGAAAAACGTAAAAGATATATTAATCTATTGTTGCAACACATAACAAACCCTTGCACGTAAACTGTTAGATGGTACGAGTTAGGAACAGAGGCGTTTCAGGATTTTAATTTTGGGTAGGCCCGGTCCCTCGGTTATGAATACATATACACATTTCATAGATTAATGATAGTAGGAAATTACCTTTTACATTAGTGGTTGATGCTATTTCTTAAATAATTACCGTACTATAAATAGTGGAAAATATATTTACGCTTTATTGTATCTTTTAGCGTTTACATTTTTTTTTCAAAATTTTTGGGTAGACCCATGTCCACCCGGCCTACCCACTAAAGCCGCCACTGTTTAGGATATATTTCTAATATTCAAGAATTATGTCTAATGAGGATAACATATCAGATTATTTGTTTTCCATTTATTCAGATGTTTGGAACATCATCAACATGGTTTTGATCTCCCCATTGGACAAGTGACTAGAATGCGCACCTTTGGTGAACTGTGTACATGGTTCCGGGTTCGATTTTTCGAGACTCTAAACTTCTACAAACTGAATATTGTTTTATTTTTCCTCTTTTTTCCCCAAGTTTTAGGTGTCATTATCTGTACTCAGAATAAAGTTATGGCCAAATAATGGCATATAACTGACCAAAATTGGGCTCCACGAGATACCTAATGTTCTTGTAAGATGAAAATTTATTGGCCATGTTAACTGAGATCTACTACAGAGTGCTCTAGGATCCAAGACAGATTAGTAGAGGACAAATTGCGTGTGAAATACCTGCTACAAAGGTAACTATAGAATGTAAATAACAATATAAATGTTTGGTGCAGATTGAGAATGGCCCGGCATAAAAACTGAATTTATACAGATAATAATTTTGCCATTAGAATGCTTTACTAGACAAAAAAATTAAATATCAGGGGTTCTCAATCTTTTACACTGGCATACCACCAAAGCATTACCGCCATAAGCCGTACGTACACCAACAACGTCTCGCATACCACCAGTGGTACGCGCACCATAGGTTGAGAAACTCTGCTTTATATAAAGTAGGCAAATTTGTAAGCTTAAGTGTCATATCAACTATTGAACGAAGAGCATTGCATATACCCCATTACCTTGTATACTCTTGCGTAAAGTATTTTGTGGATCAGTGAATCAGGCAGCAGCAGATTCTCTTTCCCTAATCTTCTGTGAAACTCCGTGTCTTCACTCCCTCAGACTGCCTTCACTTCCCACGGGTTACGGAAAGAAATTTCGTCGAAGTGTACCTTATCTATTCACTAACAGAATAAGACTATTTAGGACATTAAGAGAATAGTTTTGCTAATAACATACCATTTTGTGGTCATAAAATATGAAAGACACCGTGGTTAGAGCGTTGGACTCATGTCCACGTAATCGCAGGTTCGATTCCCGGTCGTGCTTCCACATTTTTGGCATCCACCCAGTGTCGTGAGGCAAACTGGAGAGTCACGTGAATAAAGGACTGACGGTCATCAGTACGTCTACAAAGGTCCTGGCACTGATCACGTGTTTGTCGTTATGCTGCACATAGTTCAATCGGTTGCTAGCAGATGGCGTAGGAGCAGCTCAGGAGCTAAGGAATTTGGTTTAACCATAATATTATATTATATATATATTATGCTGGGCTGTTCTCAATCTATACGGAATCCTTTACCAAATGTCCAGTTTTTCCATAACATCAACAACTTAATAAATAGCTAATTCACAAATAAGACGTAATTATTGAAGCTTAATAGATAACCATACATTATTAACTTCTGGTAAAGGCACCACAGAGCATAACACGAAAGTTGCATATCCTTCTAACGTAGGCAACCAACAATTCGTTGCTGATGTACATGTTGCATAGAAGCTAGGAAATATTAATTTGAAACCATACAATAAGTTAGTCACAATTACTCGTGAAGATGTTTAACGAAGTCGGACGAGACAATCGCTCTAACTATCTGTTGCAATAAATAAATAAATAAATAAATAAAAATCACATCCAAAATTCGTTTTCGTTGAAGGAATCGTGTGGAGTAACGGACGGACGTGCTAAAAGTACAATCTTATTTGTCCCACTATGTCATCTTAATAACTATTATTTAACATGTATTTAGTGTTATTTCTATCGTATTATTTTTAAATATCAATAAATGAGTGCAACATTTAATTCGTTCCAATTTAAAGTAAGTGAATTAATACAGTAATGGTATTTGCTTATATTTGCTGAACCATTTTGATACCAAATATATTCCGTTTTCGAGCTTATGTATTTATCACTGAAATGCAATATTAACGGAGGTAACTATTTTCCAATACTTTTGCATATTTTTCGGGTTTCTCACCTGTTGTGAAAAATGAAGAGACGTTCGCGGTTGTGAAAAATCAAAAAACTCCCAGCGCCATCTACAGAAGCTAAAAAAGCAAAGGCCCAACTTCTGCAATCTGTGCGTGACGAAACGGAAGCAGGAAATGGAGTGCACGAAAGCCAGTCTCTCGTCTGCTGATACAGGTTCTATAGATAAGAGCACACACCACACCACGCCAGCCACTGCCGACGGCTGTTTGTGGCAGTTTCGAAAAGGACTGCTCTTACACTACGCCATACAAACTCCTCTCATCAAATCAGAGTTTGCTTTCCCAACTTCTAACAACTCAATACACCATATTAACATGTATATATTCTTGCGATTTTCCTTAGTTGATAAGGCGATTCAAGAAAGGCTTTAGACAGTCTATACCTCTCGGCAAGTTTTAGCAGTAGCTCGATGTTTTCCTTGCTTTTAGAAAAATACTAGCTACCATCAGCTACCCACTTCGATGGGTTAAACTAAGAAGAGATATTAATAGCTATGTTCCGTTAGTCAGACACTTTTTACTATCACTCTGATATCGGTCATTTTCGATCACTTTTGTATTTCTTCCCTCCTCCTCCTTCCTCATGCTGTGGGGCTAAATTTGGATTTAAATAGCATCGGAAATGTCAATGTTCATCTCAGCGACATCGGTTATTTTTGATGATTTCATACATCCCCCTCCCCCATGTTGCGGGGTACGGTATCGGAAGTTTCACTGTTCGCAAGAGAATTATGGATTCGACACTCATATTGGTCATTTTCGATCATTTTTATATATCTCCTCCCTCACCCAAGCTGCGGGGAAGAATTTGGATTTAAACAGCATCGAAAGTGTCATTGTTCTTCTCAGTGACCACGAAAATTACATGTTACACACTAATATGTCATTTTTCGATCATTCGTAAATGTCTTCCTCCTTCCCCCTTACCTACATTGCACCGTTAAAATGAAATGAAGAAACCCATCACACAACCGAACCCATCATCTATGTTGAAAATTTGATTGAGATCGGTAAGATGGTTCAAGAGTTTATATATATATATATATACCTCCTCTTCTCCTCCGACTCTCTTAAGTTGTACTGTCAATGTGTCAAAGTGAAGTTATAAAAAACCTCCCACGCCCGAACCTGATCTATGCTGAAAATTTGATTGAGATCGATAGGGTGGTTCAAGAGATTAGGAGCCACAAACATAGTCGCTTTCAATGTTATAATATAGATTGGTGTTTCGAACACTCGAGCAAACAATTATAGATGACTATGTGGTTGGACAAACACACTCAATATTAAGGATGTTGCATACCTGTGCCATCTTTGATTTTAGCCTATTCATTTTCACGGGGAATTATTTTTGTTTTCTTTGAAATGAAATTATATTTTCCTGATTTTTTCTTCAAATTATCTAAATGTCTCTTGCTTAGAAAAAAATCAAATTTAGCTTTATATAATTTTAATATTTAATTATGAAACTGAATTTTATTTTAAGTAATACTAAGTTTATACATAATGAAATTTCATTTTGTACAAGCAAGTGGCATTTAAACTGGATTTCAAGAAGTCATTGAAATCGCATCTTTAAAATTCGACGCATTGAGGTTTGAGTTCGATTCCTAGTGGGAGCTCATATGGTTACGATTCGATATAAAGCTGTAGATTCGTCTGATATAGCTTCGCTGCTGAAATCCTAGTTCTAATCCAATTGATTCAAAGACAACAGAAAAAATCCAGACATAAGTCAATGGGCTCTATCGGTGTTTCCCAACCTTTTTGGATTGCAGATACACTTTACTGAACATCAACGACATCAAGACACACTTTTATTATTATTATTATTATTATTATTATTATTATTATTATTATTATTATTATTAATAATAATAATAATAATAATAAATTATAGGTTCAATACTGTAATCGTACATGTTTCTATAAAATAGTCACTATACAGTATTGATCATTGTTTTTATTGAAGAGGTTTTGATTCGTAGTGTTTTTAAATAATCGTTGAATGATTCAACATTCTCAAATTCAAAAATGTCGCGACATGCCGGTTGGGAACTACTGGGCTAAAGTACAGATATAATACAAGGATACTCAACTCCGCTATATTAAGAAATGCAAAATAACATCCTTAAATCATACAATTCCAATTCACTTTTCATACCAAATGAACAGCATTATTATTATTACATTTCCGGAAACTATAAATAAATAAATAAACATAAGTAGTATATGATGATAAGAACTCCATCATGTATATATGACAGAAATCAGAAGTATTAATTAAATATGGCTGTAAAAATACTAATCTGGTAGATAGATTATATTTACACACAAATATATAAATCAGTAAACAATCTGTTGCAGCAAATATAAAGTACCAATTATTAATATTTCCAGCTGAACCTGCGCTCTCTACACAGCGCATCATTCACGTACAAGCATGGATCTCCTTGTAATTCGTCACAACATCTAAACATGTCCCTTTACAGACACAAGTGAAAGACGTCTTGGTAACAATTGACAAGGAGTATCATAAAGGGGAGATTGTTTTTCAATATGTCGCATCGTTTGCAAGATTAGATCCTACTTCCGGTTGGAGCTTTTAATTCATGTATCATCAATGTTTTCATTCCTGTTGCATGCAGTAGATTTATATAACAAGCAAATACATTACATTCACAATTAGTTATAACATCAGTGATATATGGTGTTCGTTCAGCAAAACACTCCGAACAATAAAGATTCATCTTAGACTGGAGAAATGGTTATCTTTCATTGTTCATTATAATTTGGCCATGAACAAACACCTGAGAGATATACAACCCCTGTATACAACCGTGGTGTGTTGGAATGTATAACTCATAGGATATGATGCTTGTTTCAAATTTCAAAATTTCTAGAGTATCCCTAAAAATGTAATAATAAAGAAAAAACAGCCAAGTTTTTTTTCTTAAATATTCAATTGGATCTGGACAATCTACACAAAATTTGGAATCGACCAGGCCCGAAACCATCCACAGAGGTTTGGGGGGCATGAATATGTTAGGGGGGCTAAGTCATTAAAAACTATCTTATAAATATCTAAATTGTGTTTTTTCTATTGAGGTCTGGAGGGGTCATGAAAAGTTTAGGGGGCCAGGCCTCCTAGCCCCCCTCCGGTTGCGGGTCTGGAATCGACCAGTGAAAAGGCATGTTTCTACCACTTGTAGTTTTCGAAATCTCACTGCCCAAAGGATTGGAGACAGACATGTAAACCTCGCATTTTAACATATATATGTAGATTGTCAACGAACGATATTACAGCGCCAGTTTTTAGACATTTTCGAAAACTATGCATGGGAATTTACCTTCTGAATCCAAAGAAAAACAGGGCCGCGGTGGCTCAGTGGTAGAGCGTTCACCTCTGGTACATGGGATACTGGGTTCAAACCCTGCTCACGCCAAGTCCAGCTTTGTGGTGGACAAACATCGTATGCGTGGGTTTTCTCGGGGTTCTCCCGTTTCCTCCCACTTTCTTCATTCCACCATTTCATTCATTTCTCATAATCACCGTCTGCTTTAGCCTAACCGGCATAATCGTGGGACGTAAAACTCAAAGATTTCATTTCATTTTGCAAAGAAAAACATTTTCACTATCTATGCCTGCTCGATAAATCTTGGCCTACTTCGTTTAAAAAAAAATATTTTATGGTTCACTATGTTTAGTGTGAACCATCTTCAGAGTTGTAAATAAATACGTGAAAAACTCTGCAGACAATTTCAAGTTGTCACAAATCCCAGTGGCAAGATCTCGCCAAGATTGACGATGTGTCATCACAATTTCACACTGCATGCGACGTGAGATGCTAGAATAAAAGTATTCTCCGCAGAAATCTCGGACGGTTTACAGCTTAATGGATAGCCACATCACATACGTGACAGAACAGAACGTAATTTCGGAATTAAAAAAACTCTCTCATTGTATGTATCTAAATAGTTTCTTCGCTGAGATGAAAGACTATTTCACATCCTGTCAGGCGGCTCATCAAAGCGGAGGCACACACTTATCTCCATTAGAGTGAGTGAGTGAGTGGAGCATGGTGCAGGTTTTCAACACGTCAGCATTAATTTCAATGCAATGTGTTAACAATGAACCGCACTGCACATGCATATTATGTCCAAAGTTAGTCATTTGGTTAATGCAATCGGACACGCATTCTCGCCCGACGCGACGCAAGAGAGGAAGAATAATAAATTCGAGAATTGATGGCTAACGCTTAACAGATTGGGGATAATAATCGACATAAACCTTTTTATTCATACGACAAATCCATATTAAAAAGCAAATTTCTTGCTATCTCTAACATTTTTTTTCGCTATCAAGATCAATATTAGAATCGAAGGAGGCAGTGGATTTCTAGCATTTCTGGATTTAGTAGACACATAATTATGGAGATAGTATATTCTTGGAGCGCTGAATGAATTCCAAGAAACTGCTTTTCGGTATCTATTACTGTTTATGTTTTATGGCAGTCAACACTGAAACCGGAAATTGTTTATTCCTACCATTTGTGGTTTGAATAGTGGGTTAATGGAAAAACTGCAACCTATTCTTAGAACGCTAAAACTATTTCAGAAACAGCATCTCGAAATCTCTGACCACTTTTGCTCTGAATAACCTGTCGACAGACAGATGGAGAAATTTGTTCTACAACGCTTCTGATAATCACACATAGTATACTTTGGAGGTAAATGATAATAAAATCAAAATTCTGTCTCAAAAGCCCACAAAGTACACACAATCAAATGGTTGATGGGTGGCCATTGATTTCTCACTTTCTGAATGTCTTTTTAATTCCAGGAAGTCCCTTCCGATGTGTTACTACACTCAATGCCGAGCCAACGGCAAAAGCAATGGAACTGGAAACTTCAATGACGTACCAAACATAAAGTGTCCCAACCATTCGGCAACTCGAAATCAAATCTTTCAGTTTAACGTCACATGTTTAAGAGTCCTTATCACTGCGAAATTAAAATACCGCTAATTTTACACAAATTATGTGATATCTTCAAATAGATAAAATATAATCGAAAAGTGGATCAAGACCTCCCTAGACGACGTTATTTTGCATGAGGTAGCGTTATCACGAGTCACCTAGTAGCTTTGCGTTTGCAGTTATTTAGAAACGCGAAAATAAATGCCGAATTTCTAAATGGCTGGAAATCGAAAGCAGATAAATGAATTTTGATAACGGTATCTCACGTAAAATAATATTGTCTAGGGAGGTCTTGTTCCACTTTTCGATTATCTTTTTTCTATTTGAAGATATCACATAATTTCTGCAAAATTAGCGGTATTTTAATTTCGCAGTGATGAGGCCTCTTAAGGGAGACGGTTGATGACGTCAAGTGAATGATATGGAATAATCAGTAGAAAGAGTGTGGGAGGAGGCGGAAGTACCCCGAGAAAACCCACGAACACGATGTTGTTCACAGTAAACTTACTGGGTCTGAGACCGAACTAGGGACCACGCATAACAGAAGTAAGCATTCTATCACTGAGCCACCGTGCCCCTACTCGGCAACTCGACAACAAATTTAATAATAATAATAATAATAATAATAATAATAATAATAATAATAATAATAATAATTAGTAGTAGTAGTAGTAGTAGTAGTAGTAGTAGTAGTAGTAGTAGTAGTAGTAGTAGTAGTGGCAGTATTTGTACTACTACTACTACTAGTACCACCAGTAGGTCTATAGTAAAAATTAATTTGGTATAGATAATTATAAAATTCTAAACCTTCTCCACGACTCACGAAACACACTTGAGAATTTAAATCAATCTGCATTATATGAATACAAGAATTAGTATTTCATTTATATTTCTCTCCAATTAACTGATACGTAGATCTACAATGCTATCTTAATAAGAAACATTTTCCAATAACTCTATTCTATTCTAAAGCCTGTATTAACATTAAGCCACTTGACATAAAGAGAATTACAAATCCTGAGACGAAGAGAAAGTACATAAATCTCTTCGCAGCTTAGCAACAAGGCTCAGAGGGGAAAGACACAAATGTCCGATTATTTTTGCAACAGACTGTGTATAGAAAGTGGTATTATACCAAATGTTTCAGTAAATGGCCATTAGTAGTAGGAGAACGGAGTGGAGAGAACTAATAAATTCTCTGTGTCCATGGACGCAAATCCCGACATCTGCATGTCTGTTTCAACGCAGCTAATAAAGACGTAACCACATCTTTTATACATAACTGAATAAATTTCGAAGCAAGGGCACACAGGTAGCAGATGAAATATTCATTGGCGAATCTCGCGTCCTCTGTACGGGTCGCATGCATAAAATCACACTGCTGACAAATACGATAGACGGCCTCATTCCAGTAGCCAATAGCAATTACATGTTACGTATATACAGGGCGTTTCTGAAGTCCTACAATTTAACTCCTGTACAGAGAAGTTGAGCATTAACAATTATATTTTGATAAATTCTAATAATTCGACAACACTATTAGTACTTAATAAAATAATATGCCAAGATAAGACACACAATCGATAAATTATGCTGAGCTGAATAAAATGATACGGGTGATTGTAAAACCTCATGTGTAGTTTTCGAGAAAATCTACTTATCTATTAATTTATAAATATACAGGGTGGCCCCCAAAGTAGGTATACAGTCCCGTACTGATCAGCTAATTGCATTTTATATCATTTCTTATTGTTATCTATCAGGTAGACTTAGTTTCTTTATTATTTGTTCTTAATGTGTTTTTACTTATATCTTAAGCTCCGAAGAGGAGAAGGAAATAAACCCACACACTAGAATGTTATACTTGATGAATGCAGGGGTGTATACCTGCTTCTGAGACACTAATATTATATATATATATAATTACCATCATGTATATACACCATAATTATGTATACGATGTTTCAAAGACTGTGGACAAGAATTTTAATCCCTGATCTTCATGGCATGGTCCACCACTGCACCATCGAAATAATTATGCGCCTGAAGACGAAGAGCAACGTTGTGACAACGATTTCAGAAAAGCATCTCGACAGGCTCGTACTGGTATTCTGTGGAACTCCTTTGTGATAGCTTCCCGTAATTCAGCCAAATTGCGGATGTAATGTTACTTTGTCCTTAAAAACATCACACACAAAAAAGTCAGGTGGTGTTCAAATAGGGAGATCGAGCTGGCCACTCCACAGAATACAAACGCACACGCCGTTCCAGAGACAACCGTTCCGACATCCTGTCTGGATTGGCACTATCGAAGGAATACTATTGAATTATTCGATAGTTTTGTACTTTCGAATGTATTCGATAGGCCCGGAAGACTATCGAATGATTAAATTCTTTGTAGAGGCAAACATGCCAGCACTTTTACGCTTACTATCTGACAGACTGCTTTCCTTCTCCAGGCCAAACTATCTATATTTTATCGTTTCAGCGGCAGTGCTGATTTGCTGTATGTTGAAAGGGAGAAACCAGCAGTGTTATTACGCCCTCTTCTGGGCCTAGTAGAACGCGCCACATGAATGAATGTTTTTGAATAGCAGCGAGTGAATTCCAGCCTGTTGATAGTTATATTAAGACTGTTTTTCGCTACCGAATGAATTTCAACCAATAGTAGACTGTTAAAAACTATCGAATGAATTTCAGCCAATGGTAGACAATGGAGAATTGAGGAAAGAAGTGACTGCATACGTATACTCATTTTGCAACGTTATCGTGTCACCAGAAGAGACTTGTCAGTCAGACTATCGAATGAACGTTTAGGTAGCAGAGAAGCACGTAGGAACACAATATTTGAATGAATAAAAAACTATCGGATTATCGAATAAAAACTATCGATAGTTCAAAACAAATATCGAATGATCATTCGATTGTCGTTCGTCTTGTTCTATTCTTATTGCTGGGTGAACAGAAATTCTATACGTAATGCGGAAATTGAACCCACAACCAAACACACCGAAGATACGGCTGCACATTCCTCCGTTCAACAAGACTGAGTAAATACTAGACTAAAAATGCACTTTTCATATCCATTTAGGATTTTTCACAAGACACGAGAAATTACAATACAATTTTCGTGACAAGACAGAACTCTTGGAATAGAAACATAGTTTTCGAGACGAGACACCGCTTTGGAGACGAGACAGCATCAACTCTTGTCTTATAGGGAACATTACACGCATTTCAATGAAACTATTCCTTTGAGGCCAAACGATTGAGGTATGTGGTCCTGCGTTCAACATTGGTGTAGGAAACTCGAGCAGTAATGTGGATCCGACTCTCAAACAGTATGAGGTCTCGTCTCGCTTCATATAACCTCAGCATTATACACTTCGAGCAAGCAACTAATCTTTCTCAATCTTCAATGAAAAAATACAAAGACTCTGTGGTTGGAAAGAGCTCAGCCCTCTGTGATCTGCTATATAAATGTCTATAAATGTCTATATAAATGAACTGACCAGATAATAGAATTGTAAATTTCAATTACAAAAACTCATGGTTTTCATTATTTTTCTTTATTTCAACTTCATGGCTTGAGAAAAAACAAACGATGACTTCTGAACAAGTATTAGTTCACCAGGGAATCCTATCCTGGGACACTTAAGCCCAAAAACCTTTATTAACCTCCTAAACATTCTGTTCTATATTATCCTTCCATGTTTATCTTGGCCTACCCAAGTGCTTCTTTTTCATGAGCCTTCCAAATGAATTCTATTAATCCTGAGTGTACTTCATATGCGAAATGACATGTCATGACATGTTATGTTAAATACTTTGATTTGAAATTAAATATTTTAAGATTTTCAGATGTAGGGCCTAAGCATATTAGTAAAGGGTAGCTTCCAATGTTTGACGGTTACGCCCTTTATGCTGAAGAAGAAAAATGATAATTATGGGAAAAATTGATGCAAAGAAAGTGAGAGGAAGCGGGAGAACTCCGAGTAAACCTATGAGATGAGATTACCTATTATATCCTGTGAACGAACCAGGAATATCTCTTACTAGAGATGGCTGCTGTATTTCTGAGCCACGGTGAGTTACTTTTTTTTTCTTATGTGGTCTCTCTACGAGCAAAGTGTACCATACTCAACCTGCTATAACTCATTTTTTTTTTTAAATCTCACTGTTAGAACGTTCAACTCCGGTGCTTGGGGTTTCTGGTTCGATCCCAGATCGCGCCGTGGACACTTTGTGATGGACAAACACCATGTATGGGGTTTATTTCGGGGTTCTCCCGTTTCCTCCCACTTTCTTCATTTCACTCATTTCTCACAATCACCGGCATAATCGTGAGACGTAAAACTGAAAACTTTCATTTCATTTCATTAAAAAAATCTTGAAGAATTTGCCAACTTCCCGTTGGCATGTTACGTCCAGCTATGCAAGATGTCAATGCAAGACTACGGGAATATTTGGCTGTAAGTGTTTTGCATCAACTGGAGTAAGTAATCTAAGCATCTCCATTAGGGCACATGTATGTATGCAATCGCATCCTCTATACTATTCATTGCCATGATGAACTCTTTTCTTTCAACTGTTCAGCTTCTTCTGTATAGCTCTGTTTCAAAATTTCTCGTCTTTCTAAAGCGCCTTTGATAGAAAAAAATTAACGTATGTATGAACGCATCAGTGCATTCACATTCAAGGGATGTAGTCAATTGAATAAGCAACTCGTTCGCTACATCTGAATTTTCTTAATGGAATCAAACTGACTGGATTGCAACTCTTCGATAACGCATTTCAAAGCAAATACCTGTGCAAAACACACGCTTGGTGTGTTTATTATTGGTCCACTCCCTCCTCCCTTTCTATTCTATGAGTCAATATCACAAGTTTCTGATAGGTAAACAAAGGCATAGCCAGAATTTGCATCAATAGCCAGTTAAATCTGTTTGCTGCAAAACCCATCAATAGCCACTCGCTTCTCTGGATCAATAATACACGTGTTGGCTCCTTTCCCCCTCCCTCGCCAGCTGTTGTCAAATAGCACCCAGCTTTCATATGTGGGTATTTCAACAATAGTTGCGAGACAGGATTGTTTCCAAAACAATACGCCTCATTAACTATATCGTTAACACAATAACAAATGTTTAACACATGATTCACGTGATGTGTAGTGTGGTGTGCGTGAAGCAAACAGGTTTCAGCAGCAACTACAGTGTTCTCTACATACAACAGAGAATCTGGGCGAGTAAACATCTTATTTTACTTTATGTAATTAGTAGATGATTAACAAGTTCTAATGCTGCTTGTAGACGATCCAAGAAAGCTTGAACAAGACCATTCAATACTTCAAATTTACATGTTCAAAGGAGTATTGTTCAAGACACTTGAACAGGAGTCTCGAAGGGACTTGAAACAACTTTTACACGATCATAGAGGTATTGAATCTGTTTTATATTCTTGTTAATAGATGGCAGCCCAAAACAAGTGACTGTAACTATGAAAACAAATGAAAGCGAAACTGCGTACTGATTTAGTTCAGACCTGCGCATGAATAACTATAATATTAGCATATTTTTCGAAACTTTCTGCAGGCATTTGTAATTTAAAAGATTATATTAAATAATTTAGAAAACAGGTCAATTGATTTTGCAGCAATCCCATCGAATTTTCACTAAGTATTTTGTCCCTTTTACATTAAATGCGGGTTAGGTTAGCTGACGTTAAAAAAGTAAAGTGCTGCTTAGGTATAAAATCGTTCCCTATACTAAGCTTTTTTTTTTTTTTTTTAAATCTGATTCTTCAAATGGCGTGCTGATGACAGAACCACACTCAAAAAGAAAAAAAATCGAACTGTTTCCTAAAATTGTGTGTATCACGAGGCAATGACTGCTTTTTGATGTTATTTATGCTATGGCATCGAAACTAAAGAAAAGGCTGAAATCACAGAAAACCAAATGAAGCAATAATAATATTTTTTCAGCTACTGGACTTACCGCCCATATCTGCATAAGACTTTCTTCACTAATCTATCCCATATTTGGTACTGGTCAAGAATAACCCGTCAAACGAATAGTAATTTTACTGTTAAAATGTGTGAGTGCGTATGAAGGAGGATTGTCTGAGATACCGTAATAATTCCCACTGTCGGAAGATGCCTGTATAATGTAGGAAACCAGTATTTTATGTTTAGAAGTATAATGTTACCAGTATCAAATCATTACTAGGGTTGTAGTTCAGTTCAAATAAGTGAATACGATGTCAAGGGTTTGTTCCACTATTCTCATTTATCTATTATCCTTATTCTTATGTTTCTTGCACTATAACCTTCGTCGATGACGCTTCTGCTCCGAGTTGACGTACTCTTCCGTGGATTCCCTTCAATGCTCCTGCCTTGACACTGTTAAATAGCATTTTCGATTGTGTTTATTTATTATTATTATTTTGCACTGCCTTGTATGTAGCATATGTTAGGATGCACATTTTGTACCTTACGGGAAAGCATTGGTAAAATTAATCTGCACACGTGAAAGCAAACTCTACCTTAAAAAATAACTTCTGAAATACTACGTGTGGATTTCATGATAAAATAATTAGATTACAATAGGATAACATGTAATCATTTCCAGGATACTTCAATCTGCGAGCATGTTATCAATCTGTACGCAATTATTTGATATTATCAGAGATTAATAACAGTACAAAACGTCTTATTAAGTCAAGGAAAGTCAGTTTTAATTATATATATATATAATTTAATGGAGCCTTCTTTCTTAATATACACCGGTTTCTTGTA
The DNA here is from genome assembly GCF_964235325.1 of Thermobia domestica. Taxonomy (NCBI): domain Eukaryota; kingdom Metazoa; phylum Arthropoda; class Insecta; order Zygentoma; family Lepismatidae; genus Thermobia; species Thermobia domestica. The sequence goes on from NC_137468.1 coordinate 199,950,534, forward strand.
TATTCAATTCTCAAATTAATACTTCTCATTGCCTCAAAATTTAACTAAAGTTATGGGCATGCAAGAATTATAACTATATAAATCGTGTGTTATTAACAAAAAAATACTAACAATATTTTTCGGGCAAATATTAGCTTTTGTTTATTATTACAGATAATTATGGAAAAGAGTAACGAAAAAAATATTTAACAACTGCAGCTCTGTCTCACGACGCCACCATACTTGTTTTGTATTTTCCTACACTCAACTCGAGCGCTGATTGGCTATTGAATGCTCTTGAATTGGATTGTTTAGAACAGGACCGAAACGAAATTTCTTGAACGAAACTATTGAATTAAAGACAAAGACAAGAATGACGTCTTTTTCATCAAATAGTCTTGAATTGTCTTGAACAAGAGTCCTGTTCAAGCTTTCTTGGATCGTCTACAAGCAGTACAAGAAAGTGTCGTAGTTGAATGACTTTGTAACTCAGTCACTTCCAACTCTGTGACGTTTGACGTAGGAGCGGGCCTTTACGATCAGAAAGAGAGAAAAAAAAATGGGAAGAGCGCAAGTGAGGTAGAATGGAATGGAAGAAGTGTTGACAGTGTTCGATTAGTCATGAATGTATGGTACGAGTAGAGTATCCCGAAAACCATCGACTATGCCTCGTTTGTCTGTCATCACTGTCTTTTATCATTGTCTAGGATTATTATTTTCTCCTTGCTTTGTGTGGCGGTTTTTTTAAAAAATGAGAATACGAGAACTAAACTGTGACGTTACAGAGCATCCAATTGGACATGACTTACGTATATCGTGCTGACTACAGTGAACCATCTCCTAATTCAGGTGTGCTAGCTTCCTCCACCCTAGGTTCTTGATACGTCTCCTAGCTCAGCACTACTTATAGGATACGCTAGTCGCGTATTGATCAAAGGACAGGACATCCAAGCCGAGACACAGAATAAGTAAGAAACTGTGGAAATGGAGCAAAGCTTCGTACCGTATATTAACCCGATTATACGCTTGACAAAGACCTCTCCAACATTCTGATTAAGTCACCGAGGCCTCTGAGGTGGGCTGCCCTGTCCTCTAGTCAATGTGCGGCTAACCTAATGGTCGGTTCGGAATTGGAAATGGCAAAAAATAAATAAATAAAAAGTTGAAATGTCGTCACTTATCTAACAGTTTGGACTTCGCACTTTTAATAGCAGTTTTACTTCTTTCGTAGGGATCAGGTTAGCATCGGCAAAGAAGCTAATTACAACATAGGATTAACGTTGGCACTTGGGAAAAACATCGCTGCCGACTGTTGAAAAATATTTGAAACGAAATCTTTCAGTTTAACGTCTTACGATTATGCCCTTTACGCGAAGGGAGACGGATGATTAAGGCAAGTAAATGATGATGGAAGAATTGGTGGAGTGAGAAAGTAGAAGAAAACGGAAGTACTTCCGAAAAAACTTGCGTCGAGAGGAACGCATCCAACAAGTCTGTGACCAAGTTTCAGGAGATATTCTCCTCCGTGTGCAGTCAGAGTGGTTGCAGCGACTACAGTTGTGCATTGCACGGGATAGACAACACGTAGAACATGTGTTGTAGCATTCAGTATCAAGGTAATTTCCCACATTTGAACATTAATAACTTCTAAACTGTACAAGATAGAGAAAAACAAATTACACCACTAAATTCCTGAGCTCAAGCTAGTGTTATTTGATGTGTCATACACCCCTTCCCATTTAAAAATATGACTTGAATCCAAAATGGCGGATTTCAAGATGGCGGCCATGAATGACATAGATTCCAAAATTGCGCCCCTTATCAAACCTCTGTTCCCATCATCACCTTTTACTTTTCCCGTCGATTTTCAAACTTATGCAGGTGTCCAAGGACCTTCGACTCACCCTGTATTACCAAAAGCAGCATGCAAAAAATGGTTCAGTCGTTTGGGAATTTCGATATCAAAGATGATGCTTGCAGTGTGTGAACAGTCACACCAATACTGGGTAATATTCCTGCAAACGTCATGCAAGATAGCATAGCTGGCTATATAAGGAAGCTGGACGTTCACATACTACTTTATCTGACTCAAAGAACATTTATTCGCTCGAATTTCGTCTACTTAAACGTAAAGACTCGAGTCATTTCGAAGCGGTTGATCATGAGTACTGTTATGTGGGATAACGCACACCAACAGTGTACGAGAAAGATTTGGTCAAAGCGAGGAGAAATCCCACGTCTAGAAAGGTTATGATGTGTGTTCGATGGGATTGGAAGTGTATCATGCATCATCAGATGATAGACCTGTAATAATTAACGCGAGTGCATCTAATACTTCGAAAGAAACGACCAGAATTGGACAACTGAAACGGTGTTCTATATCGCGCTGAGAACGCCAGACCACATAAATCTTTAAAAACCCGTTAGAAATTTAGAGAACTTGGCTGGAAAATTTTAACGCATCCATCGTACAGCCCGGACCTAGTATCGTCAGACTATGATTTGTTTGACACTCTACAGAGCTCCCTGAATGATGTTAAATTAGTTAAATGAGACCTGGGTGACCATTTTTTGGCCGAAAATAATAGAAGTTTTATAATGACCGGCTTATGGTGTTGCCGGAAATCTGGCAGATCATGGAACAAAATTGTTTTATAATGTTGTTTTCAAATCACAATAAATGCATTCTCAGTTTTCACATTCAAATGCTTAGTACTTTTCACAGAATGTGATCTCATTTTGGGGGCTGGGATGGTTCAGTGGTAGAGCGTTCACCTCGGATCCATGGAGTCCTTGGTTCGATCTAAGCTCGCGCCAACTGAACTTTGTGGTGGAGAAACACCGCGTGCGTGGGTTTTCTCGGAGTTCTCCCGTTTCCTCTCACTTTCTTCATCCTGTCCTTTTTATTCTTTATCATCATAGTCTCCTTTAGCCTAGCTAGCCCAAGAGTGGGACGTAAAACAAAGATTTTCTGATCTATTTTTTTGCTTCTAAAACTTGTTAGCATCACGACTTCCTATCTAATTGAAACAAAATAAGTCAAATTCGCTATTAAAGAAACGCACATATACACAGAAGTTTTGAATGTCCATTCATCCGGTAATATGTGAAAGAATGTTTGCTGACAAGAGTAGACCTAAATTTCAAGCTTACTGTCGGTTTCACTAATAAATGTTAAAACTAGCGTATTGTTAAATATTATTTAAATTGACCGCTTTACAAGATTTCTCGTTGATAAATATATTCTTATGCTGGTTTCCGATAACTTGTTAAAGGGTTATCTGTGTGAACTCTTGCTTTTTTAATTAACATTGCCTTGTTTGAGATATAAAATAACGTTTCTATGGAAGTGAATGATAATTATATAATTTGTGGGACAAAAATATGGGAGGAAACGGGAGAACTCAGAGAAAATACAAGACACGATTTTGTCCACTACAAACACGCTTCGCCAGGGCTCGAACCAGAGGCTCTCGCATCAGAGGCGAGCGTTCTACCACTAAGCTACCATGCCTCGTCTTTAGAAACTTATCGCCTTTTGTTATTTTCTTTTCTTTGTGTCATAATAACTACACGAGGTAGGAGGGTAAGGAGGGGACATTTCTTTTCAACACATGAATAGCAGGAGATAAGATTTTTTTCTTTTAAACCAGCGACACGCTTACAATGTACAAGAAAAACGCAGTCAAAACAAAAATACTATATCAACATTTGTTATCGCTTAGCTTAAAACAGTCATTCATTTAGACTGGAACTAATAGATAAATAATTGTTCTAAAGTATTTAGTGAAACTGATTAAACCAGCAGTTGTTTCTCAACTTTTTTTCTTTAAATATATTACCGGTATCAGTTTTGTTCATGTAGTACAAGTAAACATTTCATTAATAGCCTTTGAATGTAGCAATTCTTACTGTTAATTTCTTTCCTTTCAAACGATAATGAAATGAGTATTGATAAGTTTAAAATGCAGATAATACTTAATTGCTTAAGTGGCAAGGTAGCAGTCTTTTTGCATGTTTATTTTTAAAATAATTGTCCTGACAGTGGTTGTACAGTGAGGCGGAAAATATACAGGCCCGTATCCAGGGTGTCTAGGGGGGCCTGCCCCCCCCCCAAAATTTTCACTGTAGGCTTGCAAATGAACAATGTTGGATCTGTAGGCAATATATTGGATCGCCATCCCCTCCTACATTTTTGGGCTGGCTACGGGCCTGGAAATTTAGCAACAAAAGCTTAAGCAAATAAGAGGGGTGGGGTGGGGAGATTTTGGTGCAAAATACTGAAATGAAGAAAATAGGCAGATTGAGTTACAGACCGAACTTTAAGGCCCTGTTTCTCTTCTAGCTTCTGTTGACCTCTAATTATTTACATTCAGCACTTAAAAAAAAAAAAAAAAAAAAAAAGTTTTACACGAAGTACACCAAACTCCAGACTATATTCATGCATTTATTCAAGGATTTGGTATACAGGTAGCGACATTTATTTGAGCGGCTTTATTATTTGAATTAGCGAATCACACAGACTGAGACCGTAACCGTCCATTATTACGATATACAAGGTGGGTAGTTAAAGTATTATAGAAATTCATCCCTTGCCCTTCTTTAAAGCAGAATTTTCGGACGTGAATTGAATTGTAATAATTCGGCACTGACGGACTGAACAATTGCCCTTAATTCTTTTTTTAAATAGAACTGAAAACTGACATTTATTTTAAATTTACTTTTTCATTTCATTCCTTCGCTTTAATATTCATTCATCTAATTATTATTAGATTCAAAGATTTATATTTTCGATAAAAAGGTTGATTTCAATTTTATTTTATAGACATTATTTCTGATAGTTTCTTCAAATATACAATATGTAAAAAAATGATGACATTATAAAACCACCAATATATTGAACGATTATATTCAGGTTTCGGAGAACAATTACTGTACAAGTTTTAACCGGAGGGAATGATCTTTATGTCGTTGTATTTGTTTCTAAGGAAGGATTTTTGTGTCTTAACTATTTAGATACGCAAGGGCTCGCAATCATAATTTCAAAGATGAGTGTCATTTTATTGCTGGGGATCTCATTCATTTTCTTGCATTCGTATCGACAGAATATATGTTTAAATTAAAACAAATGAAATTACGTTTTTGCCCCAAATATTTAAACAGAAAAAAGTATTGTTAGGGCAAAACAAACTAATCCGTATCTAGGCAATTTGTCAAGAAACACGCCATACACACAGATCTTCATAATCATGAAGTAGCGCAAAGTTAAATAACAGAAAAATACACGCTGCTAACTAGTTATTAATCTTTATATAAATGTTCTGATAATAATTGTGTATATACATGTATCTATCTATTATCTTGTATCTATACACCTATATACCCGTGTAGAGTATTACGGATGTAAAGTAGGCAGTTAAATCTATAGTGTGTGAACTAAAACTTTCGCTATCCTTTAACCTTCGATTGATGTAAATAATAAAGTCGTGACTTGTTAGCAATAGAAATAATGTAATTTTTTCCCAATGTTAATTGTCTATTTCTCTAGCTTAGTTATTTCTTTACTATCTTCACATATGGTTGTTAAATAAAATAGTATCTTGTAGATCAAATAATTTGCTTACTATTACAGCGTTACACGATAAATACACAATTAAGATACTATGCATATTTAACTTGTAGCTGAATATCTAAAATCTTCATTTGTAAAAAATGAAGAAGTCCCGGGTTCGATTCCCGGTGGGGGCACTCGGTCGAGAAAGTGTGAAACGCTTTTTCAGGCCAGCCACCCAAAATGAGGTTTTCCTGGGTTTTCCTCATTCACACCAGGCAAATGTCGGAGTGGTATCTAACTTATAGGTCCCAGGCCGCTTCCTTCCTTCCCCCATCCTTTCTTCCTTCTCTTTCCCCGGATAGTGTGCTCACCGAGGTACGTCATCCCTCAAACGTAACGGGTTAACTGGCCTTAGATGCCGAAAGCCCAGAAATCTAATTCCTAAAATAAAAAAGAAATAGGGAATATTGTTTGTGATTTATGTGATCGTTTTTGTAGTTACTAAAGAAATTACAGAAATTGTGAAATTCTCATTAAATTGAAACCATTGTTACTGAAAGATGCAGACTAATATTTTCTCTTCAGAACAATATTTAAAACAGGCAAGAGTAAAAGTGCGAGGGAACGCCCTCCCTCACCTCGAAAAAATATGTACGGCGTCTCCCCAGTCCCTAAAAATTACAATGGGCAAAGATAGGCAGGGGGAACGGCGTGACGTCAATCCACGTCATGCCGCTACCTACCGTCTCCCCGCCTTTTCAGATCCACTTTTACCCCTGGAAACAGGAATCCTTCAGATTCTCCAGACAACGACTTTAACATTCAAATTATTTAAATTCAGTGTCATTTGTCTTGTAATTCATTACAGCTTAAAATCATATTTTTTTTTCTTTTATTCAATTTAAATTTTAAGCCTACTACACGTTTGGATAATTAAAAATTTATTAGTTACCTAAACTGTGTGTTAACTTGTCATTATAAAGATTCCCAAACATCAGATTTCCAAACATTATAAACATTATTTTAGGTCAATTGGGAACATAACTGAGCTGACCCTCCCACATAATGTTACTATTACTAATAGCTAACTTTCAGCTTTACATTTACTTAAATTCTGTTTTAGGAATCAAATTATTTTATGTAAAAATTTAATTTGTCTACCCGAGTGGCGGTCAGCAAAGCTATTTCCCATCGAAGATACAATAGTGGCTATATTTCAGCTATGGAGCATATGAGTATCTCTTGGAATACCTGATGAATTTCGGGTGAATACATCCCAGTTAATTACGTACCTATTTTACTAGCGCCTTGGAGTACCATGTGGGAAAAAAATAGGGTTCTGTGAGTCTATACGGTTGAAACGCACTACTCTCACCTTCCATTCTAATTGTAGTAAGAGGATGTTCCACATTGATTGTTTTGAGGTTCGGGTATTGACAAAAGAAACTTCTACAGTAAAACAATGACTTGGCGTTTTACCAGATGTACGAATACAAAATTCATCCAACAATAATCAAACTGTAGATGGCCAACTAGATGATGCAGTTCTTTGGATAGCCACATATAACGATTTAATTCAGAATTATTCTACCTTTCCTTATCAGCCTTTTATTTCAAATTACATATTATAATTACCTCATATTCATAATATATTATCATCTTTTTACTTATATTCATATTAAAGCCTTTTATTTCATTATTATTATTATTATTATTATTATTATTATTATTATTATTATTATTATTATTATTATTATTATTATTACTAGCAGCGTTCACCCCGCTTCGCTGCGGTCACCCCGGAACGCAATAAACTTTGTTACTTAGATAATTTTTACTTTTTCGCTTTCAAGTGATATGATAAAAACCATAGAAGATTGCAGTAAATCTTAACATTATATCGCCTGTCATTTATGTTAACCCGCCCCGCTTCGCTGCGGTCATCCCGGTGCTGGCATATTGTAAAAGTGTCTGTAAAAATAAGCAAATCAATTAAAAAATTTTAAACAGAAGATTCAAGCTATTTTCCGCTGTATATCGCCTGTCATTTATGTTAACCCGCCGAGTGACACGGTCATGCGGGTTGCATATAAATACGTTTATTTTTACCTATGATGAACTAATAACAAAGGATTTGTACGTTATGGACACTTGAATGGTCAATTATCTCAAGACACTGGTAATTAAAAATTAAAGTGATATGATAAAAACCATCTAGGGTCCAAATCCTAATAACCCCCCAAAAATGAAAGAAATTGGTTCAGCCGTATTAGCGTGATGAGCGGACAAAGGATTTTGTACGTTCTCTTTTATATATATAGATTATTATGCACAATTCGTCGAGACGTATCAGTAAAAACTCCCAATATATACATTAATAAATATATATACATAATCTAAATTACCAATGAACTACGTTGCACCATCTACGTATGAATTTCATTTCGTTGAGATCACAAGCAAAATCTAGATCCTAACACAATTGGACAAATCTTCCGACGTTTGATCCGGGGATCTACGTTTTACAGATTCATAATTTTTACATACATATTTACCGATCAAAATTACAAAACTATTTTCTTTCTATATATCATTAACATTCCATTTTCCTTATTATTTACAATACTTTTTTTTTTAATTCGATTCGAAAAATTTTTTCAATTTGCATTTATATCTTACGGTGCGAACCGAAATCTAAACTGCCACTTGCCCAAATATCAAGTAATGCGCTGGTGCAGGTACAATATAGTGGCGCATTACACGGTGATTACTTGTGTTATATTATATATATATATATATATATATATATATATATATATATATATATATATATATATATATATATATATATATATATATATATATATATCTGCTTACTAGGCTTAGAGGCCTGAGATTCGATCGTTGTGTGGTGTAACCCAGTTTCTAAGAGACTGACGCATGTAAATTCAGATCACAACTCATGAGTGAGGCCGTAACTTGTCAGAGAGGACAGCAAATATGCAAAGTCATTTGCATGTTCATAAATAGTATTTGGCGGGTCCAAACTTAATTTTAAAGTAACTATTTAACTGACTCCCCAAAACCAGGACTGAAGCTTAATTTATCCTGCCACTAATATAACTCTTTCAGCCAATTACATCAACTATTTTCCTAAAACTTTTGATACGTCTGAAAATTGTCTGTATTCTAGAAATACCTCAGCGTCAGACAGGATGCAGCGCGGATAGCGACAACTACTAGCCTGATTGGCACAAGGTGTCTTTGCAAGGATTAAGAGTATCTAAATATTTACCTAGATGTATATGCAACCTGCAACTCTGAAATGTTTGCGTTACTCACAGGCTGATATGTTTTTGCATTATAAATAGAACATAAAGCTAACAAACCCCTTTCAATGAATAGAAAGAAAATAAAATAAGACTAAGCTTACCTGATTGGGAGCAGTCAGCGCAAGGAACTGATACACTGACAAAAATTCTGTTGATATGTTACGTAACGTAAGAGTGAAGAAAACCCTCTACCAGTGCCTGGAAAGACAATAACAAGTAATATGCAGTAAGTGTGGTAATATTCAAACAAGAAAACAGCAAATATTACGAAGGTTGTCCAGAAAGAAACCGAACTTTAAAAAACAAAAGACCAAAGAAACTGTTCTGAACTTTTTTTCCTTACCAGCGTCGCATTCTTCTAATACATTTTGACGGTAATTGCATCATCCTGCCTTGTGTTATTGTGAGCTGGGATAAAAGTGAATTCGAAAAAGTGGAGGAATGCATGACATCACGTCGCCTCCCCGTGCCTATATTTGCCCACTGTAACTTTTTTTTTTTTTTTTTTTTTTAAGGAAGTAGGGGGACACCATAGGTATATTTGAAATGGGGAAACGGCGTCCATCTGCGTTCCCTCTCAATTTTACCCCTGATTGTGAGACTGTGATGTGTTCAGTATGTGTGGTATTACGAAAATTAACATTTTGGAAGAATGTGTCAAATTTTGTTTCGAATTGGGCAATAACATTTACGGAAACTCTGAAAATGTTGCAAGAAGTATACAGGAAAGGGTAAATGAGCCGAACTCAATGTTATGAGTGGATTCAGAGTTTCAAAGCAGGAAGAAACTTCATCGAAGACGAGGCGAAACCTGGACGCGTATCGACAGCATGTGACGACATTCGAGTTCAGAAAGTCAGTGATGATGTATGGAAAGAAAATCATCGTCTGACCGTCTAGCCGAAATAGCCGTGGAAACAGAAATCAGTAAATCCTCATGTCATCTTAGGTACAAAAAAAAAAAAATCAACGTGTTGCTATAGAATTCGATCCGCAGTTGCTAAAAAAAAAAAAAAATAAATAAAAAATAAAATAAAATAAACAACAAGAAACACGTGTGGAAATCTGTGAAGTTCTTTTGAATCTTCCAAATGAAGACGATAGCTTCTTCCGAAACATCATAACACGAGCGAGACTTGAGACTATGGTTATAAGACAACATTTAACCCCTTACCGCATGCCGTGCATATATGGCCCATACCATTTTCTTCACTTGAGCTTTTTTGTGATTTATCAAAGGCATCAAATGACTGTTTTGTCTGCTGTGTGAGATATTGACGTGTATGAATAAGAGATTTTGGTGTCATCTGGCATGTTCTTTGTGTGTTGTAAGTGTGTCATATATGGCACTTATTTATCGTCGGAATTAAGTTTTAATTCATTTTTCAAGTTCCCATATGAAGATTTCTAATACAGATTTTTTTCGCTAAAAGAAAAAATCATGCAGAAAGGGGTTAAACAAACACCGTCGCCGGGATCATGTCAATAGATCCAAAGAAAGAAGAACGTCAAAGGAGCTGTAGCGTTAATTTGATGTTTCTCTTTGATTTTTGTGATGTTATTCATTATGAAAACATACCTCGTAGTCAAACTATCATCAAAAAGTTAGACGTGATGAAGTGTTTGAGGGAAGCCGTGAGGAAGAAGAGACCGTATGCTTGGAAAATTGAAACACGGATGCCGCTTCTAGCCAGTAGGCACTTCTCGTTACGGAGTTGATGAAGGAACACTACGAACTTCGTGCCTCAACAAGTCTAGTCACCTGATTTTTCACATACAATGAATTAGTGTGTGGATTAGTACAATAATTCTGCACCGTATGCTCTACGCATCTTTATTATACCCCCAATGTATATATTTATTATTATTATTATTATTATTATTATTTATTATTTATATATATTATTATTTATTATTATTTAGTTTAAAAGAAACTACGAATACTGCCACACCAGGATAGGAAAAGGTTGGCGCCAAAAATATAATTCTCTTCTGATCAACTCTTTATTTCCAAAATTTAGGGTTTATTCATAACCCCTACCGTTCCATAATTATCCTTATTTACATAAACACTCAATAATAATCATTCTATTTCTACTTAATCGTAATTTAACCGGACCATATTATTTCGAAATTCTACTTTGTTTTCCACAGGCTTTAGATAGTCTACATCAACATTAAAGCAAGTACACATAGTTAAAGCACTTTCTGCCCCCAACAATTATTTAGATGATAAGAAAAGTTTTGGATATATTGCGAGCAAAAAAATCCTACACTAAAAGAAGAGTATTTATATGTTTTTTTAAACAGTTAAAATAAAAAAAGTAACTTGAAAATAGTGGTTGAATCACTGCAACTCAGAAAAAAAAATCCAAAATACAGTAAACATGGCAGTAAAACTAAGGCAATGAATGTAACATACGTTAAAAAAAAAAAAAAAAAAACAGTGCTTTTATTTTCCCACTGCAACTTCGGTTGAAATAGAGGCGAGTGTATTTCGTGAAATTAACCCGTGCAAAGCGTAAATAGTCCCTCAACTATTGGGGAGAAACAGAGTTCGTCCCCCTCCCTTGCTCTCCCATTCAGACGTGAAAAGGCGAATGGAAAATTAGCTCCAAAGTTCCCTGATTAGAGCACAACTCAAACTCATCCAGCTCAACTGACGAGAGGTGAGTGGAGCGTAGGATGACTTGTTCATTGAGGCGGTCTCTCAGATCTTGTAACGCTTCATGCATCGTTCTCATTTACCCTCACCCCTTGCGAAGGTGGTGGGAACCAAGGCCAGGGGGAGACAAAATTCCTGGGATGACGAGCTAACACTATCCGGAACTAGGCTCGTACATGCTCGGAATAGTGGTTCACCAGAGCGCCAACCGCCACACTGCTTCTAGCTATCCCACACTCACCCTACTACTCAGTTTGGCTCCATCCATCTTTCTCTCTCCTCTGGCTCTTTGCAGGGATCGCGTTGCCTCTCCATCATCGCATCATGAGAAGTGCTTTTAATAGCTACCGACATTCTCGTAACGGTCTGTTGTCACAGGTGGAGTCAGACCTAATCAATCTTTAAGTGCAAGGTTCTTCCTTTACAGACAGACAGATACAATTAAGTATTTTAAAACACTATTATTGTTAATTAGAATGAAATATAAATGAAACTTATCTGCTTAGTCACGCCACTTTCTATAGTGATACAATTAGTGTATCATTTACAAGAAAAAACTTTTTATTAATACAGTTGGTTGAACTTAAACGCCTCTTTCAGCAGAGGAGCTACACGAGACCCGGTAAGTATTACCGGGACCTACAGGCTAATCACTGTAATGTGTTTAAATTTGAAAGTTCTTCCACAGGGAATTGAACCCGAGATCCCGTTCATTAAAAGCACGTGCTAGCCACTAAACCAGCGCGAAGAGCTTTTATTAGCACGAGTATTGATACTAATATACAGTCTTTTTGTACGATTGGTGGTATTATTTCTGCCGCTGTGGATCAGAATTTGATCCCTCATAATTTTAGTAGCTCTACCTTGTTGTCACACGATGCTTGAACATTTCGGTTCCACATTTAAAATCGATCACAAAACCGGGAAAAGGAAAAGGTCTATGTGCCGCCCAATGATTAGACAAAATGAAGATAGGTGAGAAGGATTATTTTAAATGATGACTATATCTACATGGAGTAGTGTTGTCCATGGAACAAGACGAGACAGAATTTTCGTGACGTACAAGACAAGACAGTTCTTCCAATAGAAGCAGGTACACATTTTGAGTCGAGACGAGACGAGACATCGCTTTCAGAACATTTTCTACAGAAGGAGACAGCCTTAACTCTTGTCCCGTAGGCAACTCTAATAAGTGATTCGTAGAGGGAAAAAAATAGCTCTACACTTTCTGTTTATAGCAGTTTTATTCAGCTCGTCCACTTAGGTGCCCAAGCTCCTAAGAAATAGATAGAGCAAAAGAGCGAATAAAGAAAAGCAGAGCTTTCTTACAAGGCTGGCTGGAATATTTATTATAAAAAATAAACTAGAAAAATAACAGTTTTGGAAGTATAGCACTTCCTTCCTCAGACTACAGTCTACAACTGAAAGGAGTTTGAGGAAGAAAGTGCTATACTTCCAAAACTGTTATTTTTCTAGTTTATTTTTTATAATAAATATTCTAGCCAGCCTTGTAAGAAAGCTGTGTTTTTCTTTATTCAAGATGGATACAAGGCCATATTGTCATAATATCCAAAAAAGAGCGAAGAGTAAATATTTCAGTTTAACGTCGCACGATTATACCCTTTTGGGCCGAGAGAAACGATGATTAAAGTAAGTGAAAGATGATTGAAGAATTGGTGGAAGGAGAAAGTGGGAGGAAACGAGAGTACCTCAAGAAAACACACGGACACGATACTAAAGGAGGGAAGAGAATAGGTAGAAGAATAAAATAAATAAATAAATGTCATGAGTGCTAAATAACATTGTTCCTGCCCGTCACTGCTGCATTTTGAACGCAAGGTTTCTCGTCTTCTCTTTGTAGGGGCATGATGGTTCAATGGCAGAGCACTCATCTTTACTGTGAAAGGTTCTTACTTCGATCCCGTGTTGTGAGAGTTCATGGTGAATAACATCATGTCCTTTGGTTTTCTTCCACACGAGCTTTCCTTATTTATACGGTTAGCGTACTCGTATTCAGCCCGGGAAGCTCTGGTTCCATTCGAATCACGCATTAAGCTGTAGCTCCACGTTTAAAATAACTAAAACGGACAATTAGCCATTATTTTCTCCCGCCACCTGATTCCATCAATCCCATCATCCCTTTACATTAACTTTCTATCTCCTTTACCATAAAGGGCAAAACCATTCAGGATTTAGATTTCTGAGCTTTCCGCATCTTTGACAATATTAGTCCGTCACGTTTGAGATATGACGTCCCTCGGGGATCACATATCCGGAGAAAGGGAAAGAAAGAAGCGCCCTGGAACCTATATGTTAGGTACCACCCCGGTATTTGCATGATGTGAATGAGGCAAACCCAGGAAAACCTCATTCAGGATGGCTGTCCTGAAATATTATTTTTCGACCGAGTGTCCCCACCGGGAATCGAACCAGGGACCACTCGCACCAAAGGCGAGAGCGTTAGCGACTGTGCTACGCGGGAAAGGGCAAAATCACGAGACTTTAAAGGAATAAATTTGTTTGGTGTTTTCCTATTCACGCGACGTACTGTTGTTGGGTAAGGCTTCATATTGCATGATACCCTGTGCACCCACCAACTGTACCGAATCCAAGCCGCTTCGTTAGAGGTTCGAAATGAAATGAAACCTTTCAGTTTAACGTTCCATTAGGCTAAGGGAGACGATGATTAACGCAAGTGAATGATAATGGAAGAATTGGTGCAATGAGAAAGTGGAAGAAAACGGGAGTACCCCGAGAAAAACCACGAGCACAATGTTGTGAACCACAAACTTACTTGGCCAGGGATCGAATGAGCGAACCCACACATCAGAGGTAAGCCACCGTGCTCCCTCCCGGTCGCGGTTCGAAACCTATGTTGTTAGGTTTCGTCCTCCATAGCTGCCGTGTTACATTAAGAAGAAAAAAAAAACTCAATCTCGCCTGCTCCTTATTGTCAGTTCGTCTGGTCAACTGAGAATGGGAGAAAGGAAATGACGTCACGAAACGATGATGGATTTATCCTTATGAAAAACTTTCCTTTTTAAGGTTAGTATAAAGGGACAAGTTTTGCCAATAGATGTCAGTACAGTCTTCGTATCTCTTCCATGTTTTTTTTTTTTTTTTTTTTTTTTTTTTTACCATTCACGAAAATTTACAATTTCTCTTACAAATTTCAACCTAGAGACTTCATTTTTTTAGAGAAGGAACTTCATAACCTATTAAAGGGAACAAACCGTGTCGATTTTTTATTTAGAATTTTCTTCATTGTTGAAACAGTTCCATTGTTAAAGGTTAAGATATCAATTTCAGCAATCAAGCCATTTCAACAATGAAGAAAATTCTAAATCAAAAATCGGCACGGATTATTGCATTCGATAGATTATGAAGTTCATTTTCTAAAAATTAGAAGTCTGTAGGTTGAAATTTGTAAGAGAAATAGTGAATTTTCCTGAAAGGTTAAAAAAAAAAAAAAAAAAACACGGGAGATATACGAAGACTGTAGTGCCATCTATCGGTAAAACTTGTCCCTTTAAACCAACCTTAAAGAACAATATTAACAAAGTACAGAAAAATTGCAACTCTTCTGTCGTATATGTGGAAAAAAAGAATAATACGTTTTTGTTTTTTTTTCAATGTGCTATTTCTTCAAATTCTCCCCATTAAAGTCTTAATATATTTGGGACAAACTAGATTTGTGCTCTGGTTGTATGGTTAGAGGTGGTACCTTTATGGTTTTCTGATCATTCTAAACGACCTTTTTCTACCACATTAAAACTCTTCTGCTGAATCCATTCGAAAGCAGTCGAGGATAGAACATTTAAAAAGATTTTTAAAAAAGAAAAAAACTCTTCTGTGATGAGTTTTGTGTGTACAACTAAATGGCTCCCTGAAGACACAGAAAAAGAAGTAAATAATAAAAAAAAGAAAAACGTAGGAAATGAACGTTTTGAAGTTGTCGCCATTCTCCGATATCTCATTCGCCACCACCGCCATTACATGCTCAATATCCTCAAGGGTGTAAGCAGTGCTTCCTCTCCAGTTTTTTTCTGTTCTCTGGTGACACATGACTCAGGATAAATCTTCGCTTCGCTCTCCTTCCTTTTTTTCTCCATCATGGTTACCATACTACGTAAAAGAAACACTTTACAAAGAGGTTTCTTTAGCAGACTTTTAGACAAAGATGCAGGAACGCTGTAATTTGAAGAGGTAACTAAAAGTTCAATCAACTATAGCAAAAAAATACGTTGTATTCATGTTCCAGAGATAGAATGGATCATGAGTTCATGAGTGACCCACTAGACCCAATGACTCGTAAAAAGTTGACTCGCCCCATGCCCCGGAGAGAACGAAACATCGTCATACATGGAGAATATGTGAGACTAATCTATACTTAAAAAAAATGAAACTGATTATGATTGTGACTTAATAACTGTTGAACCACCCCACCCATCTTGGTCAAATTGTTAATATAAATGAGTTTTGTGCCTGCGATTTTTTTTTTTTTTTTATCATTTCACTTTGACGGTGAAACTTAAGGGAGGGAGAGATACTAAAAAATGATCGAAAATGATCGACAGTAGTGTCGTCCATAGTTTTCGGAATCTCTGAGGCGAACAGTGACACCTCTGATGGGTTTAAATCCAAATTCAGCCATTTTTGTTCAAAATGAAACGTATTATCCCCAGGCAAAGAACGGATATTCTGGTACTGTATTGTAACAAACAAGATCATTTTCTTTATTTCTCTTTCATTACTAAATCTATAATTCTCTCTCTCTCTCGTTTGTGTGGCAAAGCATTGCATTGAAAGATAACTACAAGGTCTATCAGTGATGGGCCGGTATCCCATACCGCCAAATCTTTATCCCATCAATTTTCATACTGGCACTTCTACAAGCTAAAATTATGTACTGGTATAGTAAGTTTGTTCACACGCATGTAAAATTCCATAATGAAACAACCATTACCGTATTATCTTTGAATGTAATTTAAGAGAAGGAAAAACGAGTAGCTACAAATTTATTTGTTGATACATAAACACAACCGTGACCCAATGTTACGTACTCCCCCCCCCCCCACATTGTACTGACTGCTGATCGAAGCAAGTTCAAGTTCGTACGGATAAAGAGTCCACAAATAAATATATATTGAAATATCTTTCATTGTTGTGTTCAAGTGGAGTGTTGTGTTATTTTATTGCTGGTTTGTAAACTTTCGGTCGATCAGTAAAAGAGAAACTTGTCTCTTTCTAATAGACTAGAGTACAACCGGCGGGCGCATGATGTGAGAAAGCAGTCGGCCAGGGCCTATGTTCAAATTACCATCCCGGTATTTTCATGGTGTAGCTGAGGACAAATCATGGAAAATAATAATAATAATAATAATAATAATAATAATAATAATAATAATAATAATAATAATAATAATAATAATAATAATAATGTCATCACCATCACCTGTTTTTCTTTATACATAACTGAATACGAACAAATAAAGCAAAGCTTAAAACTGGCCCCAGAGGCGTAAAATATCTAAATAAGTCCTGATAAGAGTGCTGAACACAGGTTAGAATAGAACGTCCGCATTATGCCAAAGTTCATTGGAATAATAATAGACTGTTTTCGGTAATTTATCAACTAAATATATACCTTAGACCAGTAGTTCTCAACCTTTTACATTGACGTAGGTATCATAGTTAAAACAATTAAAAAAAATAAAATTAAGTTTTACGTCTGTTTTTGCTTAAAATTTTGAAGTTACTCTTTAGAGGTATTCCTGAGACGATTCGATTTCAGAAGCATCACCACCTGATTCGGCACACGCACTTTGGTCTTAATATGTTTTGTTTCAAAGCTTTCTGTGCACTAGGAACTGAATGAAATAAAATGAATTTGAAAAGGTCTTTCTTTTAGCAGGATTACTTAAACTTTTGTTGAACAAAAAGTAAACATTGAGATTTTGTTTTACCCTTTCAAACGTCTTAAGCTATGCTGCCCAAAGGAAATACAGAAAATAATTGTACAGTTACTCCTCTAAAGCATCTCAAAATAGTTTGTATGAAGACAAAAATGACGTGTTTTCTAATTTATATAAACATTTCTTGCATTTAAAAAAAAAAAAACGTACACAAGATAACGGCATCAAATTTTAAATTATCTAAATAAATAATTTTACAACGTTACACTCCCTTAACAATGTGTATTATTAGTAGAAGTAGTATTGACCACAGAACTGGAAAACAAATTTCTCGATTCATGTTATCACATTTTTAGATTGCGCCGTGTAATTAAAATATAATTTGCTGATTGACAGAGCTGACATTAAATTACCTATGAAAATTGAAATCGAAATTACTCCAATTCTAAAATGCAATGGATGTTGACTTGAGAACCCATTAGACCTAAGTCTCCAATGGGTGTTTGACTCCCGGACAGTATCGTGGCTAGGATTTTTTTGAAGGACGCCTCAGTGAGGGAGCCATTAGTGTTTAAAATGCTACAAGAAAACTAAAAATAACTTGACGCTGACGCCTCAGTGAGGAAGCCATTAGTGTTTAAAACGCTACAAGAAAACTAAAAATAACTTGACGCTATATACATAAATGGAGAGGCCGTGGTTCACATGGTATATTATTGTGGCATTAGGTAGTCCTCGCTTCGAAACCGGCCATCATTCTGATTGATATTTTATCAGGGATTTAAGGTAAAATAATAAAGTCCTATGTTATTATAGTTCTGTAGTATTTTTCCTTATACTTTTATTGTTGTTGGATTGTAAAATCTGCAGCGATTATGAAAATAATTCTCAACAGGAAAAAGGAAATATTAACAAATAGAAGAATAGTTTGAAACGAACAACTCAATAGACTAGTAATTCAGGATTTATCTGTAGCTGCTGTTGCATTAAAAATAGTTTTGAATGTTTGATATCGGAGGATTTATCGAACTTTACTGTTTTTCAACATTTTAGTTAGTAGCAACAAAGCCACAAGTAGTCAGAAGATGGCCATTGGGGAACCGGTACAAGTTTTCAAATAGGTGAGTCTGACCCTCCAGATTTCCTTATACCTCCACCACTGGCCTCAGAGTGCCCATGTAGCTGGTGCATATGACGATTATAGCATTTCAATTTCGTTTCGAAGTGAAAACATAAAAGAGTACTGTAAAGGGTCTCGGGGCTTTTTAATTCATCACCAATCGTAAACTACATACGGGGGATGATCGAAAAAACAAGTTACAAAACATTTATGTTATTCACTTTAACTTAATGAAAATGTATTTGTAGATTAATAACATGTCTGTGATGATGCAAGTTTGAAGACTGGATTTTGACCATGTACACCCGAGAAGCGGACATTAAAAATGATAACTCGTCTGGAAGATTGGTCAAGAAGAGAAGTCAGTCAGTGGTGCGGTTCCTGTGGGTCAAAACCACTACACCTCCTGACATTCATGGGCAGATTGTAGACCTGTATGGATGGGGAGGGCTACATTTCAAAACAATATGTAGGAAAGTGGTGTCCTGTCTTCAAGGAATAGACGGACCAATAATGTTAATGACAGCCATGGACACAGCGGTCAACCCTGAATTTACGCTTGGAACGACTGGAGAACCCCTTCTACAGCCCTAATCTAGTCCCAATGACTCATCTTTTCCCTGTTCTATAGCAAAAAAATGGCTGGTCACCATTATATTTCACATTATGATGTCAAAACCGCTCCTCACGGTGGCTACAAGAACTTTATGTGGATTACTATACAAATGTTATAGAAAACTTTATCTGCCATTGTGATAAGCGATTGAACAAACATTGTGATTACATCGAGAACTATAGTGCTGCCAAAATGTCTTGAGCCGTGGCAAAAATGCGAACTAAAGCTCACACCCTCGATACACCCACACGTTCAGCCAATAAGAGTTCAACTGTTGCAAAGCGAGACAACCTCAGCGAGAGTGGAATTCCTTCAGCCGATAGCAGCGCCTGAAACGGAAGACTAGGTGTCAAGTCAATGTGGTATATTTATAGTACTGAGTGCCCTCTATCATCAGGTATGTTGATCTTCCAGCTGTGTCATACATAAGCCATAATAAGCTTTGTACCTTTTCTATTGATCGTCCCTCGTACAATTAAAACTTCTTTACCATTTTACGTGCAGTGATGGTTTCAGAAGATTTTCGTCAAGCAGAGGATTTCAATAAACGGAGGATAAATGTAATAATGTAAAAACAGTAGTATCCCATTGGTTGAGGATAATCTTAGAAATGCCCCGGGGGGCAACCCCTGAAACCATCAATGATTACAAAGTACTCTTCCACTAGAAGTTTTCTTATTGTCTTCCTCGATGTCCTTAGCAAAAGAAGATTCTTTATTATTATTATTTTCTTCCAAGAAAAGATTTAAGTGCTGACTTTTACTTACTGTGATGTCATCGCTTGCAAGTTTGTCCTTGAGATTGAACAAGTTACACCAGAGATTTATGAACTCCTCACTTGATGTTCTCGGTAGAATATGAATATATATATAAAGATAATTCAACACAACACAAAGGTGAGGTGCTTATATCAAGATGGGAATTCTCAACACTTCTTCGTTCAATAACCAGAAAGACATTCAACAATGAATGCGTTGTTAAGATGAAGACAAGAAAGTGTTCAATGATCACTGCACGAAGGAACATTTGCAAGGTTTCAGAGTCATCATAACTTAAGATAGACGGTCTTGGCCACAAAACTGGGGAAAGGAAAGAAAAATCTTAGATGACAATATAAAACATTGGTTCTTAAATATCCCGTAAAGAAAATCCCTTTCTCCTTGGAAAACCATTCTTGCTGATTCGGTAAGGATTTTCACGGACCGTTTTCAGAGAAAGACAGAGAAAAAAATGAAAAAAGAAGGACAAAGAGTGCTATTTCCCTTAATTATTATATTTTGATATCTGTTTCAACCTCTATTTGTCTATTTATTAAATAGAGTACCTACTTATGTTAATACTTTCCTATATTAACAAGGAAAACCACGAAACTATTGTACTTAACGATACTTATGCGCCTCTAAATGTAAGCGTGTTTCTATTTGGAAATAGGATTTCTTTGTAGATGATAAAGCTTTTTTCCACTTCCACAAACTTCTATTCACAGTGAATAGAAACTGTAGATAGATGTCGCAAATTCACCGCTGGTTTTAGAATCCGTAAGCAAGGAATATAAGAGAAGCAAAACAGCACACTCGTCCCCTATATTTATACATAATGAAAATAGTTTCACATGAAACTCGAAATACAGGTGTAATATCATCTTTTAAGTACTACCTTTACCAAATCACGTGACTGACGCACAATTTACTGTAACAGCAGATCTATCTATGCGAAATACATAACTTATTATTATTATTATTATTCATACCGAATTCAATAATTTTCAATTTCCTGATTTTAGGTTGATAATTTGCTCCTAAATTTCTCTTCTACTAAATAATGTATTACACTACTTTTTTTTTCTATAGCAATTTTCTATGATATATGTATTCTTATATAAACTTTTAAAATATATTTAATAATACAGCATACTTAAGATATAAGAACTCTTTTTGAATTGTCATTTATGTATACAGGACCTGTGAAAAAGGATCCCTCTAACGAACTATTCATACCTTTATATGGTAAATTTCATTTGTATTTGTAGTGGCCCCGTATAGCGTAGTCACTTACGCTCTCACCTTTAGTGTGAATGGGCCCCGGTAGCAACAGTCGGTCGAAAAGGTATAAAGCTTTTATCAGGCCAGCAATTCTGAGTATTTTCCCTGGGTTTTCCTCATTCACATCAGCCCAATGCCGTGGATGGTACCTAATATGCATATCCGAAACCTGTCCCTTCCTTCTCCCTTTCCCGCACAGTATCCTCGCCGAGGGATGTCATCCTTCATATGTGACGTAGAGATCTGCGTGGACTCGGGCTGAGCCCGTGGGCTTAAGCTGGGCAGTGAATTATTATAAATATACAACCATATTTCTCGGGTCTAACTTCGTAAACATAGTGTAGACGGTGCAACTAGGGATGGCCACAAAGTTCCGGTTCTTGGAGATCTGGTTTACAGAACCGGTTCCAGACCTGGATCCGAAAACCCGGTTCCAGAACCGGATCTTAGGAACCGATTCCAGATCTGGATCTGAAAACTCAGTTCCAGAACCGGATCTTAGGAACCGGTTCCAGACCTGGATCCGAAAGCCCCCAAAAACCTGTAAAGGAGGCACATAGTTCATCTTCAAAACACTGCAAAGAGGACCATGCGCTTCTGTCCTCTCCGCCCAGACCCACTTGTGCCTCCAGAAAAAAAATTTAGTCCACCAGTGGGTGTTTAGCCAAATGAGACAAGCGGCCGCCGCCTGGGCGCCTGCATGTCGCTTCCACCATTTCATCTAGCACACTGTTCACAGCCTGAGAGCAGCTCGCGTTTAGCGTAGGGATGGCCACAAAGTTCCGGTCCCGCGAGGAACCGGTTCTTGGAGATCCGGTTTTCCGAACCGGTTTCGTTCAAAGCCGAAAACTGGTTCCATGGGGAACCGGTTCTGGCCATCCCTACAACAAACATCGTTGTTTCTGGAGAACTTTTAAAGCACCACTGCAGAATTAAACCTCTAATTGCTGTAAATAAAAATACAATTTTGTGTTAGTAATTAAGTTTCTGTAATTCGGGCTTTTTACGGGCTCATTTGATTGGGACACGAGCTCGGGCCGGACTTGGGCCTAAATGCTAAAGCATATATCGGACTCGGGTCGGGCCTCATATTATAAATTCACGGGCCGGGCTAAAAATTCCAGCCCGTGCAGACCTCTAATGTGACGGACTAAAGGCAATACATGCCGTTATTCCCAAAAATATGTATAAATAAAAGAAATATTTTGTATTTGTTATAGGTCTATCAAATCATAGTATATAGTACGAGTTATTACATACAGTATTTTTCCAACATACTATGTTCTGAAAGACGACAGATAACTCATGATGGGCTACTACTCTTTTTTTTTTTTTTTTCAAAAGATTACCATCCATCCTACACTCTAATAGAGACCTGCACGGGCCGACTCTATAATTTCTTTGGGCCGGGCCGGGCTTGGGCGGGCCGACACGGATTTCTCTTCAGGTCGGGCCGGGCTGGGGCCGATTAATTGCAATTCTTTAATAATTATTGACATTCGTTAAACGATAATTAGAATAAAGGCAAACGTTGAAGAAGTGTGCCAGTGAAAAATGTTACAAAATTAAACTTCGAAAATTTATCGGGCCCGGGCCGGGCTTGGGCCAAGAATTTTAAAAAACTTATCGGGCCAGGCCGGGCTCGGGCCGAAAATCTCCAAAACGTTTCGGGCCCGGGCTGGGCCGGGTCTACGTACATTCGGGCTGGATTGGGCTCGGGCCGAAAAATTCGGCCCGTGCAGGTCTCTACACTCTAAGCAGAACAAATATAGCTTTCATCTGTGACGCCAGTGCTGTAAGTTTATTTAATTTTCCTTTATTTGTACTGATAGGCCTATGTTGCTGCATGTTAAAAGATAACAAGGTCAACAGTTGATCTAACAAAAGAAGCCTATAAGAGCTGTACAATTTGAATCTACGAATGCAATCCGAAATATAGCTTTCCTCTGTGACGCCAGTGCTGTAAGTTTATTTAATTTTCCTTTATTTGTACTGATAGGCCTATGTTGCTGCATGTTAAAAGATAACAAGGTCAACAGTTGACCTAACAAAAGAAAACCTATGAGAGCTCTACAATTTGAATCTACGAATGCAATCCAAAATATAGCTTTCCTCTGTGACGCCAGTGCTGTAAGTTTATTTAATTTTCCTTTATTTGTACTGATAGGCCTATGTTGCTGCATGTTAAAAGATAACAAGGTCAACAGTTGATCTAACAAAAGAAGCCTATAAGAGCTGTACAATTTGAATCTACGAATGCAATCCGAAATATAGCTTTCCTCTGTGACGCCAGTGCTGTAAGTTTATTTAATTTTCCTTTATTTGTACTGATAGGCCTATGTTGCTGCATGTTAAAAGATAACAAGGTCAACAGTTGATCTAACAAAAGAAGCCTATAAGAGCTGTACAATTTGAATCTACGAATGCAATCCGAAATATAGCTTTCCTCTGTGACGCCAGTGCTGTAAGTTTATTTAATTTTCCTTTATTTGTACTGATAGGCCTATGTTGCTGCATGTTAAAAGATAACAAGGTCAACAGTTGACCTAACAAAAGAAAACCTATGAGAGCTCTACAATTTGAATCTACGAATGCAATCCAAAATATAGCTTTCCTCTGTGACGCCAGTGCTGTAAGTTTATTTAATTTTCCTTTATTTGTACTGATAGGCCTATGTTGCTGCATGTTAAAAGATAACAAGGTCAACAGTTGATCTAACAAAAGAAGCCTATAAGAGCTGTACAATTTGAATCTACGAATGCAATCCGAAATATAGCTTTCCTCTGTGACGCCAGTGCTGTAAGTTTATTTAATTTTCCTTTATTTGTACTGATAGGCCTATGTTGCTGCATGTTAAAAGATAACAAGGTCAACAGTTGATCTAACAAAAGAAGCCTATAAGAGCTGTACAATTTGAATCTACGAATGCAATCCGAAATATAGCTTTCCTCTGTGACGCCAGTGCTGTAAGTTTATTTAATTTTCCTTTATTTGTACTGATAGGCCTATGTTGCTGCATGTTAAAAGATAACAAGGTCAACAGTTGATATAACAAAAGAAGCCTATGAGAGCTGTACAATTTGAATCTACGAATGCAATCCGAAATATAGCTTTCCTCTGTGAAACCAGTGCTGTAAGTTTATTTAATTTTCCTTTATTTGTACTGATAGGCCTATGTTGCTGCATGTTAAAAGATAACAAGGTCAACAGTTGATCTAACAAAAGAAGCCTATAAGAGCTGTACAATTTGAATCTACGAATGCAATCCGAAATATAGCTTTCCTCTGTGACGCCAGTGCTGTAAGTTTATTTAATTTTCCTTTATTTGTACTGATAGGCCTATGTTGCTGCATGTTAAAAGATAACAAGGTCAACAGTTGATCTAACAAAAGAAGCCTATAAGAGCTGTGCAATTTGAATCTACGAATGCAATCCGAAATATAGCTTTCCTCTGTGACGCCAGTGCTGTAAGTTTATTTAATTTTCCTTTATTTGTACTGATAGGCCTATGTTGCTGCATGTTAAAAGATAACAAGGTCAACAGTTGATCTAACAAAAGAAGCCTATAAGAGCTGTACAATTTGAATCTACGAATGCAATCCGAAATATAGCTTTCCTCTGTGACGCCAGTGCTGTAAGTTTATTTAATTTTCCTTTATTTGTACTGATAGGCCTATGTTGCTGCATGTTAAAAGATAACAAGGTCAACAGTTGATCTAACAAAAGAAGCCTATAAGAGCTGTACAATTTGAATCTACGAATGCAATCCGAAATATAGCTTTCCTCTGTGACGCCAGTGCTGTAAGTTTATTTAATTTTCCTTTATTTGTACTGATAGGCGTATGTTGCTGCATGTTAAAAGATAACAAGGTCAACAGTTGATCTAACAAAAGAAGCCTATAAGAGCTGTACAATTTGAATCTACGAATGCAATCCGAAATATAGCTTTCCTCTGTGACGCCAGTGCTGTAAGTTTATTTAATTTTCCTTTATTTGTACTGATAGGCCTATGTTGCTGCATGTTAAAAGATAACAAGGTCAACAGTTGATATAACAAAAGAAGCCTATGAGAGCTGTACAATTTGAATCTACGAATGCAATCCGAAATATAGCTTTCCTCTGTGACGCCAGTGCTGTAAGTTTATTTAATTTTCCTTTATTTGTACTGATAGGCGTATGTTGCTGCATGTTAAAAGATAACAAGGTCAACAGTTGATCTAACAAAAGAAGCCTATAAGAGCTGTACAATTTGAATCTACGAATGCAATCCGAAATATTAAAATTTCTGTTTATGTTCTGCCTTCATGGCGTATGACCGTACCATGGAGCTGATAGTATGCAAATTCGACAATATTCGGATTATTTTAAAGACTAATCTCGAGCTTTTTTTTTTTGACAAACCTCATTTGGCTCATGGAAGTACCTGTTCCACTGTTCTTTCTTGAAGCGTTATTGTTCCAAGTTTTCAATGCCAGCTGTGACATATTTCAAACTGTAGATAGAGAACAGTTCTGTCTTCAAACTATCCATCTTTTTTGACTGAAGAAAGTGGGGCGCTTTAAAAATCACTCCTGCGTCGTTTGGATTTAAGGAAAGCAAATTGTGACTATTTTCGCACAACATATAGCATACTCGACCATCAGGATTATTTCAGATTTTGCTTGGCAGTGGCAAGGTAGAGGGCAGAGTGTTAAACTGAACCCACGATGAGAGACAAGTGTCTAATAAAGTTTTAAAAAGTAGAAGAAGAGTAAAGAGGATGAATAAAAGGATAATATAGGGCACAGAAAGAGGAAAAGGATATGGAACATTCAGGCCGGTAGCCAGTCCAAAAATGTAGGGGAAGTCTAGTATAAGTTAGGGGAGGGGCGATTATAGTTCATTACCATATTACAGTTCATTTGCGAGCCTACCGTCAAAATTTTAGGAGGGAGCCGATAAGAAAATTAGGGGGGCAGCCTCCTAGCCCCCGTAGATACGGGCCTGGGAACATTATCTGTACTCCCTACTAGAAGCAACAGTTAACTCTATGCATACCTTCCAATATCCAGCTTTTACTCTGAACGACAAGTGTCCGTTCTAAGAACCTTAATTGTACTTGTGACAGATGGTTGAAATGCATGATATTCTTCTTCTTCTTCTTCTACTTCTACTACTACTACTACTACTACTAATAATAATAATAATAACTATTCCCAGCTCATAAGTGTTGGAAATAATTTAAGGATAAGCTTGCAGTATTTTATTAAAACAATATTTTACAATACTGACTGCTTTTACTGAATCTTGATTTTAAAATGATTTTGAATTTAAGGCATTTGTATATCTTAATATGATGCTATACTTATTATTATTATTATTATTATTATGACCAACACACGTACAGAGAAAGAAAGAATAACGAATGATTAATTTTGAACTAAAACCTGAAAATTGTTAAATTCCGCTACGTACAATATTATTAGTGAGAAAAACAAATGAAAGATGCACTGAGCAAACTGATATAGGTGAGGGGAAATTTTGATGTAGGTTTCAAGAGAACTGAGAAAAACTTTTTTTTCTGTAAATGTAAAAATAGATCCTGTACGATAAGCACTCAATTTATTAAATTGAAAACATTCTATACATCTTCGTATGAAGCTTTTCAATATGCCAGAAGTAGCTGAAACTATACTATTTATAAAGCTTGGCATTTCTATTATCCTTTAAGAATCAAATTAAAAGAAACGTACGTTATAATTCAACTCGAGAATTCTTGTTACACTTCATAAGTATGGGAAGACTTGTAGAACGTTTATGTCCGTCTGTCTATATGTGTATAGATTCCATCTCTTCTATTAACTCTATTCAAACCAGAAATGGCAGACACAAAACATTTCCAGTTTCAACGTTGATGTCACTGAATACAGCATAAAAGGTAAGAAATGGTTCTCTGAAATCGAATTAGTCCTCCATAAATATATTCCATTTCCAACTTTATTCTTCTAGTAAGTAAATAATGTGGTGAAAATTTACTACTACCTCTGGTTTTAATATTCGTATCCATAGAGAAAACAGTAAGCGATACCGCGAAATGGCTTCTTTGTATGGATTCAACATTACAAGATCATGTGTGTACGTGAATAAGAATATGTGTAGTGGGTTTACTGGGAGGGCTTCCTGCTTCCTCCCACATTCATTCACTTTCATTAAGGATTTAGGTCAGATCACTCGACTGATCGAAAACACCCAAATTTCAAAAGGGTCATGTCGTCCAGGTTACTATGCTTAAATGATCCTGATACTTGGCGATCTGACTGTTTTCTTTTCGAAACTTCGGTAACGTGATCGACTCCTTTCATTAAACATCCACCTCCCTTATAGTGATGCCCGGACATACATGAGTCAAAACCTTTGTCCGGGTCATGCGGGGCTGACTTTTGCTTCTCAGACTCACTGATCCGGATAGAAACGGCGACTTAGCCATGTCAGTCCCGGCGTCCCCCACAGGACCATAAAATATGACGATATTATTCTTTCTATACAACTTTAAAACAAGACTGGCAACATTGAAAACTGTTTACAGGGCTCCATTTCTGATCATCTGTAAACAGTTTTCAATGTTGCCAGTCTGATTTTAAAGTTGTAAAGAAACAATAATATCGTCATATTTTATGGCCCCTGTGGGGGACGCCGGTACTGACATGGTTAGAGAGTCCTGGTGACTCAGACAGATCCAATGATCCGAAAGCAGCCAAAATACCAGCTCCAGTATTATTGTAGAATTAATCTTGGATTAATGACGTCCACTAATCGAAATCAAATATTCACGACTTCGATCATCACTGTGACATTGTTTCATCTAGAAACCACGTCTTCAATAATTCAAATATAAATTCGTGTTTATTCCTCTTCCCAAATTGAAAAGTAATGCAGCGGTTTTGAACATAGATTATACAATAATACTTAATAAGATAACATTGTTCGGCTTGAGCGGCATATCTCATATTGTACAGAACAGGTTTTCCAAGGTCGTTCAATTGAATTTTAACAATCCTTCATAAGGACACCACGTATCTTCTCTTTACAGTGATTTTCACGCGTTTATTGATCTTGTAGTTAACGTTCAGTGCAATTCTTTTGACATACAAACACGTACTCAATAACAAAGGAATAACATTTATATTTAATGAGAAGACAGAGAAAGAGAGACAAATAGGAGAGAATGATGATAATTAGAATTTCATTCATACTCTGTATGTACAAGGCAATGCTTCGTCTCCGGGGGGTTACCGAGTCTATTGATTCAAGGTCTGACTGTTTCCGGGTCACGTGTCACAAAGTTCGTGACCCATTCCATCACTGCTCTCTTAACCTGCCCATGTGACAATAAATTAAAGATTTTGTTTCACTGTGTATACAACCCAAGCGACTTTACAAGCAATGTTTTCCACCTATTTCAAGCCTTTTAGAAATAGCCATGGAAAATTAAGAATCTATAAACTAATCTTATAATTTTACATTAAAGCCATCCCATTAATCATCAAAGGCTTAAATGCAAACACGTATCTTTGGAAAATTATTTAGCAAACTCCTCTGTACCCCTAAAATTAGTTTTCATATCACGACGCAACCTGTTATACGGTTCCCCTTTGATAATTGAAGTGAACACGTACAAAGCTGGAAGTGAAATTACCTCGAAGTGATTGATTAAAGCCAATCACACAAGGTTGGGGTAAAACGTGAGGAACTGAAAACACAAGAATTGCTTCCCATACGTGACATGGTTTACAACAAGCACAAACGTCAATTTTAAAAACAGTGCTGAAGGTCTACTAGTGAGGCAGTGGATAATCATTTGGTGACGTCATAGAGACACGCGAAAACGATCAGTTGTAAGTTCATAATAAATGGGCTAATGAAATCCCTAAACATACGAATACACTTGTGAAGATTATTAGTAATTGAGATTTATAAGGCACGAAGAGGTAAGATCCCTCGCATTAACTTACACCTGATTATACAACTGAGGCTTTCAGAATTCTGCAGTCAGAAGTTTGTTCTGGAAGATTGAACAACTATAATTCTATAACAACATACATTGAACGAAAATACACCTGCTGATTTTAACTAAGATTCATGCCCATACGTTGGCACAGAAATCAATGGATTTGATATAATATTATATATATATATTGGTGTGTGTGTATGTGAATATTGCTTGTGTCTAAGATGTTTCAGAATAATACGACATTATTTTTTCAATTTGCGAAGCTTTTCTAATTCTAATTTAAATTGGTTGCATATCATATCACACCATAAATTGCATGATTAAAATTAGGTCGATTGAGTAATATGAAATGGTGCCTCGAAGACCTCAAGGTTTCAATGCATTTACAATATACATTATACAATATGAGGCAAAGTTACCTTGTGAGTTCGAAACAGCTAGAGAGAATGACACATCATGATAGGGGATGATAGGGGGTTATATCTTGGATGATAGGGGATAATGTAGGCAGAATCACACCTATTACTGTACAGTGCCATCATGGTGGTTATGTTGAATTTTGCCATTTTAGACTGAGATCCAAATTTGCTGATAGGAAAGGATCATGTGACACATCATTTTGGGGTAGCTTTCAACACAAACAGGCATCTGGCGTTATTTCCAACTGATCTGTAATCGTTTAATAGTTATTACCTTCATAATATACGTTTATTAATGTACAATTATCTTTCCAATCTTACAAGATACGTTTGCCTCATATCGTAATGCACTGAAAACTTGAGGTAGTTTGGGGCACCATTTAACATTAGTCAGTTGAAGTCATTTTTCTCATGGGTTACTTTGGGCTGATATGGAAACATTTTCGCGATGTGAAGAAAACTCGGAAGTTGAAAAGTAAGAACACTTTAAATATTATATAAAGGTCCGTCCGGGAAGTAATGACACCAACTCTATAAGCATTAAAAAAAAACATTTATTTACATAATAATAGTTCCTGTACATTAAGATTCTTTAAACTATTGTCCTCCTATGTCGATACATCTTTGTTTGCGGTGGTATCCTGGAAGGCCTGTTCAAAAAGTGTGTTTAAAATCACTTCACACAATGCTTTCACATCGTCAATTGTAATGTAACGATGTCATATCGGGGGCATTTCAAACGGGGAAACAAAAGGTAATCTGTGGGGACCAAGTTGGGACTGTAGGGTGGCTGGGGCACAGTTACCACGTTAGATTTGGTCAGGTAGCTGGTCACGACGAAGGCAGTGTGGGCTGGCGCATTGTCATGAATTTTCCAATCGCCGGTGATGTCTAGTCTGACGTGCTGTATGCTTGCTCTTCGCTTCTTGAGGACTTCTACGTAACATTTAGTTAACGGTTCTCGCGGAAGATAAGAACTCACGATGGATGACCTCCGTGATGCCAAAAAACATAATGAGGATGGTCTTGATTTTAGATTTTCTCATTTGAGCCTGCTTGGGGTGAGGAGACGCAGAAGTTTGCCACTTGACGCTATCTCTTCGTTTCGGGGTCGTATTGAAATACCCAGGTTTCATAGCCCGTGATAACATTGTCCGAAAAGTGAGGATCATTTTCATACATTTCCAAAATGTCTTGACAGATTTCCACTCAGCGAGATTTTTGGTCGCCAGTAAAAATTCTTGGGACAAGCTTAGCGCATACTTTTCTTATGTGCAAATCCTTGCTTATAATCTCGTGTAGAATAGTGTTTGGAACATTTAACATGTCGGCCAACAAACGAACATTTATTCGACAGTTTGTTTGCAAAAGTTCTTTCAATCGTGTCACATTTTCTTCGTTTTAGGAGGTAGACGGGCGCCCAGCAAGGGCTTCGTCGTCGACCTCTTTGCAGCATTCGAAAAACACCTTGTGCCATCTGTAGACGACTTTGTGATAAACACTCGTCCTCAAAGGCCTGTTAAACCAATAGGAAAATTTCCCCTCCAGATTTGCCGAGTTTCACACAAAATTTGATTGGGTATCTTTGATCCAGTGCGCGCTGGATTGCCACTTTACAAGAGATGAAACAGAGGTTTACGAAATCGCTTGTCCTTTACCTCTGAGAGCTCGTTGACGACTGAGCAAGTGCTCGCTCGGTAGTTTACTTACACCACCATCGATCCCGGCGGACAGAGCACGCTGCAACGTATGGCCACTTTGCAATAAAATGTATGACATTACTTTCCGGACAGAGACGAGAGGATACTGGGAAAAATATGGTAGGCTATACGAGATGAAAAAAAGACCGAAAGGAAGACCCAGGCAAATATGGGAAGAACTGATAGGGAAAATTTTGAAAGGAAGAGGATCTGGGATAAATTAAACAAAAATCCTTGTCAAAAATCGTCCCAAATGGAAACCTCTATACAGAAGAGGACCGACTAAGTAAGTGTTTTTTTTTTTTTCAAAAAAGTATACATTTGATACACATTGAAATGTAGAAAATACTACAATTAAGAAAACTTTAAATCACTATTCAACTTCACTAAAATAGCACGGCAAATCCCGTCATAAGTGTTGTAGAACAGAGTGTACTACATATAAATGAACTACATATAAATTGAAAATAACAATTTATATATATATATATATAATGTAAAACACAGTACATCTGAATAATTTGGTTGGCTGAGAAGGAACTGTATCATGAGGTACGGTGGAAGGAAAAACAGGAACAGCGAAAGAGGCTACAGTTGAAACAGATTGCTATGCAAAGACCATGTTGACTGAGGATCGTGGTGTACACAAGCTGAAGTTTGCGGCAATTGACTTTCCAGTAATAGCAGAGCACCTATCATCATGATGATTATGATGATTATAGCCCGGATTTATATGCAAAATGCATGTTTATAGTAACATGCAGAAACGTATGGAAAATGTTTTCTTCTTTCCGATGGACTTGCAAGGATTCGATTGAGACGCATGTGTTGGTGCATATAAGTGCATATTTTGAGTGAATTTCGATGTGTATGCATATTTCGCAAACTTTGCAGGATGACTCACTTTGTAAACGCAGATGTAGAATAAAATGTATAGAATAATAGAAGACAGTGTTGTATCCTATCCTAAATTAGCCCACCTGACTTGTCTTACACACGGTCTTCATTGCGTAGCAGAAACAATCAAATGCCAATATCTAACAGTAGACGCGCTTCACTGAAATGTAATGAAAGTATTTGTGAAAGACTCATCGCGTGTGTATCTTTCGCGAAGTTGCAAAAAATTGTCCAGTACCTTCTCAACCAGTGGAGATGTAGCTAGAAGCTATGCCGTATTATGCCGATAACTTAAATCAAGTGAAGACAGTTATAGACTCACTAAGTTCCGATGATGCAGCCGCTATTTATGTGTCTCAAAAATGTTTTTCTACAAATGACATTGAGAACAAAATTAAGTACATATACAACCTTCTCGAGGATACCTGAAATTATCAGACAATTGGAATCCCGTAAAAATGCTTTGCAACATACACTCTCCTTGTTGGGCGAATTATCGCAGACTTTGTCCAGTGAAACAACTCATGGTCTTGTGAAAATAGCGTCAGATAAACTTTGCAAAGTATTAGGCAAAAATCCCGGGTACAAAACAATCTGTGCCACTGAAAATGTACTTAATAGTGAAAAATGGAATTGGAAGAGAATGTAACACAGGAAGACATTTGGTGTTTTTCACGATTTCTGCTGAAGTAGAAAGAAACTTTTCGACCTACAAAACGTTTCTTAGTGATAAACGCAGAGGATTGACAGAAGAAAACCTAAGGAACATGTTTCATTGGAACAGAGATCATTAAGATAAGATACGTTTGTACGAAATTGACATATTTATTAGTGTATATGTTAAATTTTTTAAAATGCATATTCTAGGGATATTTTTGATATTTTTCGTGCATATTTTCGGGTTTGTTTGTGCCTGGAAATCCGGGCTCTAATGATGATTTACTTTTGTGGAGGCTCGAACGTGCCAATGAATGTCAGCCGTACGAACAACAATGAAGAGATTTTGACCTGTAGATAATTTACCTTTGTTCTCTAAGCGAAGTGTCAACTGTTAATAGATAAGCATTGGTAGTGGAAGTCTCCTGCTAGTCATGATGTGTCATTAACTGAGGAGAAAGAGAGGCAGAACACCATCATGGGAAGCCGCGACGAGTAATTAAATTTACTTTTGATGGAAGAAGCAAAAGTGTTGCACAGCCAATCAGTCCATGTGTACTAGAGCTAACAGACGCGCGAAAACAATGCATTTAAAATTAGGAAGAGAAAACCTATTATTATCCCTAGGTAAATCATCTTCTGTTAACAACAATAACGCTCTAGCTTCACGATTAAGGAATCGTGTGATTAGCCAACCTGTTAAATGTTTTCCTCGTGGTTTTGTTCTTAGTCTCAACTGGGAGATCCTAGAGAGGTATCCTTATGGTACACTCTTCTTCTAATGATTCATTACTAGAAGTTCCCAGCTGCTAGAGATTCGCTTATCTTAATAAATATTCAGGGCCGGGTTTGGAGTTTTATCCATTGTTAACTAGGGTCAATTTGCCCCTCCCCTACCTGGGTTTCCCCTCCTGTCGAAAATTTTTGAAAGTATGGTACTTGAAAAAGGGTTTTGTTATTTAAGCCTTCCAAAATCGGGTGAAATAAAAATGAAAAACTATCACAAGGCACACCGTCATTTATAACATATTTAACAGCCATTGCCGTAACTTAAATTTTTTATTGGGGGGAGCAAGCATTAATACGCGTATTTGGGCCCCCTAGGAAAAGTTGTTTTTCTAATTCTTAGCCCCATCTTTCTCTTACTCTTCATGGGTCCCCGGAGCCTATGGGCCCTCCCGCATGGCAAGGTCTGAGGGGCCCCTAGTTACACCCCTGGGCCTCGCTCCAAACATGACAAATTAATTAGAGGGACAATACTGACAAATCTCAAAGCCATACGAATAAATATTATTTCGAGGACACCTAATATTAGACATTTTTTACTGAAATGGGCCCACGATTCATTCTTGTTTTATTTACCTTTTGTGTGCTATTTTGTTTAAGTAATGTAGTGAATTTGTTTGATGCTTCATTTATAGTTTTATGTTCGTATTGCATATCGAGTAAGAAAGTTTTGTCTTAAAGTGGGTCTTCCTCGAACGGCAAGGAGCTTCCCTGGGGGATGCAGTTGCCTCCTACCCCCACCCCCACAAATTAGGCCTACAGCCCTGCTAACAGATAGGACCAACAGGTCAGTATGTGACACGTCTGAGGTTGAGTCATCGATCAAAGAAAAATATTTGGACTGCTTTAATTTTTGACAAATTGAGTTTCTTACTTTTGAGCCATTAAAACAATTACTTCCTTACATGTTGAAAACGAAAGGTAATTTACAGGGCCACTAGCACAGTTACTAAACCTGTCAATATGTTTCACGAAGAAAGGGGCGAATTCAGTTATTAGTTCTAACGCTATCAGAAAAGTTTCAATTTTAATTTGACACCAAATTTTGTTGTTGCCTCTAAGTAAAATGAGTGAAAGCTACTCAAAGCCGTGTGATAACTCATAATGCGTATCATAGAAGTGTCTCAGAGTAAAGGGATTCACATACTTGTGAAAAATTTACGTAAGAAATTTGTTGCGTTATTTTAGAACGCCAAATGTGGAAGCAATGAAAACACATTCAGATCTTACATTTAACGTTCATAACGCACAAATACATAATCCAACACAAGATGTTTTTCTTTAATTCCATTTACAGTTTTTTTCTATCCTCGTTTATGCGTATATCTACCGTCGTTGACGCGCCTTGCTCCTCTCTTGCCCTGATTCGATTAGATAGCATTTATGCGTTTTAAGTGATAACTTTGCACAAGTTACTTTTTGAATAAAATTTTTATGGCATACGAAAACTGAAGCCCCCCCTAACGCGAATATGCATCGAGGAATGCGAGTCAACTCTCAAAAAATTAATGAAAAAGACACGCAATGAATATATGATGGATCCGGATTCTCAATCTGCACCTTTTAAATTCTTAAACTCTAACGATGTTACAGATGTAATGAAACCAATGATGTTATAAATAGAGGATCTGCCCATATGTATCTTCATCCTATTAAATCGATGAAACCAAAAAAGCAACCGAGCATAGACAAGTCTGATTGGCTACTCTCGTTTCCGCCATCATCTGATTGGCTACTTTCGTTTGCACCATGATTGTTGGCTCAAAACATTGTGATCCTATTGAGCGGAGTGGGCAGAGCAGGGGTGGTGAAACTGTGACGTATGGCTTCAAGATTTTGTTGTAAGAGCAGAGCCTCTATTTTCTAAGATCCCTGAATTAAACGACCATTTAAAATCCCAATTTTGCAATATGAAAATAACATTATTAGCATATAAAACTTTCTCTTCTTTCCGAACGGAATCTTTCTCTTTCTTCTCTACGGAAGCATATTACAAACACTAATTAACCTCAATGCTACGCCTACCAATCCTACAAAGAGACGAACGATTAACAAAAGTAATTTATTAGAAATATGATTGCCCATGAGACGAGGTTTGAGGCTATCTCGTCTCGAAAATGTTTCGTTAAAAAGTGATACATACTTTTTTTTTTTTTTTTTTTTGAAAGAACACTGTTTCGTTTCATATCTCGTCTCACCGTCTCACCTAGTGAGCAACTGTAATCATGAAATAAACAGTACGATGAGAATGTGAGAAAAAAGGGCCAAAACCCATAGACACGATATTGTTCACCATAGGTTTATATGGATTAGGGTGGAATCTGGGACCTCTCACACCAGAAGTGTGCTAGATCCCTCACGAATGTACAAGAGTTATTGAAAAAGTAAACTTTATACCTGTCTACCTTGAACTGTTCCTTTCATTTCAATTATTGTAGTTACAAAAAACCTCTGTAATAAAAAAAAAATTCACTGGAATGCATGTAAAAATGATAGCCGGCAAGTTTCAACCAATTATATAGAAGTATATTTTTTATTATTATTTATTGAAAGGTTTTAATTGTTCCAACCATGTATACAATATGCCAACCTTATTACGCAATTACTTCCTTCAAGGGAGTCATAAAACACAAAGCACAGTCTCTGCAATTGGCCGTAGAAACATTAAGCTGTTTTTTCTCCATACGCAGAAGGAACTGTTCTCGTGTGTAGCATTAGAACCAAGAGCACACAGATCGCATGAGCTTCCTTCAGTTAACAAGCAACTATGCTATGTGTAATACAAAAGTGGAAATTTCCAGTAGCTAGCTAGGCAGACACATCATCCTTATGACTTCCTACTCGGGAAAATGCACTGGGTCTGATCTTCGCAGATACAGGGTGTCTACTAAAATTCCAAAATGAAATTTCGTGACTTTCTCGTGACCTTTTCTTTACCAAATCATAAAATTTCGTAACACTCTCAAGTGTGAATTTGGGTGCGAATTAGGCCGAATTTTCATCCATGCTATAGAAGCATGGTTTGCTTGCGATTTGATAGCGTTTAAAGCCGACCATAGACATATTTTTGGTGGTGAATTTTGTCGTTTTATAGAACAAAATTTTCCAACCTGTATTTACATTTGTACAGATAAAAAAAAAAAAAAAAAAATAGTGACCCAAAAACTAAATTTCGTGACATTTTCTTGACTTTCATGACCGTTTTCTGATTTATCTAGCACTGTTATATACTTTACCACAGACAAAGAATACATACAGACGAACAACTTCCAATATGTGCTATTGAAATTAGTTTGTATCGTCTGCAACGGCGAAAGAGCGAATCAACGTTTGGTGAAGAACGATGCTGGCGCTGCCATCGGCTTTCGAACGTGACGTCATGGGTTATCCTTGTAACCAGCGCATTCTTTCAATCTGCGTCGCATGTTAACCCCTTGCCATATTTTGACGCGCTGGACGCGTTGCTTTTCACTTTTCACTTCCGTATTTTGACGCGTGTCATGCGTTCCGATGTTTGAGCGGCTGTATCCCGCTTGCTGTCAAAAGAAGGCAGAAGCTTAGAGGTTTCCTGTGCTTTGTGAACATTTGTTAGTTTAAGTAAGCGCCAGAAGAGGCATAGATGTTTACAGCATCGCAAAAAATTTCGAAAGAAGTCATATGTGAAGGGGTTAAAATGAGGTGCAGTGCAAGATCAGATTAGCAATTACCCGTACAATCTATATATATATATATATATATATATATATATATATATATATATATATATATATATATATATATATATATATATATATATATATAGATATAGATATATATATATATGTACCTTTTGTAAAAGCATCTTCTAGTATTGTGCCTGGATTGCTTTGTTGACACTTTCGTACATCCTTATTGAGCACTATGTTAAAATAATTTCTGCAAACTAGTGCTCAAACACAAAACAAATGGAAAAGCATAAATACGGTAGCAATGCACACCTATCTACACCACGCTTTCACTCACCATCTGCCACTAGAGACGGTTTCGAGCTTTTCACACTGCTGACGACAGATCGACTGGTTAGTTCCGTAGTCGTATGTTGGAGGCGCTACGGTTCGCCTTGCTTCCAGTTTTTCGCGGAGTTTACGGTCTGTATATTCTTGCCTGTGGTCATACCTATACATCTTGAGGCATCTAAAATTACCACCTGAAATACAGAAGAAACGAGAAATACTAGCGATATGTGGTTTGTGGTAAACCAATATCAAATGGGGCTCCTGAAACGGAGGTGTGGTATGGTACGAAAAATATCGAAAAAATGAGGGTATCAGGATCGAAGGAAAGTTTCTGTAATGGAATGATACACAATAACATGAATAACATGAAAGGGTATACGCGGAGAAATATGTCATTTGTTTTATGCTCTTACTGCACACATTAACGGAGATATGATCATGGAAATAGTTGTAAACAGTAAGACAAGTGACCAACTTGACAGCCAGTACTTCGATACTATGCCGTTTGAGGTGTCTGCCAAAAGAGTCTTTGACATGGAGCAAGTTGTGATATTGCCGAGCCACGAAATCGTGCTAGTTCATAGCAGGCAGTCGTAGTGGTAAGAGTGAAGATGGTGTTTTCACGAACGCAGAAAACGCCGACATGATCCTGATCTATGGAGAATGCAGGAAGAGTGCCTCAGAATGTTGCTGTGTGTACGGGGAGAGAGATTTGGACACGTGGCAGCTATCGCGACGTCTTTTTGGTATGTTTCTTGTAAAATTAAGGGCGACTGAAAGGTAACACCGCGACAACGTGCGCGGAACAAGCTAGTTACAGATGGGGTGAATGCAGCATGTGTTTTAGCCGCTGTTGCTGTGAATCCACAGATTATCTCCCGTGATATTGCCAGAAATTGTGGTATGAGTTGCGAAGTGAACTACCCATTCTGCACACACATACATTTCACTCATATCGTATCTCCATTCATCAGAGACTACATGGCAATGATTTTGTGAACTGTGCTCGGTTTTGCATATGAATATTACGACACGACATTTCAGATTTGTCGCGTATGCTATTTACCTTTACCAATCACGGAAACATTAACCTAAACAACATGCATTAATGGTTTGTAAAAAAATCACACTGGCTTCTCCAAATGGAACGCCAGCGCCCATGGTGTGATAACATATGGTGCAATCGTGGATGAACATCTCCTTGGCCCTTTTTCACACATGGGACACTGAATGCTGACCGATAATACCTTTCTAGAAAATGATCTGCTAACACTATTACAGGACACGACTTTACACAAGGAGGGAAATGACTTTCTAGAAAATGACCTGCTAACACTATCAGAGGAAACGACTTTACACAAGGAGGGAAATGGTATCAACATGAAGAGTGATCAGCTCACAGTGCACGACGCACTGCAGCATGTTTGAATAATATATTTCCCAATTGCTGGATAGGACGGGGAGGACCTGTCAAATAGCCGGCTCGTTCTCCAGATTTGAACCAGAGATTAGACTTATTTTTCTGGTGGAAATTGAAAGACATTGTCTACCGAGATTGCCAACAACACCAGAATATGCAACAACGCATTATTGCAGCCTGTAGTACTATTCCACATGCAATGTTACAATCTGTAGAACGATCTTTGTGTGTGCGCCTCGATGCCTGTATAGCACCGGACGGTACACTTAGATTAGGTTTACGCTCATTGGTCATGTGAGTCTCTATGGTTCTTCGACATAATGTCATTACGTTCTGTACACTATCAAATAAATAGAACTGACGATGTTTGATGTTTCACTTATCCAGAAACTTAGTGCAAGGGAATCCAAAACATATTAAGAGGGATAACTGACCCATTCCCTAGAATTTCGCACCCTGGTTACCAACGCTTCCGGATCGTACCTTGGTTCCCAATGCTTCTGGACTGTTGACATTACTGATCGCCAACAACATATTTATTCATTAAAAAATAATAATAACCAACAGTAACACAAATTGTATAATACGTGCTGCAGGGTTATACCGGTGCTCATTTAGAATTGAGCATTGTTTGTCCCGTTGCAGGCAGTGACTATTACAGTTTTCTGAAAATTGGTTTTAACTCCTTATTACAGTTGTATTAAAGGCTTCGTGATAAAAATGTAATGTCGATACGTGTTAAGTGACCAAGAAGGACGCTATATAGAAGATACAATTGGAGTACATGTATCATTAGCCACGAAGCCCAACAGATACATGATATAAAAAAAATGAAATCTTTGAGTTTTACATCCCATAATTATGCTGGCTAGCTAAAGGAGACGATGATGATGAGAAATGAATGAAACTGTGAATGAATAAAGTGGGAGGAAACGGGAGAACCCCGAGAAAACTCACGAACACGGTGTTTGTTCACCACAAAGCCCACTTGGGGCGAGCTGAGATCGAACCAAGGACCCCATGCACCAGAAATGAACGCTCTACCACTGAGCCACCGTGACCCCATCCCAGTAGATACAGTGCAGACACTTGGGTAGATAATGTAAACCAGGATGATAGGAATGTAAGTAGTAATAATACAAACTAGATTCGCTAGGTGGCAAAGGCCAAGATGCAGTATTTTTTGTTTCTGCGGCTACAAACAAACATTAAGCAATCGAAAATAAAATAACATTTTTTAAATTTACTTTCCGCGACTTATGCTCCGAAGGTTAAAGGAAACTATGATTAATCCATAAATTCCGACCTACCTATGTCGTAGTGACTTTTGAAATGACATTACTTCTAAATTAACAATATTCTGGGTGGGGCTTTTCCAGTTTAAAGACGATGCTTTGGTAAGGTGAGCTAAAGGTATAAAATTTAAATATCTTTCTGTCCGTAAGCGGATCGGGTTCGATTTCCGGTAGAGACACTCAGTCGAAAAGATGTAATAGTTTTTTCATGCATTTTGAGGTAGTTTTGCTGGATTTTCCTCATTCACAAAAGGCAAATTGCCTGGATGGTATTTAACATAATGGTCCCAGGTCGCTTCCT
Organism: Thermobia domestica; assembly: GCF_964235325.1. Classification (NCBI taxonomy): domain Eukaryota; kingdom Metazoa; phylum Arthropoda; class Insecta; order Zygentoma; family Lepismatidae; genus Thermobia; species Thermobia domestica. The sequence continues at coordinate 199,991,217 of NC_137468.1, forward strand.
TTGTTCCCAAGTCCCCGGGGAATGTGATCGCCCAGGGACATCATCCCTCCTATGTGTGACGGCCTAACATTGCCACAGATGCTGAAAGCCCAGAAATCTAATCCCTAATCCTTTCTGTCCGTACGGTCAAGCGGCAATTTAAACTCTCGCGTCACCGAGGGGTTAATGAAAGTGAATAATTATGCAAGAATTGGTAGCATACAAATGTGGGAGGAAATGGGAGAACCCGGAGAAAACCCACAGACTATGTTATCCACTGTTGATTTGCCCTGGAATTAAACCAGGAACTTCGTAGCATCAGATATGAGTGCCCTCTATCCAGGCCCGTATCCACGGGGGTCTAGGTAGCTGGCGCCCCCTTAATTTTTACTGCCTCCTAAAATTTTCACTAGGGATGCGCACGAGACAAGATTTGTGGCTGTCTCGTCTCGAAAAAGTGCTGTAAAAGTGATGTCTCGACTCGAAAAATGTTTATTTCTCTATTGGAAGAGCCGTGTCTCGACTCGAATTTTGTCAGGAAAATCTTGTCTCGACTCGTCTCGTGTGCATCCCTAATTTTTACGGTAGGCTTGCAAATGAATTATAATGTGGGTATGAACTATAATATGGTTAGATCGGTCCATTTAACTTCTACTGCCCCCCTCACCTACATTTTTGGGTTGCCTACTGGCCTGCCTCTATCACTTAGATACCAGCTCCCCTTAAGTTGTAAATTCAGTTGCAGTAGGCTTATTGCAACCTGTCATAAATTTGGTTCCCAGCAAATTTGAAGAAGAGAAAGGTAAAATCCACGTGAGTTCTCTTAAAAATTTGGACTCGAACTGCGACCAGTACTTTTCACCGACGAGCATCTTCCAACAGTTATATTGATCCCTGTTTGCAGTAAAAACACTACAACAGGTTTCTTCCCCAATCTTCATTCAGTCTAAGCTGCATTTCCATATGAGTAGTTAATGGACCTTGGACCTAAAGATGCAGCAGTAATGCAAAGAAGCGTAAAGAGAAAATTTATATCTTAATCAATGTATGCAGTTGACCTCGAACCCTGCGACCAATAGATTCGAGGTCAACAATGAACTCATCTTCTTCTCCCTTCCAAGGTTGCAACAAACACAATAATGATAAGTCTAAGAGCCTCATGGTCGGCTGATTTCATATAGACTCTGCTGTTGTCCGATGCGTAAATACAGAGAACATAGCCAGAAAACCACTTCTCGCAGTGTTGTTTTGAATCCAAACAACTCAAAAGGTCACTTCCAAAGGTGAAGGACGTCCAGAAAGAAAGACGATTCGCTGGATGAGTTTTCTCGAGCCTTGACAAAAGAATTTCAGTTGAAAAAAAAAAAGTTTTGTTTCGTGCTATACTCCAATGATCTGTTGGTTAGTGTCGAGGAACAAAGTCGTCTTACACACTGTTCAACTGTTTACAAAAGTTCTCCAGCGCATTATTATTATTATTATTATTATTATTTATTTATTTTTTTTAATCTGTTTTATTCCAATGACGTAATATTGCGTGAAATGAATCAGGAACTGAGTAAGAATAGTATTTGGTCCTTTTCAAGCATTGCACACTTTGAAACATCAGTACAATTCATCCCCTTTGTAGCCGAATCGTCAGCCACATGATTGGACGTTAAGGTGAGTCCAAATACTACATGCCGATGGCCAATATATAAGATGTATCTTATACTCTTGCGATGTATTTTGTAAGAAACTGCTGCGTTATTTTAGATATTGCTTGGAGAGCTGTCTCATGGCTAAGCTACGGGACTTCCTGGTGGAAAGATCCGGGTTCTTTTCCCGGCGGGAGCTCATATAGTTCAGATCCCACGTTAATCTGTAGGTTCACGTTTCATATAACCTCACTGCTGAAAGGGACGCTTAACTCAAAATAAAATAAAATCAAAATTAGCTTTTGCTTGCGGGACAAAATAAAAAAAAAAAAAACTTGAAGGTAAGTTGATGTTCACGTTTTTCATTGGATCATTATTAACGTATTTATTAAAACGTACATACAGTAAATATGAACATTAGCGGGGGGATGTCATATGGAGTTCCAAATGACGCTCCTGGCTGGAATAATTCAATCAAATTCTACAGATGAAAGAAACAATGTATCAAAAAAAAAAAAAAAAACGAATTATTCTCATCATTTCATTTGATTGATCTCTTGAATTTTATTGAATTGTTTTGAATATGCTGCCAACAAAATGCATTGGAAAGAGAAAAAATGTGCTGCCATCTGGGGAGAATACAGGACGGACGCAGTGAGCTCCTTGGATTAAAGAAGTAACGAACTCAAATGTCTAGAGCTAAGAAATTACGATGATCATGCATTGATCACTTAAATGTGTATTAGGCTTATCTATTCGTTTACATACTCGTGGAGTGGGCTATAATACCAAAAGTAATAATATGTAGTAGTAGCGGTGGTTGGAATTAACGTCCATTTCCAGCACCGTAGGTGTATGATACGGACCCTACTCCTAATAGTGATTACAGAACCATTACTTGAACTTGTATCCAAGAGAAGCATTCCCATTGGGTGTCAAACTCAGGATTCAAAAAGAACTGAAATCATTTCATTTAAAGGAATTGTAAAATAAATTGGCTGCTCATTGGAGTAACGCCTACCCACCTTCCATTCTAACCAGACGCCAAAAATCACAGGAGTATCCAAGATCATTACTAAAACGCAGGGGCGGATCCAGGATGGACTTCTAGAGGGGGCGGTGGGTTGTAATACTGCTACTTAGAGCTACTTTTAAGAGCTCCAAACTGTGGGATGTTTTTCATATATAAAATAAGAATGTTTCCTCTTCTGGGGGGAAGGCGATCGAGGCAATCGCCCCCATTGGATCCGCCCCTGCTAAGACGTACGAATGTTGATAGACAAGTACCTCGATGTGAATCTATTCCCCACGGAGGTGTGAAGGATGGAAATTCTTTAGGACGTACGCCTTCGTTACAGACGAGGTCTTGTGTCCATCTTAAACACAAACTAAATACAACGTTCTTATAAGGCTGTCTATAATCTTTATTATAAATTAATTAGAAATGTTACAGTTCCGAAAGTATATCACTTCCTTCTTCAGACTACTACTCCAACTGAAATCATAAATAATAAAGGTAATATTACTTATGATTTCAGTTGGAATAGTAGTCTGAAAAAGGAAGTGATATACTTCCGAAACTGTAACATTTCTAATTAATTTATAATAAAGATTATAGACAACCTTGTAAGAACGTTGTATTTAGTTTGTGTTCAAGACGAGGTCTGCATTTATTATTCAATTAACAGCCTCTCTGCCATGAGCTTCCAGCTTTTGCTACGCCGTGTCTGCACACGCTCGCAAATCTTTATTGTTAGCCTATCGGATGTCATCAATAAGTACATGTTGATTAAAATATTCTGATGACGTCATAGGCTGCAGCAAAAAGAATCGTTGTCTGCTGGGTGCCGGAGTACGTAGACACGGATAAACTAGCTTTACTGTTGCAGACCGCAGCCAAGCACGCTGCCTTGGCAAGGATTATATCCAGGCCCGCAACCAGAGGGGGGCCACGGGGCAGCCCCCCTAAACTTTTCGTGGCCCCTCCAGACCTCAATACAAAATGTTGTTATTAATACAAAAAACATAATTTAGATATTTGTAACAAAATTTTTAATGACTGGGC
>NC_137468.1:199995097-200284702 GCF_964235325.1 Thermobia domestica
CTCTCCTAACAAAAATATAGGTGGAAGTATTTTACAATTACCTATTGTCTTTTCGGGTGCAGAATAATACCCGTTCAATACTACATAGACGTAGTGGCTTGTAGTATTAGAGCCTCCTCCCCAAAGCTTAGACCTCTCCTAACAAAAATATAGGTGGAAGTATTTTACAATTACTTATCGTCTTTTCGGGTGCAGAATAATACCCGTTCAATACTACATAGACGTAGTGGCTTGTAGTATTAGAGCCTCCTCTCCAAAGCTTAGACCTCTCCTAACAAAAATATAGGTGGAAGTATTTTACAATTACTTAACGTCTTTTCGGGTGCAGAATAATACCCGTTCAATACTACATAGACGTAGTGGCTTGTAGTATTAGAGCCTCCTCTCCAAAGCTTAGACCTCTCCTAACAAAAATATAGGTGGAAGTATTTTACAATTATTGTCTTTTCGGGTGCAGAATAATACCCGTTCAATACTACATAGACGTAGTGGCTTGTAGTATTAGAGCCTCCTCCCCAAAGCTTAGACCTCTCCTAACAAAAATATAGGTGGAAGTATTTTACAATGACTTATCGTCTTTTCGGGTGCAGAATAATATTCGTTCAATACTACATAGACGTAGTGGCTTTTAGTATTAGAGCCTCCTCTCCAAAGCTTAGACCTCTCCTAACAAAAATATAGGAGGAAGTATTTTACAATTACTTATTGTCTTTTCGGGTTCAGAATAATATTCGTTCAATACTACATAAACGTAGTGGCTTGTAGTATTAGAGCCTCCTCTCCAAAGCTTAGACCTCTCCTAACAAAAATATAGGTGGAAGTATTTTACAATTACTTATTGTCTTTTCGGGTTCAGAATAATATTCGTTGAATACTACATAGACGTAGTGGCTTGTAGTATTAGAGCCTCCTCTCCAAAGCTTAGACCTCTCCTAACAAAAATATAGGTGGAAGTATTTTACAATTACTTACCGTCTTTTCGGGTGCAGAATAATACCCGTTCAATACTACATAGACGTAGTGGCTTGTAGTATTAGAGCCTCCTCTCCAAAGCTTAGACCTCTCCTAACAAAAATATAGGTGGAAGTATTTTACAATTACTTATCGTCTTTTCGGGTGCAGAATAATACCCGTTCAATACTACATAGACGTAGTGGCTTTTAGTATTAGAGCCTCCTCCCCAAAGCATAGACCTCTCCTAACAAAAATATAGGTGGAAGTATTTTACAATTACTTATCGTCTTTTCGGGTGCAGAATAATACCCGTTCAATACTACATAGACGTAGTGGCTTGTAGTATTAGAGCCTCCTCTCCAAAGCTTAGACCTCTCCTAACAAAAATATAGGTGGAAGTATTTTACAATTACTTATCGTCTTTTCGGGTGCAGAATAATACCCGTTCAATACAACATAGACGTAGTGGCTTGTAGTATTAGAGCCTCCTCTCCAAAGCTTTGACCTCTCCTAACAAAAATATAGGTGGAAGTATTTTACAATTACTTATTGTCTTTTCGGGTGCAGAATAATACCCGTTCAATACTACATAGACGTAGTGGCTTGTAGTATTAGAGCCTCCTCTCCAAAGCTTAGACCTCTCCTAACAAAAATATAGGTGGAAGTATTTTACAATTACTTATCGTCTTTTCGGGTGCAGAATAATACCCGTTCAATACTACATAGACGTAGTGGCTTTTAGTATTAGAGCCTCCTCTCCAAAGCTTAGACCTCTCCTAACAAAAATATAGGTGGAAGTATTTTACAATTACTTACTGTCTTTTCGGGTTCAGAATAATATTCGTTCAATACTACCTAGACGTAGTGGCTTGTAGTATTAGAGCCTCCTCTCCAAAGCTTAGACCTCTCCTAACAAAAATATAGGTGGAAGTATTTTACAATTACTTACCGTCTTTTCGGGTGCAGAATAATACCCGTTCAATACTACATAGACGTAGTGCCTTGTAGTATTAGAGCCTCCTCTCCAAAGCTTAGACCTCTCCTAACAAAAATATAGGTGAGAGTATTTTACAATTACTTACCGTCTTTTCGGGTGCAGAATAATACCCGTTCAATACTACATAGACGTAGTGGCTTGTAGTATTAGAGCCTCCTCTCCAAAGCTTAGACCTCTCCTAACAAAAATATAGGTGAAAGTATTTTACAATTACTTACCGTCTTTTCGGGTGCAGAATAATACCCGTTCAATACTACATAGACGTAGTGGCTTGTAGTATTAGAGCCTCCTCTCCAAAGCTTAGACCTCTCCTAACAAAAATATAGGTGGAAGTATTTTACAATTACTTACCGTCTTTTCGGGTGCAGAATAATACCCGTTCAATACTACATAGACGTAGTGGCTTGTAGTATTAGAGCCTCCTCTCCAAAGCTTAGACCTCTCCTAACAAAAATATAGCTGGAAGTATTTTACAATTACTTACCGTCTTTTCGGGTGCAGAATAATACCCGTTCAATACTACATAGACGTAGTGGCTTGTAGTATTAGAGCCTCCTCTCCAAAGCTTAGACCTCTCCTAACAAAAATATAGGTGGAAATATTTTACAATTACTTATCGTCTTTTCGGGTGCAGAATAATACCCGTTCAATACTACATAGACGTAGTGGCTTGTAGTATTAGAGCCTCCTCTCCAAAGCTTAGACCTCTCCTAACAAAAATATAGGTGGAAGTATTTTACAATTTCTTACCGTCTTTTCGAGTGCAGAATAATACCCGTTCAATACTACATAGACGTAGTGGCTTGTAGTATTAGAGCCTCCTTCCCAAAGCTTAGACTTCTCCTAACAAAAATATAGGTGGAAGTATTTTACAATTACTTACCGTCTTTTCGGGTGCAGAATAATACCCGTTCAATACTACATAGACGTAGTGGCTTGTAGTATTAGAGCCTCCTCTCCAAAGCTTAGACCTCTCCTAACAAAAATATAGGTGGAAGTATTTAACAATTACTTATCGTCTTTTCGGGTGCAGAATAATACCCGTTCAATACTACATAGACGTAGTGGCTTGTAGTATTAGAGCCTCCTCTCCAAAGCTTAGACCTCTCCTAACAAAAATATAGGTGGAAGTATTTTACAATTACTTACTGTCTTTTCGGGTGCAGAATAATAACCGTTCAATACTACATAGACGTAGTGGCTTGTAGTATTAGAGCCTCCTCTCCAAAGCTTAGACCTCTCCTAACAAAAATATAGGTGGAAGTATTTTACAATTACTTATTGTCTTTTCGGGTGCAGAATAATACCCGTTCAATACTACATAGACGTAGTGGCTTGTAGTATTAGAGCCTCCTCTCCAAAACTTAGACCTCTCCTAACAAAAATATAGGTGGAAGTATTTTACAATTACCTATTGTCTTTTCGGGTGCAGAATAATACCCGTTCAATACTACATAGACGTAGTGGCTTGTAGTATTAGAGCCTCCTCTCCAAAGCTTAGACCTCTCCTAACAAAAATATAGGTGGAAGTATTTTACAATTACTTATCGTCTTTTCGGGTGCAGAATAATACCCGTTCAATACTACATAGACGTAGTGGCTTGTAGTATTAGAGCCTCCTCTCCAAAGCTTAGACCTCTCCTAAGAAAAATATAGGTGGAAGTATTTTACAATTACTTATCGTCTTTTCGGGTGCAGAATAATACCCGTTCAATACTACATAGAGGTAGTGGCTTGTAGTATTAGAGCCTCCTCTCAAAAGCTTAGACCTCTCCTAACAAAAATATAGGTGGAAGTATTTTACAATTACTTATTGTCTTTTCGGGTGCAGAATAATACCCGTTCAATACTACATAGACGTAGTGGCTTGTAGTATTAGAGCCTCCTCTCCAAAGCTTAGACCTCTCCTAACAAAAATATAGGTGGAAGTATTTTACAATTACTTACCGTCTTTTCGAGTGCAGAATAATACCCGTTCAATACTACACAGACGTAGTCGCTTGTAGTATTAGAGCCTCCTTCCCAAAGCTTAGACTTCTCCTAACAAAAATATAGGTGGAAGTATTTTACAATTACTTACCGTCTTTTCGGGTGCAGAATAATACCCGTTCAATACTACATAGACGTAGTGGCTTGTAGTATTAGAGCCTCCTCTCCAAAGCTTAGACCTCTCCTAACAAAAATATAGGTGGAAGTATTTTACAATTACTTATCGTCTTTTCGGGTGCAGAATAATACCCGTTCAATACTACATAGACGTAGTGGCTTGTAGTATTAGAGCCTCCTCTCCAAAGCTTAGACCTCTCCTAACAAAAATATAGATGGAAATATTTTACAATTACTTACCGTCTTTTCGGGTGCAGAATAATACCCGTTCAATACTACATAGACGTAGTGGCTTGTAGTATTAGAGCCTCCTCTCCAAAGCTTAGACCTCTCCTAACAAAAATATAGGTGGAAGTATTTTACAATTACTTATCGTCTTTTCGGGTGCAGAATAATACCCGTTCAATACTACATAGACGTAGTGGCTTTTAGTATTAGAGCCTCCTCCCCAAAGCATAGACCTCTCCTAACAAAAATATAGGTGGAAGTATTTTACAATTACTTATCGTCTTTTCGGGTGCAGAATAATACCCGTTCAATACTACATAGACGTAGTGGCTTGTAGTATTAGAGCCTCCTCTCCAAAGCTTAGACCTCTCCTAACAAAAATATAGGTGGAAGTATTTTACAATTACTTATCGTCTTTTCGGGTGCAGAATAATACCCGTTCAATACTACATAGACGTAGTGGCTTGTAGTATTAGAGCCTCCTCTCCAAAGCTTAGACCTCTCCTAACAAAAATATAGGTGGAAGTATTTTACAATTACTTATTGTCTTTTCGGGTGCAGAATAATACCCGTTCAATACTACATAGACGTAGTGGCTTGTAGTATTAGAGCCTCCTCTCCAAAGCTTAGACCTCTCCTAACAAAAATATAGGTGGAAGTATTTTACAATTACTTATCGTCTTTTCGGGTGCAGAATAATACCCGTTCAATACTACATAGACGTAGTGGCTTTTAGTATTAGAGCCTCCTCTCCAAAGCTTAGACCTCTCCTGAAAAAAATATAGGTGGAGGTATTTTACAATTACTTACTGTCTTTTCGGGTTCAGAATAATATTCGTTCAATACTACCTAGACGTAGTGGCTTGTAGTATTAGAGCCTCCTCTCCAAAGCTTAGACCTCTCCTAACAAAAATATAGATGGAAGTATTTTACAATTACTTATCGTCTTTTCGGGTGCAGAATAATACCCGTTGAATACTACATAGACGTTGTCGCTTTTAGTATTAGAGCCTCCTCCCCAAAGCTTAGACCTCTCCTAACAAAAATATAGGTGGAAGTATTTTACAATTACTTATCGTCTTTCGGGTGCAGAATAATACCCGTTCAATACTACATAGACGTAGTGGCTTGTAGTATTAGAGCCTCCTCCCCAAAGCTTAAACCTCTCCTAACAAAAATATAGGTGGAAGTATTTTACAATTACTTACCGTCTTTTCGGGTGCAGAATAATACCCGTTCAATACTACATAGACGTAGTGCCTTGTAGTATTAGAGCCTCCTCTCCAAAGCTTAGACCTCTCCTAACAAAAATATAGGTGGAAGTATTTTACAATTACTTACCGTCTTTTCGGGTGCAAAATAATACCCGTTCAATACTACATAGACGTAGTGGCTTGTAGTATTAGAGCCTCCTCTCCAAAGCTTAGACCTCTCCTAACAAAAATATAGGTGGAAGTATTTTACAATTACTTATTGTCTTTTCGGGTGCAGAATAATACCCGTTCAATACTACATAGACGTAGTGGCTTGTAGTATTAGAGCCTCCTCTCCAAAACTTAGACCTCTCCTAACAAAAATATAGGTGGAAGTATTTTACAATTACCTATTGTCTTTTCGGGTGCAGAATAATACCCGTTCAATACTACATAGACGTAGTGGCTTGTAGTATTAGAGCCTCCTCTCCAAAGCTTAGACCTCTCCTAACAAAAATATAGGTGGAAGTATTTTACAATTACTTATCGTCTTTTCGGGTGCAGAATAATACCCGTTCAATACTACATAGACGTAGTGGCTTGTAGTATTAGAGCCTCCTCTCCAAAGCTTAGACCTCTCCTAAGAAAAATATAGGTGGAAGTATTTTACAATTACTTATCGTCTTTTCGGGTGCAGAATAATACCCGTTCAATACTACATAGACGTAGTGGCTTGTAGTATTAGAGCCTCCTCTCAAAAGCTTAGACCTCTCCTAACAAAAATATAGGTGGAAGTATTTTACAATTACTTATTGTCTTTTCGGGTGCAGAATAATACCCGTTCAATACTACATAGACGTAGTGGCTTGTAGTATTAGAGCCTCCTCTCCAAAGCTTAGACCTCTCCTAACAAAAATATAGGTGGAAGTATTTTACAATTACTTACCGTCTTTTCGAGTGCAGAATAATACCCGTTCAATACTACATAGACGTAGTCGCTTGTAGTATTAGAGCCTCCTTCCCAAAGCTTAGACTTCTCCTAACAAAAATATAGGTGGAAGTATTTTACAATTACTTACCGTCTTTTCGGGTGCAGAATAATACCCGTTCAATACTACATAGACGTAGTGGCTTGTAGTATTAGAGCCTCCTCTCCAAAGCTTAGACCTCTCCTAACAAAAATATAGGTGGAAGTATTTTACAATTACTTATCGTCTTTTCGGGTGCAGAATAATACCCGTTCAATACTACATAGACGTAGTGGCTTGTAGTATTAGAGCCTCCTCTCCAAAGCTTAGACCTCTCCTAACAAAAATATAGATGGAAATATTTTACAATTACTTACCGTCTTTTCGGGTGCAGAATAATACCCGTTCAATACTACATAGACGTAGTGGCTTGTAGTATTAGAGCCTCCTCTCCAAAGCTTAGACCTCTCCTAACAAAAATATAGGTGGAAGTATTTTACAATTACTTATCGTCTTTTCGGGTGCAGAATAATACCCGTTCAATACTACATAGACGTAGTGGCTTTTAGTATTAGAGCCTCCTCCCCAAAGCATAGACCTCTCCTAACAAAAATATAGGTGGAAGTATTTTACAATTACTTATCGTCTTTTCGGGTGCAGAATAATACCCGTTCAATACTACATAGACGTAGTGGCTTGTAGTATTAGAGCCTCCTCTCCAAAGCTTAGACCTCTCCTAACAAAAATATAGGTGGAAGTATTTTACAATTACTTATCGTCTTTTCGGGTGCAGAATAATACCCGTTCAATACTACATAGACGTAGTGGCTTGTAGTATTAGAGCCTCCTCTCCAAAGCTTAGACCTCTCCTAACAAAAATATAGGTGGAAGTATTTTACAATTACTTATTGTCTTTTCGGGTGCAGAATAATACCCGTTCAATACTACATAGACGTAGTGGCTTGTAGTATTAGAGCCTCCTCTCCAAAGCTTAGACCTCTCCTAACAAAAATATAGGTGGAAGTATTTTACAATTACTTATCGTCTTTTCGGGTGCAGAATAATACCCGTTCAATACTACATAGACGTAGTGGCTTTTAGTATTAGAGCCTCCTCTCCAAAGCTTAGACCTCTCCTGAAAAAAATATAGGTGGAGGTATTTTACAATTACTTACTGTCTTTTCGGGTTCAGAATAATATTCGTTCAATACTACCTAGACGTAGTGGCTTGTAGTATTAGAGCCTCCTCTCCAAAGCTTAGACCTCTCCTAACAAAAATATAGATGGAAGTATTTTACAATTACTTATCGTCTTTTCGGGTGCAGAATAATACCCGTTGAATACTACATAGACGTTGTCGCTTTTAGTATTAGAGCCTCCTCCCCAAAGCTTAGACCTCTCCTAACAAAAATATAGGTGGAAGTATTTTACAATTACTTATCGTCTTTCGGGTGCAGAATAATACCCGTTCAATACTACATAGACGTAGTGGCTTGTAGTATTAGAGCCTCCTCCCCAAAGCTTAAACCTCTCCTAACAAAAATATAGGTGGAAGTATTTTACAATTACTTACCGTCTTTTCGGGTGCAGAATAATACCCGTTCAATACTACATAGACGTAGTGCCTTGTAGTATTAGAGCCTCCTCTCCAAAGCTTAGACCTCTCCTAACAAAAATATAGGTGGAAGTATTTTACAATTACTTACCGTCTTTTCGGGTGCAAAATAATACCCGTTCAATACTACATAGACGTAGTGGCTTGTAGTATTAGAGCCTCCTCTCCAAAGCTTAGACCTCTCCTAACAAAAATATAGGTGGAAGTATTTTACAATTACTTACCGTCTTTTCGGGTGCAGAATAATACCCGTTCAATACTACATAGACGTAGTGGCTTGTAGTATTAGAGCCTCCTCTCCAAAGCTTAGACCTCTCCTAACAAAAATATAGGTGGAAGTATTTTACAATTACTTACCGTCTTTTCGGGTGCAGAATAATACCCGTTCAATACTACATAGACGTAGTGGCTTGTAGTATTAGAGCCTCCTCTCCAAAGCTTAGACCTCTCCTAACAAAAATATAGGTGGAAGTATTTTACAATTACTTACCGTCTTTTCGGGTGCAGAATAATACCCGTTCAATACTACATAGACGTAGTGGCTTGTAGTATTAGAGCCTCCTCTCCAAAGCTTAGACCTCTCCTAACAAAAATATAGGTGGAAATATTTTACAATTACTTATCGTCTTTTCGGGTGCAGAATAATACCCGTTCAATACTACATAGACGTAGTGGCTTGTAGTATTAGAGCCTCCTCTCCAAAGCTTAGACCTCTCCTAACAAAAATATAGGTGGAAGTATTTTACAATTACTTACCGTCTTTTCGAGTGCAGAATAATACCCGTTCAATACTACATAGACGTAGTGGCTTGTAGTATTAGAGCCTCCTTCCCAAAGCTTAGATTTCTCCTAACAAAAATATAGGTGGAAGTATTTTACAATTACTTACCGTCTTTTCGGGTGCAGAATAATACCCGTTCAATACTACATAGACGTAGTGGCTTGTAGTATTAGAGCCTCCTCTCCAAAGCTTAGACCTCTCCTAACAAAAATATAGGTGGAAGTATTTAACAATTACTTATCGTCTTTTCGGGTGCAGAATAATACCCGTTCAATACTACATAGACGTAGTGGCTTGTAGTATTAGAGCCTCCTCTCCAAAGCTTAGACCTCTCCTAACAAAAATATAGGTGGAAGTATTTTACAATTACTTATTGTCTTTTCGGGTGCAGAATAATAACCGTTCAATACTACATAGACGTAGTGGCTTGTAGTATTAGAGCCTCCTCTCCAAAGCTTAGACCTCTCCTAACAAAAATATAGGTGGAAGTATTTTACAATTACTTATTGTCTTTTCGGGTGCAGAATAATACCCGTTCAATACTACATAGACGTAGTGGCTTGTAGTATTAGAGCCTCCTCTCCAAAACTTAGACCTCTCCTAACAAAAATATAGGTGGAAGTATTTTACAATTACCTATTGTCTTTTCGGGTGCAGAATAATACCCGTTCAATACTACATAGACGTAGTGGCTTGTAGTATTAGAGCCTCCTCTCCAAAGCTTAGACCTCTCCTAACAAAAATATAGGTGGAAGTATTTTACAATTACTTATCGTCTTTTCGGGTGCAGAATAATACCCGTTCAATACTACATAGACGTAGTGGCTTGTAGTATTAGAGCCTCCTCTCCAAAGCTTAGACCTCTCCTAACAAAAATATAGGTGGAAGTATTTTACAATTACTTATCGTCTTTTCGGGTGCAGAATAATACCCGTTCAATACTACATAGACGTAGTGGCTTGTAGTATTAGAGCCTCCTCTCCAAAGCTTAGACCTCTCCTAACAAAAATATAGGTGGAAGTATTTTACAATTACTTATCGTCTTTTCGGGTGCAGAATAATACCCGTTCAATACTACATAGACGTAGTGGCTTGTAGTATTAGAGCCTCCTCTCCAAAGCTTAGACCTCTCCTAACAAAAATATAGGTGGAAGTATTTTACAATTACTTACCGTCTTTTCGGGTGCAGAATAATACCCGTTCAATACTACATAGACGTAGTGGCTTGTAGTATTAGAGCCTCCTCCCCAAAGCTTAGACCTCTCCTAACAAAAATATAGGTGGAAGTATTTTACAATGACTTATCGTCTTTTCGGGTGCAGAATAATACCCGTTCAATACTACATAGACGTAGTGGCTTGTAGTATTAGAGCCTTCTCCCCAAAGCTTAGACCTCTCCTAACAAAAATATAGGTGGAAGTATTTTACAATTACTTATCGTCTTTTCGGGTGCAGAATAATATTCGTTCAATACTACATAGACGTAGTGGCTTGTAGTATTAGAGCCTCCTCTCCAAAGCTTAGACCTCTCCTAACAAAAATATAGGAGGAAGTATTTTACAATTACTTATTGTCTTTTCGGGTTCAGAATAATATTCGTTCAATACTACATAAACGTAGTGGCTTGTAGTATTAGAGCCTCCTCTCCAAAGCTTAGACCTCTCCTAACAAAAATATAGGTGGAAGTATTTTACAATTACTTATCGTCTTTTCGGTTGCAGAATAATACCCGTTGAATACTACATAGACGTAGTGGCTTGTAGTATTAGAGCCTCCTCTCCAAAGCTTAGACCTCTCCTAACAAAAATATAGGTGGAAGTATTTTACAATTACTTACCGTCTTTTCGGGTGCAGAATAATGCCCGTTCAATACTACATAGACGTAGTGGCTTGTAGTATTAGAGCCTCCTCTCCAAAGCTTAGACCTCTCCTAACAAAAATATAGGTGGAAGTATTTTACAATTACTTATCGTCTTTTCGGGTGCAGAATAATACCCGTTCAATACTACATAGACGTAGTGGCTTTTAGTATTAGAGCCTCCTCCCCAAAGCTTAGACCTCTCCTAACAAAAATATAGGTGGAAGTATTTTACAATTACTTATCGTCTTTTCGGGTGCAGAATAATACCCGTTGAATACTACATAGACGTAGTGGCTTGTAGTATTAGAGCCTCCTCTCCAAAGCTTAGACCTCTCCTAACAAAAATATAGGTGGAAGTATTTTACAATTACTTATCGTCTTTTCGGGTGCAGAATAATACCCGTTGAATACTACATAGACGTAGTGGCTTGTAGTATTAGAGCCTCCTCTCCAAAGCTTAGACCTCTCCTAACAAAAATATAGGTGGAAGTATTTTACAATTATTTATTGTCTTTTCGGGTGCAGAATAATACCCGTTCAATACTACATAGACGTAGTGGCTTGTAGTATTAGAGCCTCCTCTCCAAAGCTTAGACCTCTCCTAACAAAAATATAGGTGGAAGTATTTTACAATTACTTATTGTCTTTTCGGGTTCAGAATAGTATTCGTTCAATACTACATAGACGTAGTGGCTTGTAGTATTAGAGCCTCCTCTCCAAAGCTTAGACCTCTCCTAACAAAAATATAGGTGGAAGTATTTTACAATTACTTATTGTCTTTTCGGGTTCAGAATAATATTCGTTCAATACTACATAGACGTAGGGGGTTGTAGTATTAGAGCCTCCTCTCCAAAGCTTAGACCTCTCCTAACAAAAATATAGGTGGAAGTATTTTACAATTACTTATTGTCTTTTCGGGTTCAGAATAATACCCGTTGAATACTACATAGCCGTAGTGGCTTGTAGTATTAGAGCCTCCTCTCCAAAGCTTAGACCTCTCCTAACAAAAATATAGGTGGAAGTATTTTACAATTACTTATCGTCTTTTCGGGTGCAGAATAATACCCGTTCAATACTACATAGACGTAGTGGCTTTTAGTATTAGAGCCTCCTCCCCAAAGCTTAGACCTCTCCTAACAAAAATATAGGTGGAAGTATTTTACAATTACTTATCGTCTTTTCGGGTGCAGAATAATACCCGTTCAATACTACATAGACGTAGTGGCTTGTAGTATTAGAGCCTCCTCCCCAAAGCTTAGACCTCTCCTAACAAAAATATAGGTGGAAGTATTTTACAATTACTTATCGTCTTTTCGGGTGCAGAATAATACCCGTTCAATACTACATAGACGTAGTGGCTTGTAGTATTAGAGCCTCCTCTCCAAAGCTTAGACCTCTCCTAACAAAAATATAGGTGGAAGTATTTTACAATTACTTATTGTCTTTTCGGGTTCAGAATAATATTCGTTCAATACTACATAGACGTAGTGGCTTTTAGTATTAGAGCCTCCTCTCCAAAGCTTAGACCTCTCCTAACAAAAATATAGGTGGAAGTATTTTACAATTACTTATTGTCTTTTCGGGTTCAGAATAATATTCGTTCAATACTACATAGACGTAGTGGCTTGTAGTATTAGAGCCTCCTCTCCAAAGCTTAGACCTCTCCTAACAAAAATATAGGTGGAAGTATTTTACAATTACTTATTGTCTTTTCGGGTTCAGAATAATACCCGTTGAATACTACATAGACGTAGTGGCTTGTAGTATTAGAGCCTCCTCTCCAAAGCTTAGACCTCTCCTAACAAAAATATAGGTGGAAGTATTTTACAATTACTTATCGTCTTTTCGGGTGCAGAATAATACCCGTTCAATACTACATAGACGTAGTGGCTTTTAGTATTAGAGCCTCCTCCCCAAAGCTTAGACCTCTCCTAACAAAAATATAGGTGGAAGTATTTTACAAGTACTTATCGTCTTTTCGGGTGCAGAATAATACCCGTTCAATACTACATAGACGTAGTGGCTTGTAGTATTAGAGCCTCCTCCCCAAAGCTTAGACCTCTCCTAACAAAAATATAGGTGGAAGTATTTTACAATTACTTATCGTCTTTTCGGGTGCAGAATAATATTCGTTCAATACTACATAGACGTAGTGGCTTGTAGTATTAGAGCCTCCTCTCCAAAGCTTAGACCTCTCCTAACAAAAATATAGGTGGAAGTATTTTACAATTACTTATTGTCTTTTCGGGTTCAGAATAATATTCGTTCAATACTACATAGACGTAGTGGCTTGTAGTATTAGAGCCTCCTCTCCAAAGCTTAGACCTCTCCTAACAAAAATATAGGTGGAAGTATTTTACAATTACTTATTGTCTTTTCGGGTGCAGAATAATACCCGTTCAATACTACATAGACGTAGTGGCTTGTAGTCTTAGAGCCTCCTCTCCAAAGCTTAGACCTCTCCTAACAAAAATATAGGTGGAAGTATTTTACAATTACCTATTGTCTTTTCGGGTGCAGAATAATACCCGTTCAATACTACATAGACGTAGTGGCTTGTAGTATTAGAGCCTCCTCTCCAAAGCTTAGACCTCTCCTAACAAAAATATAGGTGGAAGTATTTTACAATTACTTATCGTCTTTTCGGGTGCAGAATAATACCCGTTCAATACTACATAGACGTAGTGGCTTTTAGTATTAGAGCCTCCTCCCCAAAGCTTAGACTTCTCCTAACAAAAATATAGGTGGAAGTATTTTACAATTACTTATCGTGTTTTCTGGTGCAGAATAATACCCGTTCAATACTACGTAAACGTAGTGGCTTTTAGTATTAGAGCCTCCTCTCCAAAGCTTAGACCTCTCCTAACAAAAATATAGGTGGAAGTATTTTACAAGTACTTATCGTCTTTTCGGGTGCAGAATAATACCCGTTCAATACTACATAGACGTAGTGGCTTTTAGTATTAGAGCCTCCTCTCCAAAGCTTAGACCTCTCCTAACAAAAATATAGGTGGAAGTATTTTACAATTACTTACCGTCTTTTCGGGTGCAGAATAATACCCGTTCAATACTACATAGACGTAGTGGCTTGTAGTATTAGAGCCTCCTCTCCAAAGCTTAGACCTCTCCTAACAAAAATATAGGTGGAAATATTTTACAATTACTTGTCGTCTTTTCGGGTGCAGAATAATACCCGTTCAATACTACATAGACGTAGTGGCTTCTAGTATTAGAGCCTCCTCTCCAAAGCTTAGACCTCTCCTAACAAAAATATAGGTGGAAATATTTTACAATTACTTATCGTCTTTTCGAGTGCAGAATAATACCCGTTCAATACTACATAGACGTAGTGGCTTTTAGTATTAGAGCCTCCTCTCCAAAGCTTAGACCTCTCCTAACAAAAATATAGGTGGAAATATTTTACAATTACTTATCGTCTTTTCGGGTGCAGAATAATACCCGTTCAATACTACATAAACGTAGTGGCTTTTAGTATTAGAGCCTCCTCTCCAAAGCTTAGACCTCTCCTAACAAAAATATAGGTGGAAGTATTTTACAATTACTTATCGTCTTTTCGGGTGCAGAATAATACCCGTTCAATACTACATAGACGTAGTGGCTTGTAGTATTAGAGCCTCCTCTCCAAAGCTTAGACCTCTCCTAACAAAAATATAGGTGGAAGTATTTTACAATTACTTACCGTCTTTTCGGGTGCAGAATAATATTCGGACAATACTACATAAACGTAGTGGCTTTTAGTATTAGAGCCTCCTCTCCAAAGCTTAGACCTCTCCTAACAAAAATATAGGTGGAAATATTTTACAATTACTTATCGTCTTTTCGGGTGCAGAATAATACCCGTTCAATACTACATAGACGTAGTGGCTTGTAGTATTAGAGCCTCCTCTCCAAAGCTTAGACCTCTCCTAACAAAAATATAGGTGGAAATATTTTACAATTACTTATCGTCTTTTCGGGTGCAGAATAATACCCGTTCAATACTACATAGACGTAGTGGCTTGTAGTATTAGAGCCTCCTCTCCAAAGCTTAGACCTCTCCTAACAAAAATATAGGTGGAAGTATTTTACAATTACTTATCGTCTTTTCGGGTGCAGAATAATACCCGTTCAATACTACATAGACGTAGTGGCTTTTAGTATTAGAGCCTCCTCTCCAAAGCTTAGACCTCTCCTAACAAAAATATAGGTGGAAATATTTTACAATTACTTACCGTCTTTTCGGGTGCAGAATAATACCCGTTCAATACTACATAGACGTAGTGGCTTGTAGTATTAGAGCCTCCTCTCCAAAGCTTAGACCTCTCCTAACAAAAATATAGGTGGAAGTATTTTACAATTACTTATCGTCTTTTCGGGTGCAGAATAATACCCGTTCAATACTACATAGACGTAGTGGCTTGTAGTATTAGAGCCTCCTCTCCAAAGCTTAGACCTCTCCTAACAAAAATATAGGTGGAAGTATTTTACAATTACTTATCGTCTTTTCGGGTGCAGAATAATACCCGTTCAATACTACATAGACGTAGTGGCTTGTAGTATTAGAGCCTCCTCTCCAAAGCTTAGACCTCTCCTAACAAAAATATAGGTGGAAATATTTTACAATTACTTATCGTCTTTTCGGGTGCAGAATAATATTCGTTCAATACTACATAGACGTAGTGGCTTTTAGTATTAGAGCCTCCTCTCCAAAGCTTAGACCTCTCCTAACAAAAATATAGGTGGAAATATTTTACAATTACTTATCGTCTTTTCGGGTGCAGAATAATACCCGTTCAATACTACATAGACGTAGTGGCTTGTAGTATTAGAGCCTCCTCTCCAAAGCTTAGACCTCTCCTAACAAAAATATAGGTGGAAGTATTTTACAATTACTTATCGTCTTTTCGGGTGCAGAATAATACCCGTTCAATACTACATAGACGTAGTGGCTTTTAGTATCAGAGCCTCCTCTCCAAAGCTTAGACCTCTCCTAACAAAAATATAGGTGGAAATATTTTACAATTACTTATCGTCTTTTCGGGTGCAGAATAATACCCGTTCAATACTACATAGACGTAGTGGCTTGTAGTATTAGAGCCTCCTCTCCAAAGCTTAGACCTCTCCTAACAAAAATATAGGTGGAAATATTTTACAATTACTTATCGTCTTTTCGGGTGCAGAATAATACCCGTTCAATACTACATAGACGTAGTGGCTTTTAGTATTAGAGCCTCCTCTCCAAAGCTTAGACCTCTCCTAACAAAAATATAGGTGGAAATATTTTACAATTACTTATCGTCTTTTCGGGTGCAGAATAATACCCGTTCAATACTACATAGACGTAGTGGCTTGTAGTATTAGAGCCTCCTCTCCAAAGCTTAGACCTCTCCTAACAAAAATATAGGTGGAAATATTTTACAATTACTTACCGTCTTTTCGGGTGCAGAATAATATTCGTTCAATACTACATAAACGTAGTGGCTTTTAGTATTAGAGCCTCCTCTCCAAAGCTTAGACCTCTCCTAACAAAAATATAGGTGGAAATATTTTACAATTACTTATCGTCTTTTCGGGTGCAGAATAATACCCGTTCAATACTACATAAACGTAGTGGCTTTTAGTATTAGAGCCTCCTCTCCAAAGCTTAGACCTCTCCTAACAAAAATATAGGTGGAAATATTTTACTTTTACTTATCGTCTTTTCGGGTGCAGAATAATACCCGTTCAATACTACATAGACGTAGTGGCTTGTAGTATTAGAGCCTCCTCTCCAAAGCTTAGACCTCTCCTAACAAAAATATAGGTGGAAATATTTTACAATTACTAATCGTCTTTTCGGGTGCAGAATAATACCCGTTCAATACTACATAGACGTAGTGCCTTTTAGTATTAGAGCCTCCTCTCCAAAGCTTAGACCTCTCCTAACAAAAATATAGGTGGAAATATTTTACAATTACTTATCGTCTTTTCGGGTGCAGAATAATACCCGTTCAATACTACATAGACGTAGTGGCTTGTAGTATTAGAGCCTCCTCTCCAAAGCTTAGACCTCTCCTAACAAAAATATAGGTGGAAGTATTTTACAATTACTTATCGTCTTTTCGGGTGCAGAATAATACCCGTTCAATACTACATAGACGTAGTGGCTTGTAGTAGTGCATCCCCTTCCCTCAAAGCTTGTACCCCCCCCAACGAAAATTTCTGGGTGCGCGTCTGCACGTCTCATATAGCATCTTGTTCACGATAGTGCCCTTTCCCGATGCCGTTTACCAAAGTTGTCAGAGACAATTATTGGATGGAAAAAAAATATATATATATTTATTTATCCAGTTTCCATAGACAGCCTTTATTAAAGTCTCGTCTATGTCTTGAAAATCACCAGTTAGAGCTTAGGACTTGATGTTGTCCTCAAAAAGGCCCCTCCAGCTTCTGTCTGCATGTGCTCGCCAATTAATATAACACGTGACGTATTACTTGTCGGGAACGGCAAGATGTAAAACTGGAGACGATCGTAAAATTTAGTTATACTCGTCCCAACTTCCCAACATACTCCTAATAGAAGTATCGTGCCACTATGTAATATTTTCCCTTGTATAAGCTTCGATTTTAACAGACTTAAATCTCATTTAAACTACTCGATGAGTAAAATAAGAAATTTATTGTAAAAACAAATATTAGCGTGTAACAATTTCGCCAATAACCACTTGGCTTCATCAGAACACTCTCTCTTAGGTGCTCTTATGTAGTCTTCTTAGGAGTACCTTAACTTAAGAGTCTTCACTACAGCGAAATTTAACTACGAGTAAAAAAATGAAACAAAATATACCAGTTAACACCTCTAGCGGCAGAAACAATGTACAGTACTACCTACATTCACTACTATCTAGACTTAATTTATATCATCATAGACTTAATCTACGATAATAATAATAATAATAATAATAATAATAATAATAATAATAATAAGTTGACGCGGTGTCATGAGCGTTCAGTAAAATGTGCCCTCAGTCAACAAAGGTTGAGAACCACTGACAGGAAGATTTTTTTTATTATTATTTCATGCTTCATAAAAGTATTTAAAAGCATTCTTGCGTCTGATGAAAATATTGCTATAGTACCTTAGCGAAGTGATTTCTCGTGTGTGCATAGACGTTATTTCGGAGCCATAGTCTACCGAAAATTGAGAGGCGATAAAATAAGTGGTCCTTGGTCATAGGCAAAATGTCGCGTAAAAGTACACTCATGATGATTTTGATACTAAAATTCATTAATGTAGCAGCGGATATAAATGCGTGTCCAGTCTTCAGTACCGTACCTGATTTACCATTTGTTTGTTTACCATTTACAAAATGTTTTGTGGCTAAACCCCGTCACCGCCTCTGTTCCACACTCACTGGTATAGAATCTAGGCTCAAAATAATCATTGTTCTTTAACCAAACCTTAATTCGAAATTTGGTTCTCGACTTATGATCTTTACCCTTTCGTCCCTCCCAATATTCGGTGGGCTCTAACTCCAAAATGACATATCTGTGCACCCAAACTGGTCTATAACTTGTTTAATGTTTTTGTGTGAGGCATTTCCCTAAGTTTGTTGGTGTTCTTTGCAAACACCTTGTAGTATTCATTGTGTAATGCAATTACACATATCTTCCTTTGATTTCAATCATTACAAAGGTCTTGTATACAAGTTGTAATGGTATACCAGCGCTCCATGCATGCTGTTAAACGCGTGGGTACTGCGATATATTACAGCATGTTGAATAATGGAATACGAAGAAGGCGATCCCGGAAACACTCGAGTGTAAACAAAATGATGAAAATCCAGGCCACCATATAGTAGATGAGAGGACCCCGTGCCGCGATCGACAGTGTCCGGAAGATAACCTGTTTAGAGCAAACCAAGTCAGCCAGCACCTGACCGTCTGCTCTTGGTCTCCTTGCGCCAACAGGTTTCACTTTCGGAAAGAAGTAATGAGGTGAATCCGTTTGCGCATGCGCATAATATATAACAGGTAGAATACAACATTAAAAAAAATATAAGACAAAAGAAAAAAAGCGTCGTAGCAAAGCAAGCAGTTACAACAGAAAGTACAACGTCACTGCACCTGAAGAGCCCGAGGCTCTCGACGAGGTCATTGTCATTGGCCCTCGATGGATTTTTATTTTATTTTTTTCAAATATTATTTTTCCAACCAAAAGAAGAAAGAAGAAATATATTTTTGTACTTAACACCTACATACAAAGTAATAATCAATTCATACGGAATTTGTGTGTTGAGTCAATAACAGTCCCAACACAATTAGTTTTCTACTTATAACCGTTCTTATAGATGTGTGTGTGTGTGTGTCACCGTTACAAGATTAATACTATAATCTGCTACGTAACAGTATAAGTTTTTATATCTAGAGTGGATCAACAAATAAACCATCCATTATAGCAAAATAAAACTATAAATTTTTGTTAGGAACGGACTGGCGCACATCTAGAATTTTTTGTTGGAGGGGGAGGGGGGGCAAGGTCCAATATTATAAGATACTACACTGAACCGGTGTTATTCTGCACCCAAAAGGGCAATAAGTAATTATTAAGTCCTGTCTCTTACATTTTCAGGAGAAAAAGTTAGAACTTAGATTATTTTTATAAGAACAGAAAGAATACAGATGAAATGTAAGATGAAATATTTATACTACATTAGCGTCAATTAGGCCTACCCGCTTCGCTTGATTAAAATAAGAAAAAATAGTATTATGTTCCGTTAGTCAGTCCCTTTTACTATTACTGAAGCACTCTGTGATATCGGTCATTTTCTATCATTTGTATATATTTCCCCTCCCTCCATCAAGTTGCGGGGCTTAATTTGGATTTAAACGGCATCGGAAATGCCACTATTCATCTCAGCGACCCCGAAAACTATGTATTCGACACTAATATCTGTCATTTTCAATCATTTTTAAATATCTTCCCCTGCCCCTTCCCTATGTTACGTCGTCAAAGTGAAATAATAAAATCCATCCCAGGGTTAGAACCTCATTTATGTTGAAAATTTGATCGAGATCGGTCGGCTGCTTCAAGAGTTATTAAATCACAAACATAGTCGCTTTCATTTTTGTTTATATATATACTAATAATTTATCTGCTAAACAAATATCCTTTTATTAACAAAATGCACAAGTTTCGAAGTTTTTCTTTGGGTTCTTTGAGTTTCTCGAAGTTTTTCTTTCAGTTATTTGAGTTTTTCGAAGTTTTTCTTTTCTTTTTTTATTTTTTATTTTATTTTATTTTTTTTTTTTTAGCTTTTTGAGTTCTTTGAAGTTTTTCTTTGTGGAGGAGAAACCGGACCCGATGGACACCTCGCGTGGGTGTGCCTCTGGGAACAATTGACAACTTTTAGCGCCATATTTTGTTTTTTCGAATACGCATGAGATTATCAAGCACAAGGGCGCCCATGTTGTAGTTTCCAATGGAGGAGGGCAAGTATAAGCGACATTTCAAATATAGTTTCAAATTTTGCTGTAACTAATGTAAAAATTCTATTGGGTTTTCGATATTTCCAAGTATAATTTCCTCTTAGGGTGGAGGGGGAGCGCCCCACCTTGTCTCCCCTGATGGGCGCCCTTGATCAAGCATATCGTTTTGTTGAGCTCGATGATGTGATCTATCGAGCTGGTATCTATCTTGCCTCTGCATAATATTACAAGTAAACAAAAATAAAGTCTAAAAGTCAATTGTAATTTTGGACTATGGAAAGCTTCAAAAGGGGAGATTTATTTTAAAAGGTAGCAGCGTAGTTACTGTACAACACGAACTTTTAAGATTACAAAAAACTTATCGCTAAAACTACGCATGATAAATTACTTCCATCTGTACCATTCTGTGTACAGCGTTACAACAAACTGTAGCCCTTACGGATACTCCACCAGATTTACGGAGTGGAATACGTGCGCCATATTTCTTTTTTTACTTCATTAGCTTCGTTTCAAATAGACTACTATTTTAATGGTTTGATTTTACTACTTTCTTCAAATGTACAGGAATTTAAATGTTCCTTACTTCCTCAAAATTAACTTTTACTTATATAATTTTAATGTTTAATAACCACATTGAATCTACGCAATATCAAATTTATATGCAATCTGAACTTAAAAAGTGAAGATGGAAATCCATATTTGATAATTTTATCGAAATGTTTACGTTTCTTTTACGTACGTGGATTTGTTAATTTTATTTTCTCTATTTGCTTCTTAAATAGTCTACTCAAGCCGGAAAAGAATAACGTTATGTCTAGAAATCGGAATTATATTGTTCAATGGCGGATCCAGGATATGCTCAAGGGAGGGGGTAAACCATAGTTTGCCGCTTTATCCAGCGTAAAACAGGACTCACGTGCATTTTATCCAGGTATACCTGAACGTCAAGGCGGGCTGTAGCCCCTATATTCCCCCTTGGATCCGCCTCTGATATTATTTATCTGCATTGTATAACTTCTACATCATACCAACTTTTGTGTTACAACAAATTGTGTAAGAAATTGTAAAAATTCCTAGTTACATCATGCTGAAGACTTTTTTCTCTCAAACTGACACTTTTCTGTACACTTTGAGATTTTGGATTTGAGACACCACAACATCCAGAGATAGTAGTTTTCGGTGTCGTCCCACTTGCGACAGTCCTATTAGCGACAGAAACTGTTAACTGTCCTATGAGCGACCGATTCGATCTGTTAACTGCGCTATGAGTCACCGATTCGTTCATACTAAGATAATGTAAGAAGATAAGATTCTCTCTTCTTTAACTTGTTTCATGTTAATGTTATTTAGAACCTAACAAAATCTACTATGAAAAATTTCGCTCTACCTTAATTTAATACGTGAGACTGCTCTCATTACATTAACAATATTTTATGTTCTTCCTAATATTATATTTTTGAATTAATTTCTATGAATACACTGACTATATCAAGTGGAACACTAACTAAATATTTAGAGTAGTTCCGCCTTTGTCTATGATTCTAATATAATTAAAAATTTCATGTTAAAATGATGCGGAGCGTACGTTTAGATTGAATATGTTTATGGCATAAGAAAGAAATCAGAAAGAGGTATGTGCGCCCGAAGAAAATTTTCTAGGAAGAGGCATCTCCATGGTTGCTGTATCACGTCTGGTATGTCTGGTATTTAATATACTTGGTTTGCTATATGTATTACGTATACATTTTCGTGAACCAGGGCGATCCTTGCCTTCCCATCGGGCGCCCATAAAAAGAGGGTGTTCACCACTTGAGGAAATCTGAAAACACGGTGTATTCGAAGAAATTATTACACAAGTTACAAATCGCTTGCAGGACTTAACAGTTCGTCTAGTTATAAAGGATTATTTCATATGGCTATACGACAAGCTTTTATGTATAAGTCAAAACAAGAGAGGAAGGCAAATTAAGCAATTAGTTTACCTTTTGGATTGTTTAGAGTGAACTGCATTGTAATTGGTGGGATTGGTTGAGAATAGCCAATCAGATGTAAGGGATCTCAAAAGCTGTCTTTTATCATTGACATTTTTTTTTTTTTCATTTTATTCACAGTGTCTTAGAAAGTGTAAAAAGTAGATAGTCGGCAAAACTGTTACACGTTTAAGTTTTTCAAAATAAAATATATTACTGGGCTTAGTGAGTAATTAGATTTGAATCAAATTAAGTACAGAAAACGGAGCTTTTGAAGAAAAGGGATATTACAACTGGATTTTCAATAATTACATAGGAATATACTTTTCATGGAAATATCCCTGTTGTCTCGTTAAGTTATTTGATATGTTTTATGTCAAATCTAACTCAAAATTAAAATAAGGTTTATTTACACTCATAGTAGAGGGAAAATATACTAGACGAACAGTATCACTGGCACGTACATATTTCATATCAAGGTTGTTCGGGCGCTAATAACGCCAGAGACGTTATTAGTGGTTATTAGTGGTAATTCCAATTAGTATATTTTTAATTCCATGTGAAATTTGATATAGCATTGCAAGGGGGACCGCAGATCACTTACCGACTGAACAGGCGGTCCGCGTTATCGAAAAGTTTGAGAACCACTGAAGTAAGGCATATCAGCAGTAATGACAAATTCGATTTGAAGTGGTAAAAGGGTCATTTACCTAGAGTCGAAGAACGAATAAGTAAACTCTCATAATGAAATTTCCATTTCATTTCAAAGGAAACAAAAAAGTAATTTCTGATATAAGTCAATTAGCTATATATAATGCTTAACAATGATAATACCAGAAAATACAGGGTGTTTCAAAATGTATATCAGGGTTTTAAGGTTTTGTACTATTTATTGCAATTAAATTACAATTATAAATAATACATCTAATGAAAGAGCAACTCAAACAGTTTTGCACGCACGCATGCGCATGCACTGTTTGCTCTTGTCTGCCGTTAGAAAGCGCTAGTAGTAAAGATGGCAACTACCGTGCAGAAAAGCATTTTGTGTTTTACATTTTGCAAAGACTGAATCTGTAGTTAGAATACAACGTGCTTTCCGTATTAAGTTCCATAGCAATCCACTAAGTGATGATAACATCCGTAGATGGTATCATCAGTTTGAAAACACCGGATGTTTGTGCGAAGGGAAGAGTACGGGAGGACCAAGAGTGACTGAACCACGTGTTGAAAGAAAGAGAATCTTTCACGCGTGGCCCCAAGAAATCAATTCGAAAGGATAGTCCTGAATTAGCAAATCCAGTGACGTCTGTGGTCTGTGTGGAGTATTTTAAGGAGTTTGAGGAATTTTAGAAAGAGGATTGAAACAGTTATTGCAACAATTAATCCAGACTCACTGATGAAGGTTTGGGAACACCTCGCGTAACGACTCGATGTGCGCCGTGTGACGAATAGTGCTCACATTGAACACTTGTAGCAAAAACTGTTTGAGTTGCTCTCTCATTTAATGTATTGTTTATAATTATATGTTAAATGTAATAAATCCTACAAAGCCTTAAAACTCCGATGTTCATTTTGAAACACCCTGTAGTATGAGTTACTTGTAAATGGAATAGAATTGTGTGTATCGTTTCTTTCCACATTGTGGAGGTTCTTTCCTTTGCACTTACAGTGACGATGTTGAAATTTGCTAACGGTTTCCAAATGAAACAAAAGTTTTTCTATCCGCTAGAACATTCAGAAGTTGGAGAAGGTTTCACTGACTCTTGGTGAAAGTATAACTCATAAAGGAATAAATATAGATATTATTGTTTAAATATAACACTAATATTAACAATGCAATTTAACAATTTATACAGGTGAAGCCCCAAAATTGAGAAAAACCTAAAATTATATATTAAATGTAATAAATACTACAAAGCCTTTAAAAAAAACATGATATTCATTTTGAAACACCCTGTCCACGCTTAACATAAATAAATCAAACTCCTGACGTATGCTTTCAGTCTTTCCTTGATTTGTATATTTCCGATCAGGGGGAAAAAAAAGCTTTTGTTTTACTTCAAATATCTTCTTTGCCTGAGCTATTCGGAATTTGCTTTATTCTTTAATTAGCACAATTGTTATACTTCTTCCACCGCTGATCTAGCTTCATCTCCACTTTTCTTGTGGATTTGTTAACTTTATTTTAGTTGTTCTTTATATTGAAATTCACTTCTTACCACCTCATGCATTCCATTTAGGTCTGCTTCTAATTTTTCTCACTGCTAACAAGAATGAAAAAAAGAAGTTAATTTCGCATGAAAGGCAAATTGTAATTTTGTCGTAGCTGAACTTCGCCCGTTGTTTCTGGTACATCACAAACAACTCTTTTCGGAGTTTCTCTCGTGAGGAAAAGTTCAGAGACATGTTCATGTTTAACACAACTGATTACGAATGCAAACAGTTTACAATTTAACTTTCGTTTCTCTCTCCTTTTTTAAAAAAAGGACAAGGTATGTGGCTCATGACCTACACAGAGACAGACGAAACTTGTCATTCACAGACAAAGAATACTTTTGCACACATTTTAGTCGGAAGAGAACAACAGAACTTACCGCTCACATTTTCACCATGTCATACTATAAAGGTATTAATGGAATAAGTTTTTTTATTGTGAAAGTAAGGTGCCTGGGCTTATCAACCATGCTCGTATTAGTTCAGTCAGGTTAATAGTTGTCACTAGCTGCGCTGACTCCTATATGTTCCCAAGAGACATCGCTAGCGCACAGAAATTTGAATGAACCAAATTTTCATCGCAGTCCTGCCAACGCATGAACAATTGTCATTGAATGATGAACGATGGTTAATCCATTATTGCAAATTTTCAAAACAAACTGATTAATTTGTGCACTAATACGTTATTTTCCTTAATTTCTGTCAAATCGAAGTCTAATGAATACTAGTACCAACTAGTTTATGAGTTACATGGTGTATAGAAAATGTTTGTGGGCCATCCATGTTAAATAGCGCTTAATCCATACGAGCTGTATCCACTTCCGCTTCGTCTTAACCATTCCCACATTTCTCTTCTATTGTCACTTTTTCCTAACACTTCGTGATTGAATTTTCGTTTTAGCCAGCTAATGTTATCTATTCTTCTCCAGGGCCGCGGTAGCTCAGTGGTAGAGCGTTCAACTCTGATGTGTGGGTCCCCGGTTCATGCCAGCTCTCGTCAAAGTGGACTTTGTGATAGACAAACACCGTGTACGTCTTCTCGGAGTTCTCCCGTTTTCTCCTACTTTATTCATTTCACCACTGCATTCATTTCTCATCATCACCATCTCCTTTAGCTTGCATAAACGTGAGACGTAAAACAAATATTTCATTCCATTCTTCTTCACACCCACACTTCGATCAGTTCCACTAATTTTTCCTCGATTTTTGTTAATGTTCATGTTTCTGCTCAGTAAGGACAATTGCTCCACATGAAACATTAGGCAAAGTCTTTTCCGTAACTTTTCATTTAATGACAAATTATATATTTCTTCTACCTCAGGCTATTCCTATCTTTTTTTATTATTATTATTTTCTGTTTACATTTCAGATGTTCACTAATGATATTACCTATAATTCATTTCCCTTTTACTTTTAAACGGCAATAAATTAAGGTATTTGTTTATTTGTGCTATTACAAAACCTGATTAGGTTAGAGATGCTATACCTCTAGAGACGCCCATCCTCCCCAAACACTTGGACGCAGTCACCACCCAACCCACCAACCCCCAAGAGGAGAAAATAACAATGCTAAGGTCACTTACTTTGTAGGTTAACTCTGATTCAATTTCGGAACTTTTCCATTCTCAAAAGCATCATTATCATGTAATTAAAGTTCCGCTATGTCAGTTACAATGATCAATTATGCCCCGAAAATTTCACGGGTGCAACCTATGCCTTAAAAATGACTGAGGATTCCTTTCACTCCCCTTCTTTCACATGACGGGAAATTATACACATGTTTCTTGACTCAACTTGGTCCTGTTGACAGTGCTTTCTAAAACAACTCTTCTCTTCGTGACTTAAAATATCCTCAGCAAACAATGATTATATTAATAAATACACCTCATGAGATCTCTCGTGCCTAAGCTGTTAGTGCACGCGCATTTGGGGTGGTAGACCCGGGTTCGATTCTCGACGGGAGCTGACGTAGTTCGGATCCCACGTTTGCTGAAAAGGATACTAAACTGAAATCAAATCAAATACATCTTGTACATGTACCATTCATTAGTACACAAAGCCTGCTCATGCTTTCGCGTCGCGAAACTTGACTGTAGTAGTATTAACGTAATTTCTGTTTTATCGTCATTTCTCATTATAGTAACTTAGTTTTATAATAGATGTTTTAAGAGTTAAGTTAGTTCCTTAACTAATGAACTATTTTCACTGAGAGTATATGAGTCAAATCAGTGCACTTTCGTTTCACGAGGCTTTGTTTGTGGTCAGTTAGAAGCAGGGGCGGATCCAGGACCGACTTCTGGGGAAGCGGTGGGTTGTCATAATGCTACTTTTAAGAGCTTCAAACTCCGGGATGGATTTTATTTAAATGTTTGAAAGATATTAAAAAGTAGCATTATGGACAACCCACCGCTTCCCCGAGTCGGCCCCTCCTGGATCCGCCCCTGGTTAGAAGTAAGACGGAACAGAAAATATATACCTAATTCCTTTGCTTTAGTCTTTCTCAATGAAGTTTCCATTCCCTATTCTTCACATCTTGTAATGCAGGGATGCAAATAACCACTCGCCCGGGGCGAATGGTTCATAGGTGAGGGTGAGTTTTTAATATCACTATTAAAATGCCGAAGATAAGTAAATGATTTCTATTGTGGGATGCGGGGTAGTAACTTTTTTATTGGGTTAGTAAAATTTTGTTGCTTATTTGCATCCCTGTTGTAATGTATCATATTTTTAAAGAATTTCCTCGTATTGGGTCTGTTGCAAAGTCTAAACATACAGTATCTACCACAACAAAACACATTACAATAAAAGTACAAGGCATCAGACATGCTGTGTTTCCCTACAGCATCTAACATAAAATTCCGACGATCAACTGGATTTCCCCACAAGCCTCTTTTATTTGTAACTTGACATCAGCTTAAAAGCGCCCTCTTATACTTCAGAGAGCTTTGAACGTCCAACCAACACAAAGGAGTGGCCAATTTACGGTAAGGGGTCACATTACGAGCGACCACTTTAAATATAAGTCAACGGATAAATAAAGCCGGCGGAACCACTGGCGGACTAAGAAGAAGAGAAAAAAAAGAAGTTGATGTGGCAGCATATTAAAGTGAGCTGAGTCCCACGAACAAAAGTCCCGCTTTTTAAAAAAATGGCATTTCACACAGTGCTTGACTTCTTTCAAGAACTTTTTAAAGGGGGAACATTCAGAGTTCCCACCCTCTTCCATGTACCAATTCTCTCTCGCCCCTCTTTCTTTGTGCATTTTCTGTTAACAAGCTTGCCAACCGCTCCCAACAAAAATGGAGTTTTTAAAAGCTTGTTTGAAATTTATAAGGAAACTTATAAGTTTCTTGTCGGGCAAGGAGAAATGTAGATTCTTTTCCCTTTAAGGAAAATCAGTTTAATAACATCATATAAATTACTTTTGTAACACCACAAAATGTCAACTAATTATATACGGTTGTCACCATATGAGACCAGATCGAATTTTCTTTACGAGCATGAGATGGAAACAATGGAAACAAATACATTTTCTGAGACGAGACATCACTTTCAAGCAGGAGCGTCATTTAGGGGGGGGGGCAGGAGAGGGCAACTGCCCCCTAAGAATCTGAGGAATTTATATACTTTAATCGATTGTCTACTACTATATTAGTACAAAACGTGGACGTCTTATGTCGGTGGTACTCTTGGCCCCTCAAGCGAAGTCTGAAATGACGCCCCTGCTTTCACGACACCTTTCCAAGACGAGACAGCCTCTACTCTCGTCTCATAGATAATTGGGCCTTGAAGGTTTCTTTTCCTCAAAGCAAAGGCATCGCGCATAGTTGACGTGGTTTACCGCTAGAAGACTGTAGTACAAAATCTGGTGTACAGTAAACGCGAGCAGTCATTTTGTTCTGTAATATGCAAGAACCTCGTTGATTGTGAGTGTTCAACAATATCGAACAGCAGTTACAGGAGATAAACTATTTTCAACTGTATCATGAAGTGATATATGGAATTCAAAACCTAAAAGTGTCTGTCTCCACCACCGTTGCGGAGGCGTCCAGGGCAAGTGAAGAAATTGTTTACCATATTAGACACGATTACCAGTAAAGCCCCCGCCAGTCAGATTTTGCAAATTTACTGCTTACCCTATCTAAATCAACAATACGTCGAATAATCTGTAAAGGACTTGTAAAATATGCAGGCTTCAGCTGGATCAGGGTCTAAGCAAAAAAAAAAAAAAAAGTATTAATTTCTGCATTGAAATGCACGACAGATATTAAATGAACGTTCTTGCACGCTCGCACACTTGTAGTGACGAACAGCATTCCATCTTTCAGGAAAGATGCATCGGTACAATGTGCGCATCTGGGAGACCAAAAATCTTCATGAAGCCACAAATGTTTTGAAAACTCACCTATCGTGAATATCTTCTGTGTAGTTATGGGCCATTTTTGTTTGAAGAGATACAGTACTTGAGCCTTGAGACAGATTAATGCCAGAGTTGAAAACAGTAATGGGTATATGCCCGTCAACAAGGGGAATGTCCAGCTCGTTTCCAAAAACGTGAGGGGAAGTTTGAATCAAAATTTTCAAAAAAAAGTTCTACACAACATACACAAGATCCGTTAGTGTTAAGGCCAGCCCAGTCTCTGAATTTCACCCTGTAGGACTTACCGTAGTTTGCGAAGAACACTATCTCAGCCAATCTCGACGATCTCTGCATCTGTATCATTACTGCTATAGCACAGATACGCAAACATCATGAAATATATGATTATCGCATTACTAATGGTGGATATACTGAGCATCTGTTAAATAACAAACTCCGTGAGTATATTTTTATTTCAGTAGAATAAAATTCGTACCTATAGTTTATTTTATTTCTTGTGAGTTAATAAAAAATGTTTCACGGATTAGAAGTATTCCAGTATTATTATAATCATTGCAATAATAATGTTAACGCTTAAAACTGTAAGGCAGACAAATAATATAGTAATCTTACAACTAATATGGTATTAACGTGCCACATAACGTAGTAACTGCTGAAGGAGCTGTCAATGCTGGAGACGTGTCTGTTATCAATATTTTAAGTGACCAACTTGTGATATAGCTAGAAGAACTATCATATTATACACGGTTCATTGCCACAGAAGAAAACTCGCCACAGTTTCTCCAAAGTTGAGAGCAAGCTAAATTACTTGAGTCTTTGCGAACATATTTTTTTTTGGACACAAATCAAATTTTGGTGTGTGGCCTCTTAGTCTACACAAATTACGAATTCCTCCGATACGAATAGCTACTCTTTTCAAGAGATATGTTATAACTTTAACGATACTTTGAGTCAAGACTGTCTCAGATTATTTTTTTCTCTCGTAGGTAATCCTGATATAAATTAATTCTTTAATTTAATGTCCTATGTTTATGTCCTTTAGGGTCTGACGATTTAATGGAAGTTTATGATTATGAAAGAACTGGTTGGATGAGAGGGGCAGGGAACGGAAGAACTCGGAGAAAACCCACGGACACAATATTGTCCACCACAACGAGGAGTGAACGCTCTACCACTAAGCCACCACGCCATCTCTTAGGTTATCGAAAATGAAGTTTTTCAGTTTAACGTCCCACTATTACCCCATTAGGCTAAGGGAAACGATGATTAAGGTAAGTGAATGATGGAAAAGTTGGTGGAATGTGAATGTGGGAATAAACAGGAGTACCCTGAGAAAACCCACGAATATGATGTCCACCACAAACTTACTTGGACAGGAATCGAACCAGGGACCTCATTATGCACCAGACGTAAGCGCTCTACCACTGCGCCCCCTTTTTAGATTATCGAGTTAATTGCTCACTTCACATTTAACGAAATTGTTATTTGATTATCGACGCTGACTTATGCCCGAAAAGTATCTAGTTTGCAACGCTGATAGTTGTTCCATGAAAAAAACTTGCACCCACCATAGGTTCTGAAAGCCGTGAAAGGTAAAGACTACGACGCTCAGAGAAGAAGGTGGGGGGAGGGGGAGGTTATAGAAGCTGTGAATCAACCTTCACGGACTTTCATATCGATTTTACATTATCCACTCCTAGTGACAAAGTAATAAAATATTCACTAGTTCAATAAAGGGAGAAAACGATTCAAGAAGGGGGAGAAAAAAAGGAACATGGTGAACCCTGCCTAACCCCTCTCTGTTCACCCGCAAAAAAATATAAACGAAAAATTTAACAAGTTAACATGTCTGGAAGAAAAAGTATATATACATATTAGATTGTTCTACGTCGGCGGAAGTACCTACAAGATTTCATTTTATGTTTTGCAATAAAGAAACCGTTTTTTTTTTAATGTGCAAAATTGAGTTGATTTTGAGTTTAACGTCCCGTTCAGCAGCAAGGCTATATGAGACGTGGACCTACTGATTAACGTAGAATCCGAACTACTTGAGCTCCCGCCGGGAATCGAAAATTGTGCGAAATTTTCCTACGTTTTAGCCTATTTGTTGTTACTGCTGAAATTTGACTCAAATGGAGGTTTGTACTTCCAAGTCAGTAAAAGAAATTGCGAAGAGTGTTTGGAAATCCTGAAGTACTGTTCATTCAGAAGTACTGTTCACTCTGCCATAACTTCAATACTGCTTCACGTAATTTTAGATTAGTCAACTCCGCAGCGTCGTAGTTTTTATCTTTCACCTCAACTTCTTTATCTACCACCTTTTGGTCACTCACCCTCTTTCATAAACTTCTGTATTAACAGCGATGCAACTAGACTAGTTGTCGCCCGGAGTAAGAATTCGCCTTAGCGCCCCACCCCTGACTAACCAAACCAAAATGCTCCCCTACTACACCTGATATTGGAATCACAGTAATTCTTCTGTTCCACTTTTTCTTCAAATTATAAAGATTGATTTGAAAATTGCACTACATGATTTTATTTTTAATACAAGACAAAAACCAATCTAATTAGCATTAGCATTTGATTGTCAAAGAATCTGAGAGTAGCATGCGTGACATCGTGTTTTATCATAATAACTGCAAATCACAAGGTTTTTGGAATTAATATCGGGATATGTATGTGTGTAGAATGAACCAACATTCTGTTGCTTTAGAATAGAATATTTAATTATGACAGTCAAGCTGTTGTCTCGAGTATTATACTCGGACATTTTACAAATCTCTTAAATCGACAGAAGTTAAATGAACACAAAAAGCTGCAACTAAAATTTAACTCTGCGGGCTCTTTTGGCTGCAAAGATGTCTAAAATGTCTTAAACGATAGCTTTGAAGTTAAGTTATGCTCTATGGATATGATCCTAAGGTTGGTGAGTCGTTGTTGCCAGTTAAATTTCTGAGGTAACTTTTATGATCTTTAGTTTGCTTAAATTCCTTGCCTTGCTGTACAGTGAGAATAAATAATTGCCTAGTTTACCACCACCACCACCCCCAATCCGGCACCCGGGGCACAAGCCGCGTTTGTTCCTCCCCCCCCCCCCCTTCTTAGTCACGCCACTGTTGATCACAAGTGAGAAAGAGCTATTTATGGCTATATGAGGCCCTTGACGCAGAACACTGGCTATATTTTCGGTAGTATTTCTTGTGGATCAGATCCCACTTTGAACTATAGGTTCACGCCCCATTTAGACTTGGGTGGTGAAAAGCTACTTAAAATTCCACGTAATTAAGTGCTCCTTGGTAATAGTGAAAGTAACGCTTTAGCTCCCACAAATCAGCACACTTCCGTTGCTCCTGCTCTCAACCTACAGGAGCAAGGTTCCAAAACTTAAATTTTTCGTTCCAAACGATACGTCTGTTAGGCAAGGGATTTAGAATCAGAAGAATGTAGAGTTTAGTTTTTTGGGCTTTCAGCATCTCAAGCCATGTTATTCCGTCACGTATGAGAGAGGACGTCCCTCGGCGATCACACAATCCCAGGGAAGGAAGGAAGCGACCTGGGACCTATATGGTAGGTATCCCCCGTCATTCGTCTGGTTTGAATGAGGAAAACACAGAAAAACCTCATTCAGGATGACTGGCCTGAAAAAAGGTGTTACACCTTTTCGACCGAGTGTCCCCACCGGGAATCGAACCCGGAAGCGTTTGCACCGAAGGCGAGAGTGTTAGCGACTACACTACGCGGCAAGGGAAAGTATAGCTGGTGTATTTTACTTTATTTTCATGTAAATACGTTGCTTCACCTTCCATATATTTGATCCATTTACTCTAAAATTCGCTCTTTCAGAATTTTTTTTTAAATGTAATTATCCGTTTTATTATATTTATAAGTTGATGCAAAACATAACTATTTTAACGAATCACTCGCAGAAATACGCAATACTTGACGTATCCGTCGATTCGATTTTTCACCTAGATCCAGAAGAAACATTGGGAGTATTGCGTAGCATCTGATGGCCCAGGATTCCACGGAATCGGAAACAACGTCACAAATCTAGAGGTTAGGTAATATCTAATAGAGAAAAGCACTGACACACATATATGTATAGGGCGACACAAATTAGAAGGGGCGCTATCTTGCCAGAAGATTACATCAGGGTAAAAGAGGTGGAACTGTAATACTACAAAATATATTAAAAGACTAAATATATATTCACAATAGTTGTTTGTTCAAATAAAATAGGCAGAAGACAACCTAATAATCACATAATCTAGTTTGAAGAGAGACTTAATACCTCAGCTATAGGCAACAAAATAGTGATCACTGCTAGTATCTATATTTGCTCAGAACTGCAGTACATTTAGAACAAGTTTGTGCTCCTGCGGAGACTAGTGGTTAGAGCAAGCAGCTTTGGGTACTGACCCAGCGTCGCGAGACAATTACTAACGTCATGAATTAAACATCAAACATCGGTGTAAAAAGGCA
Organism: Thermobia domestica; assembly: GCF_964235325.1. Taxonomy (NCBI): domain Eukaryota; kingdom Metazoa; phylum Arthropoda; class Insecta; order Zygentoma; family Lepismatidae; genus Thermobia; species Thermobia domestica. Next base: position 200,028,316 of record NC_137468.1, read on the forward strand.
AAAATAAAGGACATCAAAACCAATTGAACATACTTCACCCGAGTAAAACTCGCCTGCTCGGCCACAACCCTCCGTGTAAGGTGTTCTTCTTCCTTATTCTATTAAAATTATCTGCATTCAATTTCCATTCTATCTGTTGATACCACAATCTTACGGTACTTGTAGCCTCTTAACATTGCTCCATATCAACCGCACATGATACTAGACAACATCGTGTGCGTGGCTTTTTGCACTTTCCTTCTCCGAATTCTTCCATATACTGTAACTTACTTTCATTAATTACCCGTCTCTGAAAGGATACAATTATGCGATTTACACTAAAGATTCATTCAACTCTCATTAACCTCATAGACTGACAATGTCCAATATTACAAAGTTTCACTACTTCTTCCCAAACAACAGCATTTCTTGAGCACAATCCTGAATTTAATTATAATATTTGCAACGATATTCACTGTCGATGTATCATTAAGCCACTGGTTCCCTAACTGTGCAACGTGGCATCATTAACTGGGTCTTAGGGCTGCATTCCATCTTATTATGTTGATCTGAGGTCCCATCGTGAAGCGAAAAAGCTTATATTAGAAGCCATCGATGTAAGAGTTTTTAGTTCACGTAAACTGGGCAGGATAGCCAGCAGTGAGGTTCAAATCACGGATTATAAAATAATAACTAATATGAAACAGAGGTTGTGTTGGTCACTTAGGCGTACCAACTCAATGACTTTAAAAAATAATCTGAATATCGCTCATTGTAACTTTGGAATTACTAGACGTGTAATTGAAATAAAAATAAAAAAGTAACTAAAATATAAAGTTATTGATATTAATCTGTGTTGCAGTTTCGGCCTATATCATTGTCTTCATCAGAAACATTATAACAGAAGATATCCCTCATGAAGGCAATGACATATGGCCGAAACTGTAACAGATTAATAAGAACTATTTATTGAGGTCAGATTTTACTTTTGTTTAAGTTTTAAACAAGATTTTTAGGAAAACCAAAAATGGATCAAAAGATTGAGATCTTCGCCCATAATTAGTTCTTGGATCAGAGTTCACAAAATTTTTGAACGGCCTCTAAATCTACTTTTCATATTTTCTACGAAATAAGCACATCATACTGAGTTAAGTGATAGTTTGGGTTTGGCTACACTATGTAGTTTTCCAGATATAAGGCCTACAAAAATAAATTGATTGAAATATTATACATTGGATCTTTTGTTCCAAGTAAGCGCCACTTTTTACCCTCTAAATTTGACCAAAAAATATTTGGAGGTTAGAAGACAGCACGAGTTGTAATGTTATGTTCTCACACAAACTGAAGCAGCAATCTCTTGGTTTTGTCTGGATTCTTCGAGAAGAAGTTATATTTAAAATTTATGGTTTTCAGTCTTTACAACCAGCAATTAGTAAAAAGGTAATTTTTTAAGTTATAAAATGTTCCTTTTACTTCTACAGAAGTAACGGATTGAGGCAGAAAATCAAATGTGTGGATTGACTTCAGGGAAAGTACAATAATTATTCATCCACATTCACGGAGTGAAAGTGAAAGATTGTCTTCAGACGTTACAAAAGGTGAAGGTCATTTCTCTCGCTGAAACGGAAAGTAATTGCCATACAGTCGCTCTCAAAACTACTTTACATGCATTTTCACACCTACTGCTACACTCTTTGTATTAAATTTCACATACACACGTCTCACATATGGTGCGTCATTCACCACACAGTTCTCTCAAGAGAGATTAAGTTGATTGTGAGTTGAAAATTATGACTTCTGGAAAGTAAGGCTCCATCTTTCTAGTTGACTGTACCTGACTATAGGTGTACTATCGGGGAGCTTAAGTGTTGAGTTTAGAGTTTCCTAGTAATCAGAGGAATTAAATAATGGTTAACCGGTAATGATATTATTATTATTATTATTATTATTATTAATAATAATAATAATAATAATAATAATAATAATAATAATAATAATAATAATAATAATAATAATAATAATAATCAGTTCAAAATATTTTGTCGCCCAAATTCTGTCGAAGAATTTGAAGCTTAAAATAAATAAAACGAAGGCGCAACACTTGCGGCATCAACATTTGGGGTACTGCGACATTGGCGATACTTTGAGTATTGACATTTGTGGTACTGGGACATTTGTGGTACTATTCAAAATAACTTATTCTCCAAGTTGAAAGAGGATATTTTCAGATGTTCAGTTGGAGGACAGGATCACATTATCAACTGCTTCGAAAAGACCAAGTTTTATCACACTGGTGTAGCCAGCCAGCACTACAACACTTGAATGTTTCGTCCACAATAAACGCAAGATGCTCAGTTGTACACCGACCAAGGTGTCTACTAAAATTGCAAAATGGAATTTCGTAACTTTTTCGTGACCTTTTCTGTACTAAATCAAAAAAAATTCCTAACATTTTCAAGAGCGAATTTTAGTGCGAATTAGGCCGAATTTTAATCCATGCGATAGAAATGTACTTTGCTTGCGATTTGGTAGCGTCTAAACCCGACCATAGACATTTTTGGTGGTGAATTTTGACGTTTTATAGAGCAAAATTTTCCACTCTGTACTTACATTTGTAGTTAAAGCAAAAAAAAAAAAAAAATCGTGACCCAAAAGCTAAAGTTCGTCACTTTCATGACCGTTTTCTGATTTCGTGACTTTTCGTGATATTCGTGACCGATAGACACCCTGTACACTGTCTTCTCTTCGCAATACAAAATATTAGCATTCTTCCTGCCTCTGTGGTGTTATCTAAAAGCAGGAAGTTTGCCTTATTTATTGTCAGAATATACACACATTCCACGGTATGTAGGCCTACAGCAAATGACCCACTGTCTAAGGGAAAGTTTTGAACAGTACCGCAAATGTCCCAGAAAAAATGTTTTGTTATTGTACCGCAAATGCCCTGGTACCAAATAAATCGATAACCATGTCTGTTGTTTGTATGTTGCGAACATTTTTGCTTACTCTGAAGGAAGACCGTTGACTGAAAGTATTTGGGAATAAAATCCTGAGGCGAATATTCGGATCTAAAAGGAACGGGAAGGGGGAATGGCGGAAACTTCACAACGAGGAACTGCATAATTTATACTGTTTACCAAACATTGTTAGGGTCATGGAAGTCTAGGAGCCTCAAGTGGGCAGGTCATGTAGCCAGAATGAATGAAAGTAGGAACGTTTTCAAAGTTTTAACTGGAGGACAAATCGGAAAACGACCATCAGGAAGACCCAGGCGCAAATGGTAGGATAATATTAAGATGAATCTCGCAGAAATAGGATTCCAAAATAGAAACTGGATCCAGTTGGCTATGGATAGAAGTCAATGGAGAGCTTTTATGAATCAGGCATTAAACATCCGGGTTCCATAGAATTAGTTTTATTATTATTATTATTATTATTATTATTATTATTATTATTATTATTATTATTATTATTATTATTGCAATAATGCGGGCGTTCCATCCTAACTTAGCTTCAACACTCACAAACAACATAATTAAAGCTAAAGCTGCAGAGGAATCAATGATCGACCTCAATCCAAAGCGCCATCAATGAAAAAAGTGGCTGTTGTTACACTAAAGAAAAATTTTTCATTAGTTGAAAATTCAAACGCTTAAAGCTGACAAATTAAAACCGATTATAAGGAATTTTAAAAGCTAAAAATAGTATTAATTAATGACCATTGGGTAATACTATCAAACGGATCTTCTCGAAATCAGTTACTAGATCTAGTCCAAGAAAAAAGGCCGAAAACGTTCACTGTAAACTGCAACTGTTGGGATGAACCATTTTCTGCACTAAATTCACGTAAAAAGTTAGGTCAATTTTGACTTGGTATTGCATAGAGCAAAGAGGTCTCCGAGTAAAACAAAGAGAATTTGAAAAGGTCGATAATTGCAAATATTTGTGAAGTATCTTTACAAGAGACGCTTACCGTACCAAAGAGATCCTTACCCAAAGAAGCATTCAAAAGAAAAGATCACTCTTAATTAGCAGCCTTAATATCGAACTAAGGAAGAAATTGGTGAAGTGCTATATATGGAGTATTGGACTTTATGGTTCAGAGTCTTGGACATTACGGAAGTTAGAAAAGAAATATTTATAGAGCTTCGAAATGTGGTGTTAGAGGAAGATGGAGAAGATAAAATGGACAGAGTGTGCAACAAATGAAGATGTTCTGAAACGGATAGGAGAGAAGAGGACGCTTCTAGCCACCATCCTTCCTAGGAAGGCCAACTCGATTGGACTCATCTTGCGAAGAAATCATCATCTTCATATCGCCAGGCTATAGCCCTTCCCCCTTGACATTCAGATTTACACTGGATAAAATGGGCTTCCATCCTAATTTCTTTACACTGGATAAAGCGACAAACTATGGTTTAGCCTCTCCCTTGATCAAATTCTGGATCCGCCACTGCATACCGCTATAGAAGATGGAAGGAAAGCGAGGGATGGGAAGATGAACACAAGTGATCGATTATTTGAAAAATAGAAGATCGAGAAACGTGGAAGAAACATTTCTAGGCCCAAATCTAAAACTCATTAGACCCAGGACCTGACAACAGGCAAAATACTTAATAGTATTAATAATAATAATTGCATAAGTAAATTTCCAGATTAGCAAAATAGTTAGAAACTAAACCACATATTTCTCGAACTGCCTATATATTCTCTCGGTAGCCCTATATAAGTATTGGTGGTTGAATACAGGTCTGTTTGGTAGAAAATGGTATTCAATGCATAAAATGGCTATTACGTCACCCTGCGCAAAATTCTTAACAAAGACACAAATGGTTTCCACTTTAACTAATTGCTATAAGGAACACGGACATCCATATTAGTTCTGTACGTTATTAAGGAAGCCTAGTAAAATGTAGAGTGCCTCGTATGCATTATTAATTCAACCAGACACGACAAGAAGTGCAACAAAAGCGTTGTAGAGTCATTGCCCTCCATTGCACTTCGGCGATCATGAAGTAGAAGTTGAAGGTCACCCGTCGGCAAGACGCATTTGCGGAAGACCCATTGGGAAATGGGAAGTCGTGTTTCTGTGCATCTCGTCCTCTCATGCGCTCACGACTGGTTCGAGGTGGATGGAGAACTTCAATTTAATAAAAACATAACTCGTATAAAACTTTATTGGACGAATATCCGGTATCGGTACTTAGCAACTACAAGGTTTGCAAATAGATTACTCTCATGGCGTCTTGTGGAAGTCTCCATGAAGCTCAAAATGCAATACAAAACGTGATTTAGAATGTCGGCTCGACATTGCAGAAAGTAATTTTGCAACAGGGCTCTGACTCACTGTCCTCAACGAAGTTCGAGCTCACTAATCTCAATGAGGCTGACGCTCAGGGGCGCCCACAGTATTTTTATCCAAGGGGAGGAATAAGACTGATTCTAGGGGGGAAAGACCGACACACAAACACAGTGCCGAGCAGTGGCGGCGGTTGGACGTTAAAAGTGGGGGGGGGGCAAGACATGGTCTGAATATTTGTATATCAGTGTTGGTTTTACTGGTTGTTTCTAACACTTTGTTTAACGAAAGGTTGTATAACTAATAGGATACTATCTTTTTCAATTAAAATACCGTACATCGTATTTTATATTTTATTAAGTCAATTGACAAAATACACAAGCAGGTATTATAAAAAAAAGCAACACAAGTAGGTACTATAACCCTAGGTACTCTTAAACAACGTAGGTGTAAGAAGAGATGTGATTCCTTGCTTATGAATATCTTAAAATTCTGTCTGGAAAATTGTGTGATCAGATTACCGGTAGCTATTTAATAACAAATTTGCAAAACAAATAAATAGAAAGGATAATATTAATCATAGTAATAAATAATGAGGCTTGTTTTGAAAAAAGTTATATCGAAACTAGGGATTAATGAACAACTTTTATTTTCAATTCCACACATGCTTCTAAATGTGTGTTATTAGCAGGGCCCGGATTTTGTTGACAAGTCAACTTTCTTCTGTTACGCATAGGAGAAGGCAAGTTCAAGTAAAAACGTTATCCAACAACTCTAGGTTCTAAAAATATAGTTTTTTAGGATCAACTTTTGGTCTCTTTTTGCTGTTTTGAAATTTCAGGTCATTTTTTTAATATTTTAAGGTAACTTTTAGGTCACTTATGGTCTTTTTATTCTTTTTTTCTACATAAGGAAATCTTTAAATGAACACGGTTTACGGATGTGGAAAAGACGAAGTTGAATAATCTCTTTTCTTACTTCCTGACTATTGGGGTGGAAAAACTGCATTCTTAACAAGCTAATGAAAACTAAACTGTAGCTGATTAACGAAAGGCGGGGGTTGGTAGGTGGCCAAACAGATAGTTTTGGGTTATTGACCACAAAGAATGTTATCACGTGAATAACTAAAAATGCATTAGAAGGTGTACAAGGGCTTTAAACGTGTTTTTATCTATTATTTTCATGTAGTCTAAACTTGCTAAGTTTTATTGTTTAAGAGTGCTTCCTAGTTTCAACTCGGGAGTGAACTTACGCTTTCAATACTTACAATGCCATACAATGGACTGATCAATGGACATAAGTGATAAATGGACTGCAACTAACTGAAACAAAATTTTTGAATATGAGTGAAAAATGTTAATTAAAAATCTAATGGATATTAAAAAATGTGAATGTTTAATGAAATAAAAGTTTGAGAAAACGTAAGTTTTAAGGTCAATTTTTGTAATTTTTAGGGTCATTTTACAGAAATTTTAGTGTCATTTTATAGGTCACTTTTTAAAATTTTTTAGGTCAACAAGATCCGGGCCCTGGTTATTAGTATTACTCTTAGAAAGACAGTAAATACTATAAGCACATGTACAAAATTTAAAGAAGTACTTTTGCAGCTTCCCAAAACATGTTCAAATGAAACTAAAATCTTTCAGTTTTACGTTACACTGTTATGCCGGCTAGGCAAATGAAGACTGTGATGATGAGAAATGAATGAAATGGTGGAGGGAAGAAAGTGGGAGGAAACGGGAGAACCCCGAGAAAACCCACGCATACAGTGATTGTCCACCACAAAGTTCACTTGGTTTGAGCGGGGATCGAACCAAGGACCTCGCGCACCAGAGATGAATGCTCTACCGAGCCACCAAGGTCCTTCCGAAATATGTTCGTTGCCATTCGGTGCAGTTTTCACTTTCTTGGAATACATTTAAACTCCACAATACTTAGAATCACTCCACACTCCAGTTATACAAAATAATCCTAAAACCTAGAATTATGTTGAGTTCAGTAAATTTAATTGTATATACACTCGTACACTCCTAAACGCATCACTTAACTCGTATATTACGCTGCAAAACAGTGGAAAAGGTGCAAGTTGTTTCTTATTTCTCCCTTTTTAATCAATATTCCTTAATATTAGAAAGATGGAAAAACATTATAGAAACTGTCAATTTTTGTGCAATTAAAGAATAACTTTATGGAAGACTTTTTCTTTTGTGAAATGTTCTCTCAATTAGTTTCAAAGCGGCTGACTAACAAATCGAGCCGAATAACACTGTAAGAAGAAATGAAAATACGCTTAGGGATGCGCACGAGACAAGATTTGAGGCTGTCTCGTCTCGAAAATGAGCAGTAAAAGTGATGTCTCGACTCGAAAAATGTATTCTTTTCTATTGGAAGAGCTGTGTCTCGACTCGAAATTTGTCAGGAAAATTCTGTCTCGACTCGTCTCGTGCGCATCCCTAAATACGCTGGAATTGCGCTCCAATAGATTAATTTTTCAGCCATTTTCCATGGCAATCACAACGCAATTCTTGTAGCTTTCTTAACTCCACGGGAAGACAACCAATACATACTCACGCAACAGCAAATATTATATGGCATATTTTTTTTTCTATGAACCAGTAATACATACAATAATTTTACATTTCCAAATGAAACTAGATATACAGTATATACATTAATGGGTCAGTTCAAAAAAGTGGGGGGGCAACTGCCCCCCTTTGCCCCCCTAATCGCCGCCCATGGTGCCGAGTACATACAAACTTTGGTGCTCGCGTGCACGTAATAGATCATAGGTATAAAACAATTATTTACGTACACTATCCTTATTAACTACAGTAAATAAACGATAGTGTACTACTATAATAGAATATTTAATACTAGCAGAATACATGTTCCTTGTACAGAGAAAATACGTTTCATTTTGGACATAAAGGGCATCAGAACTGTCACTAATAACTTTAGGGACCCCCAAAACTATTAATTTCACACTAATGTCGGTCATCTGCAATTTATATACATAATACAAGGGCGCCCATGTTGTGGTTTCCAGGGGGGGCAAGTATAAGCGACGTTTCAAATTTTGCTGTAACTAATGTAAAAATTCTATTGGGTTTTCAATAATCCCAAGTACATTTCCTCTTAGGGAGGGGCAAGCGCCCCACCTTGCCCCCCTGTTCGGCGCCCTTGCATATACAAGTTGAATATATAAAAGTTAATATATATATAACTACTATAGTATGTGAGAACAAATTAGTATGTTTTGACATGTATTTCTAACAACTAAATACCCTTCGAAAGTCCAGAGGGGTAACTGTCTCCTTTTCCCCGCTTCGGGCGGCGATGCTCATGCTGTCTTTCAGGCTCTCACACGCTCGTTATCCTGTATGGAGCTTACGCTGATTAACCTTATTCGAATTCGGGCTCTGGTTCGTTACCCACTTAAGGCTCGCGCTCAACTAGGGTTGCTAACGACACAAAAATTGAAGCTGTCTCGTCTCGAAAACCTGTTATCAAAGTGGTGTCTCGTCTCACAAAATGTGTATGATCCTATCGGAAGAGCTGTCTCATCTTATTATCTCGTGAGGAAAATTATGTCTTGTCTCCTGGAGAACCCACGCTCGAAATGTGGAAAGCAGAATCTGGCGTTAATGAAAAACGGAAGGAAATGTCTATCAGTACATCAAGAATTTAAGAGTCGTCTCTCACTATACTTTGAATGTTAAGCCAAAGAAGAATATCTAAAATTCTGCCGTAGGCCAGGTAGAATTAACAAAATATTTAAGAAAACATATGTTTAGGTCTTTTGTTTTGTTAGAGACTAGTAGTCTCAGGGCGAAGTTTATAACGTCACGACTATCAGTCACTCGAATTTCTCCACAACATGAAGAGTATTGAAAAAAAATCAGTATATTTTAGATAACTTTCTACGTAGCTATTAAATACACTACATTTAGAATTGTCATGTTGTTTATTAGACTTCGTGAAATAAACACACTTTTCTCCTATTCGTGATCTTGTGGCCATCAAATGTAAATCTTTATTTGTGGTGTTCAAAGTCCTTTTGTCACCACCAAGACTATTCAGATAAGCATTTACATTTTAATCATTTGCATATTAACAAGAACTTAATTCGGAACTAACACGTACAAAAGATGCAGGCTGGGCTTTCTGTTCTTTGTAGCTCCAAGAGGAAAATTTGTTAATATGGGCACCTGTTTGTAAAAAAAAAAAAAAAAAAAAAAAAAAAAAAAAAAAAAAAAAACTTCGTGTAGATACTTGTTAGAATGTTGCATATTTATTGTAGAAGCGTACATGGGTTTATCAGAAGGACAGGAAATAATAATTATCAAATATTGGTGAAAAAATGGTATTAGGTAAAATGGTTAAGTTGATTTTGAGTTTAACGTCCCGTTCAGCACCGAGGCTATATGATACGTGGACCTACACCTTAACGTGGAATCCGAACCACACAAACTCTTACCGGGAGTCGAATCTGAGTCTTCCACACCGAAGGCGCATACGCTATTGATATAGCCATGAGAGAGCTATTTCAAAGTTGATGGAAAAAGGTGATATTTGAACGCAGTTATACAGACAAAAGTGAACAATTTCTGGATAAAGGCACGCGAGTTCGAAGAAAGTTTAAAAGACATGGAATGCTGCATGCCAAATACACACATGCGTATACAGTATTACTACACATCTTCCGCCAACGCAACACACTCATGTATTCACATATCCTCTGCTTCCTGATGTGCACAAAAACCACCACCTATTATTATTGCTTCAACATGAAAAAAGTCTTTGCAACGCTCTGGCACGTTCCGACGATGTTGCTCACTCAGTGTAGAAGGCTCGGGAGACTGGGTTTCCATCGCAAAAACCCAAGGAGCAAGGAAACGGTAGAAGTTGTAGATGAAAAAGACGACTCCACCAACACGTGGAGCTTTGAATGCAGAACGCATCATTCACATAACAGTTGTATCATCAGCTTAAACTGTTGCCACGCATTATAACTGTACAATGGTTTCTTTCTTTCTCTTTCTCTCATCTTTGTAACCCATCTCGACATGTTGATACGAACGTAAATTAGTGCTCTAACACCAACGTTAGCGGTTCTTTACCTTGCTTAAAGATTGATGTAAAGTTGTTTCCAATAAAAGAAACTACTAATGTATTATATTAATCTTGTTTCTTGGTTTGAATCACTACAGGGATGACACGAATGATTCAGACAAGCTGTAGAAGATTAAACAGAGTAGCTATGAAAGAACTTTAAGATATATATATATATATATATATATATATATATATATATATATATATATACAAGTGAATAATGAAATAAATACACTTTGATGACATGAGATAAATATGTTAATGTATTATTGAATACGATTTGATTTGATTTTTAGTTTAGCGCCTATTTTAGCAGCGAGACTATATGAGACATGGACCTACAGATTTACGTGGAATCCGAATCACATGAGCTCCCGCCAGGAATCGAACCTGGGTCTTCCACGCCAAAAGCCCCTAGTCAGGAGGAAGCTCTATTATTGAGTACGAATATACGTATGTATAACGAGTGAAGATCTAAGGCTTAAGAAGAATCAGGGTTGGTACAGCTAGTAGACTATGTATGAAGAGCTTCGGTTTGACATTCGTTAGAAACACTTCTCAATATACAGAATTCGCCATTTATCTTCAAACGCCCCCATAGATTTTAAACTAATAGTATGAAAATGTTGAAGGTTTGCACCATGCAAATATCCGCAGCGTAACTTGTTTAACATATTCTGCAATACCAGCAGATCAACAGTATTATGTTGCCAACCCAACATAAAACTATTTTTTTTTCAAATGTTTGGCTGGTACACATAACATTAAACAAGATCATCCCTCAGAGTATATGCCGTTCCTCACAACATAATCTCACCTCTAAAAGAGTTTGATAAGAGGATAGTGGCACCGATACCGGCAAAACAGGCGCCAATTTTCATTAAAACGAGATAAACATTAGAAAAGTTATCTTGGAAGAGACGAAGAGATAACCACACCAATAACCATTGAGTGGCAACAGTTAGTTCCCGTTTGCTACAATAACGAGTGCCTTCTTAGTTTGTGAATGCTTGTAACACAAACGGAAAAAGACAAAGACTGAAAGTAAAAGATAAGTGGATTGCTCCTTTTGAACAAGAGTGTACATTTGAAATTTAGTAAAGAAACATGAGAGGCAGCCGCACACAGGAAAGAAATGAAAATAAGTCTCTTTTGAAAGTGACAATTATCTCTGACAAGGAAGCAATTTATTCTGAAAGCTCCCAGTTTAACGAAGACAGGAAGAGCGAAATAGAAGTTCAAGAGATGAGAAAACGACAAAAGATGGTCTCCCGAATACCAGGAGAACTGCATCATTATCTTCCACTACATTCCCCATTCTCACGATGATTTATGAAGCATCACATTCCCAACCGACACAACTCCTACAAACAGAAAAAGATAATTCGTGTACTCAGGTGTGAATTTAAAAATAAAAATAAAAGAATAAAAGTACATTTTTCAGCCGGATCTATTCATCCGGATTAGTTTAGTAGGCAAGGTCATTTATTTTTTACTTAAAAAAAAAAAAAAAAAAAAAAAACTACTAAGGTTGAACACGCTTTGATAACGCTGACGAAGCAGTCAAAATTGTGCCTACCTTCATCGATTTTCCACGAAAGGATACAGGCTGCAAACGAACTACCTCACTAACCGGCACTTTTCGATTCAGAATTTTATCGAAAACGATCAATATTTGTTACTTTTATCTGAATATTTCAAAAATTAAGACAATACACATTCCACAGAAAAATTAGGGGTCATAAACAGGGTGTCGATGATACTGAGGCACAAGGCAGTGTTAGGTTGTTGTTTTATGAAACTGGCACGTACTTGTAGGATTAATGGTTGTTAGCACTGGCACAAATGCTACGGTGGATGAGGGGGGCATGTTCCCTTCAATGTTGGAACTGGGGGATGTCCCCCCAATAATCCGATCTTAAATGTGGTTTTTTTTGGGGGGGGAGGGGGTAGAAATGTGATTTGTGTTCCACTGCCACTTCATGTACACTCATGTCCAAAATTATTGTGGCATGTCTATAAATATGTTGTTCTACGAATATAATTTGATAACGAATTCGCCCGGTATTTCTCATAATGTTAGTATGTGTATAATCGGCAAAGACATGTATGTGGCAAATTTCATGCCAAAAGAGCAGTAAATAAGAACAATAAAGCGAAAATAAAACTTTCTTGTCCATTCAGCAACATTTTGTTTAACTCATTCTAATTTTTGTATTTATAATTCTTTTCCTATGGAATTTACCACAAATATACATTTCCCGATTGTACACATAGTATCAGTATTAAAAGTACCCTGCAAAATTATCAAATTATATTCTTACAAGAAGACAGCTATAGTAGATATGCGACAATCATTTTGGACATGATTGTACATCCCCTCGTATATAATATACAACAGATTCACCTCAGAAATCAGATTCATCTACCATGAGTCCCATCCCCCTCTCTTCCCAGAATAAGCCTCAAATCTGCCTGCCTTACAATGTTGAAGACAACTCTGATCCTCCGCAGCACTGTTTTTCAACTTCATAAATATTTTGAACATCGCTTTAAAAAAAATGGGAACGGTCTTACGCTCCCCCCCCCCCCCATGTTGAAGACAGGTTTGCGCCGCTGGTTGTTAGATTCAGCTTGAGCACACTATTTATATTATTTGTAGGTTTGAGAAAATAATAAACGATTTAACTAAAGATTCAGTAGTTTCGTCTTTGGAGGGTTAAGTGAAGTGTTTGTAAAGGTGTATTCATTTAGAAGTGAGCAGGTTGACATATCAAATGAAATTAAATGTCTAGTTTAATGGCCGATGATCATGCCTTTTAGGGTAAAGGAGACGGATCATTAATGAAACTGAAGAATTGGTGGAATGCGAATAGGGGAGGAAACGGGAAATCTCGAGAAAATTCGTACACATAATGATGTCCACCACAAATTTACATGGCATGGATCCCTTCTCCCTAGTCTAGTGGATAGCACGTGTACCTTTGGTGCACGTGATCCCGGGTTCGATCCCAGTAAAAGAACACAAAGAATTAAATTAACAATCATTCACTTTCATTAATCTGTCTTCTTTAACTTAAAGATCATAAACATGGGACGAGAAACTAAAAAATTAATTTGGCCTAATTTTATGGCATGAGATCGAACCAGGGACCCTCCGCACCAGAGGTGAGTCCTCTACCACTGAGCCATTATTATGTCGATATCCACTTTGGATATGTTACCACAAGAACTTCTATTCTTTAAATTAAGTCTCCCGACATATTCTCATTTCTAATTTCATTTGATATTGATAATGTAGGCATTTGCATAGTATTGAATACTAGCGTGAAATTTCAAATGAATTTAAAGATTCAGATTTGGAAAGTAGTGTTAAAACTGTTACTTGCAATGCATTAACCGCAATACCTGTATGTTTGTCCCAAAACGTAAAGTCACGTGTTAATGATAGAAGAGTAATTAAAATTTTAGAAAAGCTGTTAGTTATCGATCAATATTTGAATTTCTTGTATTGCAAAAATGTATGTTCGTCTGACGTGTTGGAATTTGCATTAATTAATCTGCAAAATCCTTATATTTTGTTAAATAAGTGTATTTAGGCCAAATAACATCATAGTAAAAAAAAAAAAAAAAAAAAAGAGAGAGAGAGAGAGAGAGCATGTCAAGTTTTTCAAGTTATTTGAGCAGGCATCTGACCAGCTATGCGAAATCCAGATGGCCGTTGATATTGTTCCTAAGTAATGGAAAAACCAGCCAAGCTGTATGCTAAGACATTGAAATGAGGTTCCCTCCAACTATTGGGTAATATTATATTTTGTAAAGCCCGGTGCAGGTTATTTTCTTAAAATCCCCATCTTTATTATTTTAAGTTTTTAACCTTATGTTCTGTCCTTCACACTCATCTCGGGGTTGGACAATAAATGATTTTAAAGTGGGTAGGTAAAAGTTTTGCAAGGCAGGCCTTGTTGAGTGGTCAGAGAGAATTACAACTGAATTATTACTCTGTAAAAGTTTAGTTGTAAAACTCGAATGCGCCAAAATCTTTCAAATCAAATCTCGACAAAATGAAATATATATTTTGTCGTATATTTTATATTAATAAAATTTTCTATTGATATTATTAAATATGAATATATTCCATGAAGTGGAATTTATAGTTCATAGAAAATATTTTTATATAATGTGAAAATATATACATACTGTATATTTAACTATATTTCTTATGTCATTAATATTTCGTATGTCGTATAGTAATGTCTAATGTAGTAATGCAACTTTGGAAAGGAACAATAAAATATGTTTATTTGTTATAATTTAATGTTCAGTCGTAAATTTTTATATGAAGTTATTACTGGGTTTGTTTTTAAATATAATATTGAGTAATTTTTAATTTCTTATTTCTGTTCAAATGTATAGTTTTAAGTAAAAAGAAAAAAAAGAAAAAAAAAGAAAAGAAAGAAAAGGACAGAGTTAAGCACAAACAAAATGGTACGTAAAAAAAGTTGTTTAATGTGATGTTCTTTATGTTTAATTATATTTTCTAGTATTTGTTTAAATAATGTTGAGCAGTGTTCAAGAAAAAAATTAACAATATTAGCACAAAAAACTCAAACTTTTAAATCAAAAAGCCCATTTCGTATACGTGAATAGCCCGTTTCGCGTTTTCCGAATTCGTGTTTCACATTTCGGTAATTTTAGTTATTTTCGTCGAAATGTAACGTTCAAAAACATTGGAGAAGATTACAATTCATAAATTTCCAGGGTTCTGACGATTCTTTGGAAAGAATCATCGTCTTGTCGGCCGCCATATGTAAGTGTGCAAGCCTCTTATATATATAAAAGAAAACTGTTTTTAAATCACAAACTAGTAAGGAATGAGACATCTTCTGGCGAACTGCAAGATAGTCTGTTTCGAGTAATCTGTGGCTGAACTTGTGTAAATTTCTATTTGTGTGAGTAGATCTTCCGGTGCAAAATCACATCTTAATTTGGTAAAAGTATGCAGCCAAGAATTGTGAGTAGATTTGCGGAGGACTAGAATGTTCTTGTGAAAAAGTAGTTCTTATAAATCTATAATCATCGTAATGTAACTATAAAAATATTAAAATCAAATACTTACTCCTTCAATATTGATTCATCAAGTTTGAAGAAATATATATAATTAGTGAATTAGTTATGTCACGTGTAAATAATGTATAATGTGGCAGTTTAGCAGTGGCGGAAGAATACAATCGAACAAGTCATTCATTCATTCTGAATAACACACGCAATCCGGGGGATCAAACATTTCAACGTACTGCAGATATTATGTAAAATTAGTGAAAAGAAAAAGATTAGATGAAGTTAAATTAATACTAAACTTGTTTATACTTTTATAGTGATCACTAAAGTTTATTAAATATGTGAATCGACGATTTACAGTGCAAATTTCGCGTCCGGAACGGTAATCGTCCGTGTGCGCGTTGCGTCGGTTTATTCCTTTAATATGGGCTAAAGGACTTCTATTCATAAATACAGGTTTGAAGTAAAAATTAATATTAAAATGTCTACTCTATAATATTGAGAAATGCAAAACATATGTAAGTATTTGTAAACAGTAAAAAGGGCAGTAAAACAAATGTCACTAAGACAGCCCAAAAATATACATGTTAAACTAAATTGAATTTACTTACTGAAAGTGTTCCTATTTAATTGCATGGTTAGTTATAAGTTGTCTGCATGTTAATTTAGTAATGTTTGTGCTTCAATGTGAATAACTGAATGAAAATCATACCGGAATTTCATACAGTTATTCACATAGTGATTTTTAGTATGTTCGTGCTGTTGAAGGATCTGATCACTGAGTAATTCATGGTCTTGGTTCGAATCCCAATGTGGTAATATAGCGCACCGAACCACAACGATTACAAATAATGGTTTCCCAAACAGGGATATACAAGAATCGAACCCCTCACGGTCACACCTTAAATGAAATTTTAAACAGGAATATGGTTTTAAATGTAGTACTAAATTTAACAACACCCAATTTTGCCCAATAAAACCCAATTTACCAAATAAAATCCACAGTTTTTCTTTTTTTACATGCGTTTTTCACAGCCCTGTTTAAGACACACCACATTTTAAATGGAATCCTATTCCGATACTTCAAATTGGTATCCATTTCGAAATTTGAATATTCAATTCATGTACAAAAAATTAAGAGCAACCATAAATCCGTCGTGTTTAATCGGTGAAACAACGGATGTTTTCTCGTGACTTTCCAGGCGTTGACGATGACGAATATTTCATAGCGTTCTTTCGTTGTGAATATTTCGAGGTGCAGGAAGGAGGCACAATATCGAGAGGAAAGGAACGCCTCCGCATCGCATAAGAGTCCTCAGGCAGTTGATGTATTCATTGTTTTATCAAAGACAAAGAGACGCCCAAAAGATTTCTATATAATTGGACACACCTACTGGGATTTCCCCACAACTCTATTACATACAAAGATTTTGTTCGTCTTTTCCTTGTGGGCAGTGTTGGGCAAAATCAATTGAAATCAATTGCAATTGATCAATCAATTGAAAGTAATTGCTCTGAAAATCAATTGCAATTGATTTCAATTTGCAATTGACAATTAATTTCAATTGCAATTGAATTCAATCAGAAAATTTGCAATTAAATTTTCGTCAATTGTTAATTGTTAATTGGTCACCAAGCAATTGAAACCTTTAATTGTTAATTGTCAATTGCAAAGGGTGCAATTGAAACATTCAATTGTTAATTGCAATTGACAATTGAAACTTGTAATTGTTAATTGTAATTGTTAATTGCAATTGAAATCAGCAATTAAAACTGAAGATAAGCTGTATATTGTATTGTCCACTTGTTACTGTTTTACATATTTCAAATAAGGTACTTATAAGAAATGCTGGATACCTACCATCCCTTTCCCCCCCTGGGAGGAAAGCCGTGAAACTAAGTATTTTTTAAATATATTATGTTTATGGTTCTACCCCCTCGAAAGAACTCTATATGCCCGTCATGCATACAATAGGAATGAGCACGAGCGGGTTCGAGCGAGTTTTCTTTAAAACTCGACTCGACTCGAAGCAGACATCTTTGAGTTCGACTCGAGATCTCGGCTCGAAAAATTTCCCCCAACTCGACTCGAATTCGGATCGAGTTTCCAGTCGAGTCGAGCCAATTCGAGCTAAATCCTTTGTGCAGTTCCAAGTACTACTATCTTCAAGTATCCTACATAGACAATATAATTATCAATGATACTACTAGTACTACTATAACTAATTATTAATATAACACCGTGTACCTGTATAAACATGGAATATAGGCGATTTGTATCGGAATACTAAAAATTAGTTGACTCTCGATCTCGGTAGTCAAGAAATCTTCAGGAGGCAAGGACATCGGTCACGAGGTTCTTAGTTTGAGTTCAGGAGGAGCAAGTATTCGGGCTCGAGCCAAAAATTGTTAGAAGTTATGGGACTCCAGCCAAACATGCTTGAAACTGCTCGACCCGGGTTTAGGGTTGTCAACGACTCAAGCGGCTCGCTCACAGCTCATTCACTTATCGAGCCGAACCGAGAAGTAAGCCGAGCCAACAGCTCATCCAACCGAGCCAGCTCGACCCAATGGCTCACACGAGCCGAACCGAACCGAGCTGATTGCTTACCCCAACCGAGCCGGTTCGAGCCATTGGCTCAGTTAAGCTGACTCGAACTCAGCCTATGGACTCGTTTCAACGGAGCTGGTTCGAGCCATTGATTCCAATCGAGCCGAGTCGATAACTCGTTTTTACCGAGCCGGTTCAAGCCATTGGCTCAATTGAGCCCAGTCAATGGGTAATCCCAACCAAGCCAGCTCAAGCTGTACGCTCAGTTGAACCGAGCCGGGCCGGTTGACATCACTATTCCGGTTGGGCTTTTACTTTGGCTAAAAAAAAATGGACCGTGCAGTTCTCAGCCTTGATGGTAAGAACTACAAAAAATGATATGAAATCTTTAGTTTTACGTCCCACGCTTATGCCGGTTAGGCTAAAGGAGACGGTGATGATGGGAAATGAATGAAATGAAGAAAGTGGGAGGAAACGGGAGAACCCCGAGAAAATCCACGAGCACGGTGTTTGTCCACCACAAAGTCCAAACTGCGCGAGCTGGGATCGAACCAGGGACCTCAAGCACCGGAGGTGAACGCTCTACCACTGACCCACTGCGCCCCCTGGTAAGAACTACAGTATATACTTATATTAGTGCTCACGGCGTAATTAACTTGTTCCACCACCAACGAATTTTGAAGTACTTTGTTTTGCATCTTTTGTGCGTGTTTTGTGTCGCTTTGTGCGCCTATTCCCACATTTTGTGCATCACCGGAAGTGGGTCAAAATGGGCCTACAAATATGGCGGAACAAATTATTGCTCTTTCGCCACCAATGAATTTCGAGGTCGTTTCCTTCACATCGTTTTGTGCCGTTTTGTGCGTCTATTTCCGTTTTGTGCGTCATGGAAAGTGGGTTAAAATGAGTCCCCAAGGTGGGACGAAAATGACTAGGAGTTCCGCCACTATTGAATCTCGAGGTCGTTAATTTTACATCGCGTACCCGTTTGTGCGTCTATTTCGACGTTTTGTGCGTCACTGGAAGACGGTCAAAATAGGCCTCAAAGGTGGGACGAAATTGACCCACTGCTCCGCCACTACCGAATTTTGAGGTTCTTCCTTTCGCATCGACTAGTGAATGTTTCGTGCCGTTTCGTGCCCTTGTTTCCACGTTTTGTGCGTCACCGGAAGTGGGTCAAAATGGGCTTCCAAGATGGGACGAAAATGACCAAGAGTTCCGCTACTATCGAATTTCGAAGTCGTTAATTTCACATCGCATACCCTTTTGTGCGCCTATTTCGACGTTTTGTGCGTCACTGGAAGACGGTCAAAATGGGCCTCGAAGGTGGGACGAAAATGACCCACTGCTCCGCCACTACCGAATTTCGAGGTCTTTCCTTTTGCATCGACTACTGAATTTTCGTGCTGTTACGTGCCCCCATTTCCACGTTTTGTGCGTCACCAGAAGTGGGTCAAAATGGGCTTCCAAGATGGGACGAAAATGACCCACTGTTCCGCCACTATCGAATTTCGAGGTCGTTAATTTCACATCGCGTACCCTTTCGTGCGCGTATTTCGACGTTTTGTGCGTCACTGGAAGACGGTCAAAATGGGCCTCGAATGTGGGACGAAAATGACCCACTGCTCCGCCACTACCAAATTTCGTGGCCCTTCCTTTCGCATCGACTAGTGAATGTTTCGTGCCGTTTCGTGCCCTTATTTCCACGTTTTGTGCCTCACCAGAAGTGTGTCGAAATGGCCCTCCAAAGTGTGACCAAAATGACCCATTGTTCTGACACTATCGAATGTCTAGGTCGTTTCTTTCGCATCGTTTAGTGCCTATTTTTTAAAAAAAAGTTTTCTGTACCTACTTCCTCGTCTTGTGCGTCACCGGAAGTGAGTTAAACAGGCCTTTAAAGTGGGAGTTAAATGGCTCACTGTTCCGCCATTATCGAATTTTGGGGTTGGTTCTTTCGCATCGTTTAGTGTGTATTTTGTACCGTTCTGTTCGCCTACTTCCATGTTTTGAGCATCACCAGAAATGCGTCAAAGTGGTCCATCAATGTGTGAGGAAATAGAGCCATTGTTCCGCCACTATCGAATTTGGAGGTCGTTTCTTTCGCATCGTATAGTGCCTGCTTTGTACTATTTTGTGCTCCTATTTCCACTTTAGTGCGACAACGAAAATGGGTCAAAATGGCCTATAAGTATAGCGGAATAAGTTAATGCTGTTCCGTTACCATCGAATGTCGAGGTCGTTTCCTTCACATTTTTTATGCATGATTTGTGTCGCTTTGTGCATCAGTGGGAGAGGGTCAAAATGGACCTTGAAAGTGGAATGAATGTCTTTTTCTGCCATATTTGTAGGTCGTCTTTGACCCACTTTCGTTGGCCTACAAAACGTGAAAATATGCGCAGAAACGGTAAAAACATGCATTAAACAATGCGAAAAAGCGACCTTGAAATTCGATACTGGTGGGAGAGTGGATCATTTTTCTTCCCACATTGAATGTCCATTTTGACCCACTACCATTGATTCACAAAACGTGGAAATAGGCTTCCAAGACGGTAGAAAACACGCACATGATGATGTGAAGGAAACGACCTCGAAATCGTTCCTGACGGAACAGCATTAACTTGTTCCGCCGTATTGTAGGATAACATTGACCCATTTCCGGTGACGCAGAAAACGAGGAAATAGGCGCACAAAACGACACAAAAAATTTCCATGTAATTAAGCTAAATTTCCATTTAAGTCTGTAAGCTTAATTGTATGGAAAATTTTATACATTTTTCCTTTACGTTGGTCTACTTTACATTGATTTGGGACTTTTAAATTTTATTCAGTTTTCCCCTGAAAAGTATCTATGATTCAACAAGGAAATAATTATTAATTATAATTATTATCTATGTAATTGAAATCATTGTAATTTGTTCCATAACAAACACTTTACCATTTCGTACTAGCTGTTATGCCCGTTCTTCGCACGGATCAGATAAAATAACAATGTAAACAAACTGAACAACTGGAGAACAATTAAGAAACATTTCTAAAATTGGATATATTTTGTGTGAATATATATCCAACAACGTACATGTGTTTTCATTGGGAAGGCCGATGGGGGCTGAATTTGAACGTAAACACTATCGGGGATGTCACTATACGTCTGAGCAACCCCAATAAATATGGATTCGTCACAAATTCTACTACTTTTACATGTCCCGGTGAATCCCCCTCAGACCCCCTTGGTTCGTATTGTGAAAAAATATCCTCTGGCCTCCACCAACCCCCAACCAATACCGCGAAAACTATGAATGTGACACTAACATCTGCCATTTTGTACTACTTTTTACACATGCCGGTAAAAGTCCCTATAATCCTCTGGTTCCAATTTTGAAAAAGCAATGCCTCTGGCCCACAGCCGATGGGGGCTGTATTTGGAAGTCAACGCCTGTGGAAGTATCATCATTCATCTCAGCGACAGCGAAAACAATGGATTTGACACTAATATCGGTCACTTTCCATTATTTTTACATGTCTCGCAATTCCCCACCCCCGGTGACTCCCGGCCCGCATACAATGGTGGCTAAATTTGAAAATCATCGCTAATGAAAGTATCACCATTGATCTCAGCCACCGCGAAAACTACGGATTTGACATCGGTCATTGTGAATTATTTTTACATGTCTCGTGATCCCCTTTATAATGCCCCCTTTCTTAGCTGATGGGGGCTAAATATGAAAGTAAACGCGGTCTTGAGTTTCACCATTGAGCTCAGCTATCCCGAAAACTATGGATTTGACATTAATAACGGTCATTTTCGATTATTTTTACATGTCTCGGAATTCCCCCTCTGGTGACCCGAGGCCCGCATACAACGGTGGATGAATTTGAAAGTCATCGCTAATGGTAGTGTCGCCATTGATATCAGCAACCGCGAAAACTATGGATTTGACACTAATATCGGTCATTTTGGATTACTTTTACGCTTCGGTATCCCCCCCCCCCCCCGTTGACCCACGGCCCGCAGCCGAATATGGTGAATTTGGAAGTTAATGCGATCAGAGTTTCACCATTGATCTCAGCGACCGCGAAAACTATGAAATCGACACTGATATCGTTCTACTTTTACATGTCCCGGTAAACGTCCCCCTGAGACCCCCTGTTGAAAACGCTTTGCCTTGGTGTGGGACCTGGACCAAGGTATCTTTGACCAAAATTTGGTAACTCTCGGTCGACTTTTCTGGCCGGTCCCGGTAAACGTCCCCTGGAGACCCACTAGTAAAAAATTAAAAAAAAAAAACTCTTCGTCTTGGTCTGGGGCCTAGACCAAGCTACCCGTGACCAAATTTTGAAAAGTTTCGGTCCACTCGTCTCGTCCACAGGCCGCACAAAGATAGACAGACAGACACACGAACAAACTCTATTTTATTTATATTAGAAAGGTCAGATCCGCCGTTATTGTATTAGTGCGGTGCTTGAGCGATTGATAGTAGAAATTCAAACTCCGATGAGTGATAATTTTATAGGCTTGTTTTATTACAAGTTTAAACTCTTTAGTCAGTAGAGAAGAGGGCGTGAATCATGGGTCAGAGTTGATGACAATGGGTTTTGGTGGGTCTGTGGGTCACAGTGGGTAAGAGTGGGTAAGAGTGGTATATGGTGAGTGGTGGGTCACAGTGGGTCACGTGGGTCGTGGGTCACGACGGGTGGTGAGTCAATTGGTCGTGGGTAAAGTTTTCATTGCTCTACGCCCTCTCTGAACTACAGTGTTGAAAATTAATCAGTGAAAATCAATTGCAATTGATCAATCAATTGAAAGTAATTGCTGTGGAAATCAATTGCAATTGAATCAATTGCCAATTAATTTCAATTGCAATTGAATTACAGAATTCAATTGCAATTACTTTCCACTGCAATTACTTTCAATCGATTGATCAATTGCAATTGATTCTCCTTTATTAATGGCCAACTGCAATTAACAATTAACCATTACTTATTTCAATTCTTAATTGCAATTAACAATTAAATTTACAGATTAATTGTTAATTGTTAATTCAATTGAAATTTGCCCAACACTGCTTGTGGGTTCCCTACAATGTTATAAATGAACGGCATCAATACAGTTTAAATACAAAGTTATAAGGGAGAGTACTACTGTTACCTAATATCATTTAATTCAGATTTGAAGGGTACACATTTATACATATATTATTAATCTAGTACTGGATGAAAGTTTCGCCAACTCTCCTCCACCACAATCATTTATTTGAGGCAACTCTTTTCCCCATTGCTCTATAGTGGGTGAAGGAACATGGCAGAATTCTTGGAAACAAGCTGGTTCACATAACAGCCAAGAATGCCACATTGGCAGTTGTTGCGCTGAAGCACTCTCTGTATTCTTACAAATTCTCTCTCAACATTTTTTAAAATTTCCTTTTCGTGTGTGTGGTACATGTACATGGTTAAATAGTATATTTCATAGTACTTAATAAAGATGGTAGAGCAGGCGACAATATCAACTGATCATTGCGTATAGTGCGTTTTTTTCACAGAGTATATCTCTAAAGCCATACTGTGAGGCAGTCAGGGTTTCCAGATCTTTCTTTTTATGTAACCCTATTGTGTTGTATAGATTTTTCAGTGATTAGCTAATTTTTCGGGATTTCCTTGTATTTTTGTGAATTTTCTTTTGTTATATACGCACATACTTTATAATAGAAGTTCCAATACTCTACACAAAGCATCTTCCAAGCAGCTGTTTCTTCCTAAAAATCACCTTGCCTGCCAACACGACTTTCGCTTTTTTCCTTCCTTTAAATTTTTTTATTACTGATCCCGAAACAGCAGGCGATCTATTGCTTTTGCGTTTGTAGCGCATTATGATTCGCTATCCATATTTAAATACATGGTCAGAGTATTCCAAGCGTATGCATGAGCCATAAAAACGCGTTGCGAACGCATGTAATAGCCGCAGACTACGAGAACATTTCCAATGTATAAGGTAGGTCTAGGTATAAGTAATTTTCTTCGGTTTGTCAGGTCGGGAAAACTTGGCCCTAGCGAGGAGTTTGTCGAAAGCACATCTCATCTGCCCTCTTGCAGCCAGCGGCATTAGTCCTTTACTGATTTTCTTTAAACAAAATATTTATTACAAATACATATTGCATTTATAAACATAGCTATTCAAACCTTTCAATATTTACATTTTATGGCTCAAATTAACGTTTAGTAACAGGTTTCTTCCATGTGTTTCTATTCTAAATACCTATCAGGAAATAATAATAATAATAATAATAATAATAATAATAATAATAATAATAATAATAATAATAATAATAATAGTGCATTAAAGTTCGTCAATTTCTTTCAGTATGCCAAATTTAGTGAAGCTGGGATAAGTCAATTGATGATGTGTTTTACTGAAATTTCTTGATTACATTAAGTTCCAGCTTCATCACTGGCGGCCAATAATTCGGGAACCAAAGAGCTTTGCACCACAAAATTTCATATTAGACGCCTAGTATCAAAATCCGCCAAATTCCCTTTTTACTGAAATTGAATTATATATTGCTTGTTATATATTTGATCTAAAGGAATTCCATGGAAACAGAATTTTGTTTAAAAGCTTAATATTTCATACTTAAAAAACTAGTTTAAATATGGGACTTTGTACGCGTATATATGGAGATTCACTGCACGTTTTGCGACATTACTCGAAACTAAGCAAAATGGATGTGGCGAATTTTGATTCTAGGCGCCTCATGTGCAAATTTCTATCATCGTTCAAAGTTTAGTTCAGTTTCATTGACGGCGTTTTGGGGATTTTTTTTTTTTTTTATTTCATGTCTAAATCCCAAATAGTGTTGCCAACATCCGACGAGAAAAACTGGCTAATACTAATACTATATTATATATATATCTGAGACAAATGAACAATAGTAAGTAATAATAAATATACCTCAATAAAGAGTGAAAGTTCTGCTTTTACCTTATCACTACCCCGAGATTGAGGAACTAGACTCAAAAGTTTCGATTGTCGTTTACTGATAAACGGCTTTGCTACCGAAATGTCCTTGTTTTATTTGATTATATATGTGCTTTTCAAGTCAAACAATTTTCGGCCTCGCTTCTTCTGATTCACAAAATTAAAAAATAGTAGACCTAGTGTCTGTTGGAACCGGCAGTATTCCAGTTGGGCACAAAAAACTTGAATCTATTTTCACAAACTTTAGTCTAACTGAAAATAGCAAAATTACGCTCAGTCAGAATCCAGCAAACAGTGGCTAACCTCAGGAAGTGATTAAAAACATATGGATGGGTAGAAAGGCCACTGGTGGCTTTTTCTAAAATTAGTAGCTAGCCAGGTTTTCAAGATGGCCAAATCTCTGGACAAAGTGGCTAAATTGCCAACTCTAATCTCAAATCTGATGTACTCTGTTCTGACAGAAGGAAATATGATAATAGTCAGGGGCGACGATTAGGGACTAAGAGGGGCCATTTGCTCCCACTTTTTTGAAGTGACCCTTAATGTATATAGTTTCATTTGGAAATGTTGAGTTTTTGTATTTATTACTGGTTCATAGAAAAAATGGTGTCATATAATATTTGCCTTTGCGTGAGTACATATTGGTTATTTGCCTTTCGGTGGAGTTAAGAAAGCTACTGGAATTGCGTTTTAATTGCAATTGCGTATTTCTTCAAATGTCGTACCATATGCTTGTAGTATTTTTCTTTCATTTTCTAAGAGTAATAACATACATTTAATGGCATGTGTGGAATTGAAAATATAAGTTGTTCATTAAACCCCAGTTTCAATATAACTTCTACAAAAGAAGCCTCATTATTCATTACTATGATTAATATTATGTTTTCTATTTATTTGTTTTGCAAATTTGTTATTAAATAATCTGATCACACAATTTTCCAGATAGAATTTTAAGTTATTCATGAGCAAGGAATCAAATCTCTTCTTACACTTTCCTTCTTTAGGAGTACAAAGGGCTAGGTCTAATACCTATTTGCGTTGCTCTTGTCAACGTAGGGTGGATGTGCCAGTCCTCGACCACCTCCTAGTTGCCGACCATTTTTCACTTTAAAAACGTATATTAGGCTTATTTTCCGAGAAAAAAAGCAAGATTTTCCGTTATAATTGAATTGCAACTTATTCTGAACTAATCCCAAAGATACTGTTAAAATATATTGCACGTGCATTCGGTAATAGCCAATTAAATGTATGCTTACGAAAGAAGCACTGAGTTTTCGTTAGCTTTAATCTGTTGCAAATGGGAATGCCAACGCTCTGTCTTCGTGTTTTTCCGTAGTTTTATCGCACCACGTAAGAAATGCACATACTACTCTGTTGCATGGAACTGTAGAGCACATTTTAGTAATAAAATTCTAGTGATAACTGTAAGATCTGAAGAATAAATCGATAAAATATAGTGGTCGGACAATGACTTATGAAATATTCTTTGTTAACTAGTGTTCGACCACAGGGTAGTCGAGAACTGAAAAATTGTAGAAACGTCAATAACGACTAACTTTCGATTTATCTGCATGATCTGAGTTCCTAATTATTAATTTTGAAGTTATAATGGTGTACAAAATCATTTACTAGTGTTGGACCACTACTTTTCATAATACATTTGTACTGGTCGAGGATTAATATTTTTTCAGCGTCCGACCATGCTTTGCGTTTGTATTTTCTCGCAAATTCCTTGATTCAAGTATTAATTAGGTGATCAATTTACATGTGTATAAGCATCCGGGAATCTTATTGTTAGTAAATCAATATTCACCGAACGGTCGTGGACCAATGGTAGTAGTCTCGGGCGTTAGGCTTCGGAGCATGATGCGGTAATCCATTGGGGGTTCGAATCCCTCTGAAGAGTAAGGACGTTTTTAACTGTCCTTGATATTTGTGTTCGTGTCCTTGTTATAATTAGATTCCACCAAATTGGCGCCAGGAGCCTTAAAACTGAATGTTTCGGTTCAGACGAACTTTAAAAAATGGTAGAGCGTTGGCTTAGCATTCGGGAGGTCCTGGGTTCAATCCCAGCGGCCGACCATCCTGACTGAGGTTTTCTAGTATTTATCCCGTCACACCAGACAAATGTGGGGATGGTATCTACAAAATAAGCCCTGGTCGTCTACCTTCCATCATCCTCTCCTCACCCAATCTCGGCCGGAACTTAGATGCCTAAAAGCCATAAAATAAATTCAAATTTAAGTTAACTGAATATTCATGCAGTTTCCAAAGATTTTCATGCAAAATTAAAGGAACTGTTACGGTATGACATTTCATTTGAGTAATAAAATTATATATTTGGTCTAATTCGTTTAATACTGAACTACACCATTCTTGTTTCGTCGTGGAACTGCATTCAAATATTATTGGCGGAATAGCTACTATCAGCTTATGTCTGGAATATGCCTCTTTTCCTTGCATGTCCTTCAGAATTTTCCTGTTTTTTCAGAAATAATGAGTGAGTAGATCCTCTTTGTTCAAACGAGGATCTACAAAAAGCTCTGAAGACTTGTCGCAAAGAAGAGCACTCCATACGAAAGGCGTAAGCAATTTATGGAATTCCTCGGGTAACGCTGATGGATAAATTTCATGATCACAGTTCCGAAGAGCGGAGAATGGGTCCAGAACCATACCTAACACAGAAACAAGAGGGATTAGCAAACTGCCTCATTAATATGAGCAAAATGGGCTTTCTACAGAAGAAACACGAGATTCAGAAGTATCGTCGATGCAGAAAAACTTAAAACGCCGTTCAAAGACAATCAATCTGGTGAAACCTGGTGCCATGCTTTCATGAGAAGACACCTGCAAATATTGTCCCGAACTCCCGAAACTTTGAACAAGGCGCGATACACTGTAACCGAGAAAAACTTTCGATTGTGGTTTCAGAACCTTGAGATATACTTGCAAGGAACTGGGCAATCTGATATCCTGAATGATTCTGAGCGAATATTTAATGCTGACGAATCCAGTTTTCAACTGTGGATCTCTAAAGGTAAGGTAAAAAGTTTCCATTGAAAGAGTGGCTAGGTTAGGACCAGCCAGGTCCATAATTACGGGGGTCTAGGGGCTCTGGACCCCTCTAAATTTTTGTTGCTCCCCCTAAAAATTTCACAGTATGCTTGCAAATGAACTATAATATGGTGATGAACTATAATATGATTGGATCGGGCCCCCCTATATTTTCGGACTGGCTACTGGCCTGGGACCAGCCATCTACGTCACGAGGCCTACGGTTTAACATTCTATCCGAGAAGATGAAGCCTATATAGTGCTGCATTCCACTGAACCTTAAATGAATTTGCTAGTTCCTTTCTTGACAAACTATCACAAAATTACTTATTCTCAGCGACTATTGTGCGAAACTACGAAGTGATACCTGAAAAACTAATGATGTAATATCTGCAGATGTTATTAGTTAGGTAAAGTTATGCTTTAGCCTTCATATTGTAATTAAAAACACATTAATCGAGCAGTGATCGGTGACTAAATAGTATGCGGTCGAACATTAACGAAAAGTGGTCGAACACTAAAAAGAAACAGTCATCTGTGTTTCTCCGAATAATATTACATAAATTGTATATGTTTTCTCAGTTTTGGATAAAATATAGATAAAATATAGCTTTAGAAACACACTTGAGCTAGTTTTATCCTCCTAAGTTGTTCCACTCAGTGAACAGCGATTAGGGACCATACGAAAATGAGTTAGGTGATCGAGGACTGGCACATTTACCCTACTTAATAAAATATGAAATACGATATATGGTATTTTAACTAAAAAAAAAAAAAAAAAGAAAAAAGAAAGAAGAAGATAGCATCCTACGTCAGGCGAAGTGTTAGAAAGAACCAATAAAACTAACATTGATATAGCTACAAATATTCAGATCATGTCTTCCCCTCAACTTTTAACGCTCAATCACCGCCACTGATGATAGCATTAGGAAGTACAAGACGCACGAAACGAATGGGTCACAAAACTTGCAAATCCACTGAAATCGAGTTTATTTTTTGACAATACTTAAGTTTCACAGATCATTTCCCAACTCAAAAATAGTTTTCTCTGATCTTAAAAGGTGATTTCAAAGGACTTTGAGAATAGTAAAACTTCAAAATAAATATTTCCAACATTTATATACTGTGAATAAGTACGCAGACTTCAAATACCTTTTGTTCGTTTCGCGACAAGGCATTGTAACAGTATTATTTATTATGCGGTGCACCTAACATAAATCAATTCTACGACAACTAACTTTTTTGCATTTACAATTATCAGCTTTTTAGTTACACTCAAGATATAGATTTTAAAGGAGGAAATCATAGAAGTACGACATGAATGAAATTAGACGAAAGTCAAAACAGCTCTGTTGAAATTTAAAAGAATATAAATATTACGACTCGTTTCTATAAGAATGGCAAAATCTTTCGAATATACACTAAACAACGTGTAGGATACGCTTGAAACAAAAAGCAGTATTGCGTGCTACAAGAATATATGTATACCCAAATAAACGCGAACGTGTATTTTTATGTGCCATAACTTTTATGAACTTTAAATACATCCACTACACACTTGGAGTTATATTATTGCAGTCTAGTGCAACATTTCCCGTTTTATTCATTGCTGACATGCGTGTAAAATGTTTAAGCCACACTGTTGCAAAACACATAACGTACAGTACGCACTTACAGCTTCTTAAAACATGTACCGTATGTATTAGCAATAACGCTTTTGTCGAATGAAGAAATAACAATTCCAGGTTCATAAAACCCCTTCCCCCCTCCTGGCCTTAAAAATCATGACAAAAAAGTGCAATATATAGATACATATATATATATATATACACACTATATCTATGCACAGCAGGGTTAAATTAAGCCACGAAGTAACTTTATGTTCGGGGACACACAAAAGGACATTATATCACTAAATAGGAAAGTATATGGTGTTCCCACGTCCCACATGGATAGAATATATATATATAAAGACCCCTAATATAATATATGTGTAACCCGTGAACAGAAATGATTGTCCTTAGCTGCACGCATTTGTGCTGTATGTGTGTTTCTGGCAAAAGTGTCGTGTCTCGTGAAAACATTTTTCAACTATAGAATCATGTAATGTGTGTATGACATTGTTCTGTATATATACACTCTCTTTCATTCTATCTCCCGGAAATTTTATATGGTACATTTAACACAACATGCGAACATTCTATCTATTTTTCTGCACATCTAGATTAGCCGAATATATGTATATTTCTTTTTTCCAAACTATTAATGTGTATTAAAGGTGAAAGCGAATGATGAAGCTAGATAACATAACATTAGCTGCGTAATGTTTTCGACATCCTAATCAGTTAGTTTAATGCAGAAGCGCACAAACCACTACAAATGAGCAGAAGCACTTACTTTTCTATGAAAAAAGCAAACATTTAGGCCTATAATTAATAATCTTTTTTACAGTTTCGGCAATATATCATTGCCTTTATCACAGCTCTTATGATACATTCCCGAAACTGTAAAAAAAAAAAAAAAAAAAAAAAAAAAACTATCTATATGTATAAAAGTGAAACTGACTATGTTTGTAAATAACTCTTGAATCACCCACCCAATCTCTATCAAATTTTCAACATAGATAAAATTCGGCCCTGGGATGGTTTCTATCTTTTCACTTTAACGGTGCAATTTAGGAGAGGGTTAGATATTTTAAAATGATCGAAAACGACCAAAATTAGTGCCGAATCCATAGTTTTCGGGGGTCGCTGAAACGAACAGTGATACTTCCGATGCCGTTTAAATCCAAATTCAGTCCCCATTTTAGTATCCTACCCGTGCGAAGAACGGGCATTTTGCTAGTCATTAATAGGAGAATAATCCATTCACTTTTTAATTATTTTGTTTCATTCATTCATTGGTGAAAGCATTTAGAGATTTTAACATTCAGAAACATGCTTCCAAATATTTTATTGCTTTAAATGTTCAAACTTTCATATCACTAAAGCTTACGGGTTATTATTGATTAAATTTGATTTTGGATTAAGTTTGAATATTCGTCTCTTTGAGGTGATTCACAGTGCCATGCTGTGGGGGACGAGCGGGATGCCGTCCCCGGGCGCCGAAGTAAGAGGGCACAAAATTGGAGGAAGAAAAGGAAAGAAAAGAAAAGAGGGAAAATTACTTGGAATAATACTAGTATGTAGTTAAATCCTCTTTCTGCTTTAGGAAGTGGTCCTATAATGTTACTCATGTTAGGAAAATGCATGTGCACATATATATAAAATGGAAGAGAAAAGTAATAAAAAAAAAGCAGGGTTTTATTTTTGAAAATTTTCTTACGTTTCGCGCCAACCATGGTGGCGCTTCGCGGCTGATCTGTCGATCTCACTCATACATACGGGGGTGCCGTCGTACATTCTAGCCCCCGAGCGCTAATTTTTCATAGCACGGCACTGAATATTCAGTTATTGTAACTGTGTCCTTGCCTACAAAATACATGGTAAATAAAACATTGAGTTGTGCTCCTTCTGGTAATTAGCGCTCTCCAAACTGATCTTAACAGATAAAGACACTGTAAATTAGTAATAAGAAATTGTGTTAACAGGTACATTTATACAGAAACATTATACCTTGTAAATTAACGCTAGAAAAAAAGTATATTAACTCACAAGCTAAAGAATAAAATATTTTTGCGTAAGAGTTTTATGCAGTAATACATTCTCCTAATTATTTTAAAGTGAAAACAAAAGGCGTTTCTCACGGCGACAACAAGAGAAAGGTGGTCTGCAGGTTTAATTGAGTCACAGGCGGACTTCCGACAGAGCAACACCAGGCACGTGCTCATACACAGACCTCAATTATGTTAATCTCAAAATGCTTAAATAACATTTCACCCACTGACGACTCATTTATAAAAAGCTTTGCGGAATACTAGTCCATTATAAAGAAGATTCGTTGCATCAGCAGCGGAGACACTGTCGCCCACGTTGGATTTTCGGAGGCTATTAAGTTCTTGGAAATATATGTCCAAACATATTTAATCTCACATCCTACAGTAATTAACGATAGTATTATAATTTATTTATTGTAGATAATAGGGATATATGCATGAACAGTTGCGGCCTTACGGATAGTAGTTTTGACATGATTAGCGTCCACTTTAGAATCACTGATTAGTAGTACGTAGTAGTTGACTAAGTTAATCAGGTATGTCTAATTAATTTAGAGCAGAAAGTACCCAAGTTTAGTCACGGTTTAGCCAAAGTAAAATTACATTATGAGAATACAGAGGTGATTAATTACCTGTCTTTCTTTCTTTCCTTTCACCTCATCGGGTGAGTTACCTATGAAGCAGCTATTAAGCTCAGTCCTCTACAACAGCAGAACAGTTTCTTAAAGTGAACAGTGAGATGAGTTGAAAATTCCCAGTTTTCAGAGGGATACTTACAACTGATATTTAAATTATCTTCCCTTATAATTACAACATAATCCTTCTATTGTCTCTAATATTAAATGACTTACTTTTCTCCCGTACATACATCATCGGAAATGAATACGTTAATTATAGTCCGTTTTCGTAACTATTTATAAGTTGTTATGATGTCAAACCACAAAGGAAACATTTTGAATTTCGTATTTCATATATTTTCATTTTTACAGACTACGCATGCGCACCTCTAGATTCCCGTCTACGCATGCCACATTCATTTCTCTCACTCGAGGTACTGGAATTATATTAGTTAATCACACCCTAATCAACTAATTAGCTGAACTCAAAGCAAACTCTAAATAGCAAAAACTATACCCTCTTTAGTACAGAACTAATACGACATTAACTAATAGCGTGACTAAAGCTTGATTAACGAATTCTTTCTGAATACCGTCCTGGATATCTTATATGATATGTGGAGTGTGCGTGCTTCTGTGTTGGTCTTTTTCACACACCGCCCCATTGGAATCAGTCTGTTGCCTCTTGGAGAAATCTGCGGGTGTCCCTGGTCAGATATGTGATTTTCTTAGCCCCCACCTACACCTGGACTCAAAATATAGCTTCCATAGATATTTAATACATGCATTACGTACTACAAGAAGGAAATGTGGCCATGAAAACAAAGAGGTACCTAATCATTGACGAACGAGAGAAATAATTCTGGGAAGCTAACTTGAACCTCACTTTACATTCATAGTTTCTTAGTAACATATACCGTCAGAAACAAGTTCTTTCCCTTGAATGAAATTACTTTCGTAAATAAATTCAGAACAAAACGACAATTTGAAAATGAAATGAAATCTTTGAGTTTTACGTCCCACGATTATGCCGGTTAGGCTAAAGGAGACGGTGATTATGAGAAATAAATGAAATGAAGAAAGTGGGAGGAAATAGGAAAACCCCGAGAAAACCCACGAGCACGGTGTTTGTCCACCACAAAGTCCACACGGCGCGAGCTGGGATCTAACCAGGGACCCCAAGCACCGGAGGTGAACGCTCTACCACTGAGCCCCGCTCTACCAAAATTTTAAAAAACTACCAAAATGTACTCTTGAATGAGTTGTATATTATGTTTGCGCAGGGGCGAATCCAGAACGGACTCCTGGAGGGGGCGGATGGATTCTTAGGGGGCGGGTGGGGATGCTAGCAGTGAAAAATTACTTAGATGATCTGAAATTGCCACAAATTATTACTAAAGTACACTGTTAATGGTGGCGCTGGGTAGGGGCGAACGACTTTTCGCCCTCCCCCTGCATCCGCCTATGTGTTTACATGAATGATATAGCTCCTTATACAACCTATGCAGAGTTAATAGTAGTGGATTACTAATTACAAAGATACGTGTTACTGCTCGAGGCTCCATATGGTATTTTGTATACACATACAGTACATTAATACATTGATTTTGATACATTAATTGCCATTTAGAACTTCATCTCTACTACAATTCTTAATTCTAACTGGAGTGGTACGGTCACAGAGAAACGTATTTTTAAAGAAAGAAAAAAATCTCATCAAGAGCAAGAAAAGGAAGTTGCTCCTTAATTTGATTTGATCTATATTTTATGGGCTGTTCTCTTAGCAATGGCCTAGCCCATCACGACTAGAAAATGGCCTCATTCAGTGACCACAACAACTCAGAAAGAATTAGAAAAGTAAGCAGCCTGAGTCTAATGAAGAAGCTTGGGCTTGAGACTAAGGTTTCATCCCAGCATTTGACTAGTGTTACAGAAAACAAAGGACAAATTTCCATCAGGACGACCACCTTAAAAAAAGATTTACTACGTTTTCGGTCAAGTATTTCCACTAGAATCGAATCTGACAATAAGATTGCTCTCGCTTAAGTCGACAGTTTTACTCAATCAAATTTGGAGTGATTGTGACATATTAAGGCACGAAAACCAAATATCAACAGAATGAAGAGAACGCTAGGCTGTCACATGATCAGATACCAAAAGTGTCTTAAAATCTTATTTTAAGCATAGGAATGAAAATCACTTTGTCAATAATTTCGAAAATTTTGCTGATTCGGAACACCCGAATTTTCTGACACGGAGTTTCGAATCCGGATCCAAGATCCGGTTTTTCAGGTCTGGATCCAAGATCCGAAATTTCGGATCCGGATCCAAGATTCGGTTTCTCGAATCCGGATCCACGATCCGAAATTTTGGATCCGGATCCACGATCCGGTTTTTTTGGGTTCGGATCCAAGATCCGGATTTTCGGATCCGGATCCAAGATCCGAAATTTCGGATCCGGATCCAAGATCCGTTTTTTCAGATCCGGATCCAGTGTCCGGATATCCGGATCCAAAAATATCCGGATCTGGCGATCCCTAACCAAAAGGTTCACTTGGCGGAAGCAGGGTTTAAACCCTTGACCCCATGCACCAGAGGTGAACGCTCTACCACTTAGCCACCGCGGCCCCCAACGACAATTTGAGTACATTTTTCTGTAAATTAAAAAGATTGTAATTTTCTGTACGATCCAGCCATACCACAATTATTCCCAAAATAAAGTGGAGCTCATCCGTGGCTAAGCGGTTAGCGTACGCGCCTTTGGTGTGGAAGACCCGGGTTCAATTACCGGCGGGAGCTCAAATGGTTCGGAATCCACGTTAATCAGTAGGTCCAAGTCTCATATAGCCTCGCTGCTGAACGGGACGTTCAACTCAAAATCAATTCAACTCCCAAAATAAATTTTACCAAACAGAAAGAACTTTTGTCGCTCACTGTACCATCAATGCTAGTAGAACTATTATTAAATATCATTTTCCCTAGTAGTTGCGTACAAACAAAACCATTTTAAATGTATTAGACAATTAAGTACAGTTGAATATGATTTTAACAGCTTCTGAAAATTGAAAGTAGATTAGAAAATGAATATTTAATTTTATCAAGTGTCCGCAGAAACCAATTATCTGCAACTTTCATGAAACGAAATAATAAAATAATAACAGAAGCTGCCAAATTAGCACAATAAATGAAACGCTACATCCAAGTGAAATACTGGAATGTCTGAGGAAAAGAAATTACTAAATCCGTTGCATCCTTGTTCGAGCGATAGAAAGAATGCTTGTCACACCAATAAGGACAGAAAGATGCATGATAATCGTGCTGTCACTTTAAAGTAAAAGAAAAACTAAATAAGATAGATAAAACTATCTCCTTCTTGTAGAGAAAGAATGTGTCGGAAATATTGCAATTTTGAAATTGGGCTCTCTTACATCCTAGTGCGAAAGTGGTTTCTGGAATGATGATTATTTCTGATTATAAAAAAAATAAAGTGCAAAGGAGCAAAAATTATATGATATGATATTTAAGGAAAAAATCAAAATACAAGCGAGTGAATGAAAGAAATAAAGTAAAATAACAGACGAGAAATAAACTTCCAAGATGTTCCTCAAGAATTACCTAGAGCAGCGTTTCCCAACCGGTGTGCCGCGAGGAAATCGAAACAAATTATTAATTTTATAGGAACCAAATTGCAAGACATAGCGGAAAATGTATATTTGTATTTCACATTACTATGAACATCTACTATAAATCTACAATTTTAAGTTTCATACTGTGTTACTTTTCTGTACATTTTTAATGTTGAAAAACGTATTGATCATTGTCATGACCATTATTGCTTCTTTATTGTTGCAGACTATTTCGTAACTTGAAATTTTAACATATCATTCAATAAATTCAACAAATCAAATATGCATACAAATTACCTACATTTGTGTTTTAAAAGTATAGGAGATTTGTTTATTTATTCGTTATTTAGTGATCTTCCCTTTTAGTTAAAGGTTAGATACAGTTTTCGAAAGAGAAAGTGGATTTTTAAAAACCCGAGTTCTATATTTCATTGCAATTGTTTTCCATTTTAAAATTAGAATGAAAAATAAGCATAATGATTTACCACGGGGGAAAATCAGTGAACGAGCTTTCCTCTCTGTAACAAGGAGATCAGTAGTCACATAAAAATACCACGGTATTTTATATTTACAAATAATATATTCTCGGGGCACCCCCATATTATATATATATATATATATATATATATATATATATATATATATATATGGGGGTGCCCCGAGAATTCAAGTACACCTGTAGTGTGCCGCAAGTTGAAAAAGGTTGGGACACGCTGACCTAAAGAATGAAGCTTATTATTATTATTATTATTATTATTATTATTATTATTATTATTATTATTATTATTTGTTACGTTTGGCAGAAGGTAATGGCACAAAGCCGTGATTTAGGAACTCCATTTCAGACAGCAAAATATACTAGTTTTCGATTACGGGAAATATTTATTTATAAGCTGTTTTATAGAGATGGAAGATCGAAGTTTACGGATAACTCACTCAGACTAATATACAGTAGTTTCATTTTTCGTATTTGTAACAGTAGTATAAATGTGGGAAATTCAGAAGCAAAATGGGAATTTTTGTTTCTTAACATGGGATTTTATAATATTTAAGGTTGGCATCACTGCCTCATATTTTGTTCAGCATGTCATCTATCAATGATGTGCCAATCAGTGGCGTATTTAAGGGGGGATTTCAGGCTTCTCCCCCCGAAATTTCATTTATTACATTAAAGTAAATGAAATATCTTGCAAAATTTTCACATTTCTGGAAATAAAGTTAGCAAATTCCCCCCCCCCCCGAAACAAATTTTAAATACGCCACTGGTGCCAATACTATGTTTACGAAGAATTATAGTTTTACGCTAGATCTCTGTAAGTATAAAGCGTAGACCTACTGTCCTCTCGCTTGAAAAGCATGATGGCGTTGTTATTATACAGGTACCCAGAACTTTTACGTCTACAAGATTGTTTTTTCTCGTAAACGACGCCTAAGAATTTACACCTACGCATATCATTTTCTGAAGTTGAATGAAATTTATGGATTGGTATTTATCTTCTTTGGACATTTCTTTGTTAAATGCTAATGTAAAATTTAAAACAAAGCTTACGTGCTCACTCGAGGTCAATAACGATTTCCTCAATTATTTTATAAATAACAAAAAAAAAAAAAAAAAAAAAAACTTTCTCTATGCCTCACAGAAAAAATATTTTAAACTAAAAAAAACAACCTGTTCCATAAAGTTTAAGAAAAAAGAAAAAAAGGAAAAATCTCGGGAAGACAATACTAAAAACAAAACAGAACGTTAATAAAACAACAAAAAATCAACTGTAGTTGTTAACTCTTTAAGAACCTGTTCTTATACGCGTCCTAAATACACAGGTTGACATAAAAAAAACAATAGACATTAACAAATTATTATTTCATTTACCGTAAGCGTTGACTTTTATTGTGCAGTGCTTGTAATGTACGTAAGTTGTTGAAAACTACATTTTAATTAATGATTCGGTCATTTCGTTATTATGCCACTACCGACGATTTAGTTCTTAATTCTCCTACTTTTCATTTCACTTAACACTTCACCAGCTGCCATTCACAGATCAAAAACTTGATATTTTAGGCGAAATGTGAATTCGCATTTGCTCTAACTCGCATTCCGCCTAACGATCTTATTAAGGAGGAACTATCTCATATACAGTGCGTTTTAAAACATCACCATGCACAAATGCTTCCTTTCGGAGTTATAGGCTGCCGACAACATGAAAAAGTTAATTTTAAAGCTCCATAGTTCCAAAATTATGGGACCTACGTAGTCGGGTTAAGACGTCACTTAGAAACTAGTATGTACCCTATCCAAAAATATATGTTTCAAAACCCTAAAGTACTCATGCAACAATTTTTATACATTGAATTTAACTATGGGCATATAATTTTAAGTACTTGCCAAATGCCTCTATAAAAACTGTAGCGGAAGTACCGCAGGATTGTGAAATTTGGATATTTGGATAGGGCACATATTAGTTCTTAAGTGAAGTCTTGACTCGACTACGGTAGGTCCCCTAGTTTTATAGCTATTATCTTTAAAGTTCATTTTTTTATGTTTTCCGCAGCCTATAACTTCGAAAGGAAGCATTTGTGAACCCAGGTTGATTTATACTTTTTGTCTTAACTTGGTGTCAGGAATCACCTCCCAAACGTTGTCGTATTGTTTTGAAACACCCTATATAGTGGACCTGACAGTTTCTATCATATACTTACAGAAATCAGGTATAGATCCTATGTGTAACAATCAGAATATATGTAAGAAACTCAGGTCTTAAGCAAGAGAAACCTGTAGTCAACGTTTATCAAAATCATATTGCAACATCGCATCACAGGTGACAGTATCGTTAGTAAGTAAATGTAACACAAGATTTTTAAATTTGGACAATACCTGTACAACATGAAGAGAATGAGGAAGAAACGAGTGTTAGGAGTTTCTAATATACCCGTACTGTTTTTAGCTGATAAACGTCATGGCCGTATTGTGACTTCTTTAAGTTGCCATACAACAATTCTGACAAGGAAAGGACATGAACTGTCATTCGGACATCCGAATAAAATCCACTCAATTCAATGAACACAATTAAAGAAAAACAAAGAAAGAAATTAAAGGAACACAAATCTCCGGATGTAGACGAAATTCCGGCTGAGTTAATTTTAGCTGGAGGCGAAAAATTGTGGAACGAGATACACAAACTTATTCTCCTTATGTGGAACAAGGAAGAATTGCCACAAGAGTGGAAAGAATCAATCATTGTTCCAATTCACAAGAAAGGCGACAAAACTGACTAATAATTATCGAGGCATCATTTCTCTTCTGTCAACATCCTATAAAATCCTTTCAAATATTCTAATAGCAAGATTGACCCCATACGCAAATGAAATTATTGGGGATTATCAGTGCGGCTTTAGACGAAATCGATCAACTATCGACCAAATATTTACCATTCGACAAATACTCGAAAAGTACTGGGAATACAATACCCCGGTACATCAACTATTTATTGATTTTAGGAAGGCCCACGACTCGGTTAGAATAGAAACATTATACAACGTTCTTACAGAACTTGAAATATCAAGAAAGCTAATTAGATTAATTAGGATAGGTTTAAATGAATCCCAAAGTAAAGTCCGGGTAGGAAACTTTTTGTTTACGAGTTTTCACGTCGAAAATGGCCTGAAACAAGGATATGCGTTGTCGCCATTGTTATTCAACTTTGTTCTGGAATACGCTATAAGGAAAATCAAAGATAGCAACCAGGGCCTAGATTTGAACGGTATTCACCAGGTTATGGCATATACTGATGATGTAAATTTAATAGGGGGTGATAAAAGAACAATAGTAAGAAATGCAAAGATCTTATTAAACGCTTGCAGG
The DNA here is from genome assembly GCF_964235325.1 of Thermobia domestica. NCBI lineage: Eukaryota > Metazoa > Arthropoda > Insecta > Zygentoma > Lepismatidae > Thermobia > Thermobia domestica. The sequence goes on from NC_137468.1 coordinate 200,068,102, forward strand.
GACATGGGTTTACAAGTAAATGCACAGAAAACTAAATACATGGAAGTACGCTGGGACCGTACTACAGCAAATTATGGATACATTAAAATATTAAATAGTACTTTTGATAAAGTGGATACTTTCAAATATCTTGGATCAGTATTAACAGACGAAAATCATATCTATGAAGAAATTAAATGTCGACTTAAAGAATATAATTCGGGTTATTATTAGATTCAAAATCTCTTGTCGCCGCGAATTCTGTCGAGGAATTTGAAGCTTAAAATATACAAAACGATAATCATGCCTGTTGTTCTGTATGGTTGATGTTGGGCAAAAAGTGCTTATAAGTATGATACTTGCGGTTAGCAAGTAAATGAGAGTTAACTTGTGCAAATAAGTTATATATATGATATAGATTGATGTCAGTTCGTTGAAGATGTATTATGATTTGAGATTATAAAGACATAAAGAAGTATTTGTTAAAATAATGATATGAAATATAAATGTGAGTTCAAGAAATATTATAGATGTAATAGAATTAGAAGAATGATACGGCGAGGATTAAGAATAAAGGGATATATTGAGTTTCCTTAAAATTGTAGAAGGCTGGCTTGGTACATCCTTTGGGGTATTACGATTTTTAGAAGCTAACAGTTGCGAAACATAGTCGCTTACTCTGAGGGAAGAACATAGACAAAGTATTTGAGAACAAGATCCTGAGACGAATATTCGGACCCAAGAGGAACGGGAATGGGGAATGGCGGAAACTTCATAACGAGGAACTACATAATTTATACGGTTTATCCAACATTGTTAGGGTCGTCAAGTCTAGGAGGCTTAGGTGGGCAGGTTATGTAGCTAGAATGGAAGAAAGTAGAAATGCTTTCAAAGTCTTGACTGTAAGACAATCGTAAAACGACCATTGGGAAGACCTAGGCGCAGATGGGAGGACAATATTAAGATGGATCTCGCAGAGATTGGAATACAAAGCAGAAACTGGATCCAGTTGGCTAAGGATAGTAGTCAGTGGAGAGCTTTTGTGAGCGCGGCATTAAATCTTCCGGTTCCATAGGCCATAGAGTTATATTTTATATTATGTTATATTATATATATATATATACGTAAAATCTATTGATTTTGTTCTGTTCAGTAGACTATTTCTTGTTTATTTAGACGTGAGGAATTGTTAAATTACTGAAATAGTTGTTTGAGAAATTTTGTTCGCTGTAAGAAGTGTTTATGTAATATCGCAATGTAAGAAACATTTTTTATCTAATTTTTTAGAGCTTCTCGACAAGAAAATATTTGTATGTGAACATTTTAAAAACAAAATTAAATAAAAACGAGGAGATTGATAATTCACTTTTGTTTATATGGCTATGGTAGGACTATATCTGGAGAATGGATATTTTATTTTAGTACTGAAGAACTGAAAACAATGCATTCACATAAAGTAGATGTTAAGTTACTAAAACAAACTTTAGCTTCTTGCATACTTATCGTTATTATATGATACGTGTTTGAAGTTGATAACTCGGTATTACTACTTTGGAAATACGTTATAGAGTTGGGAACAAATCACTCTTTTAAATTATATCAGATTTTACACCTACGCTAGAGCTGTGTAAAAAGAATCACTGCTATGTGATAAGTATTCCTTGACAAGGTCAAGCCAGTTGTTTGTTTTAAGAATAAAACTGTATAGTATTTCTAAGACCAAACCCCGTTCGTAAACAATGAATAAAGTGTCTTGATGATACTACAGTGATTTTTTCCTGTATCGTATGGCAAATGGAAATTATCATTGATAAAACACGACTATATCAAAAGAGTCTAACGAGTCTTCGGAGCTCATACAAGTATAAATATTAGTCAGTCACACAGTGTAATTTTACTCGATGTAACCACCTGAAAATATTAAATATGGTTTCACCAAAACTGAGATATAAATTATCTATGATAACGTAATCGTGCAGTCCAAGCACAAATTTCTATACAGGGTGTTTCAAAATAACAACAACAACGTTTGGGAGATGATTCCTGACACCAAGATAAGACAAAAAGTATAGGACCAACCTGGGTGCACAAACACTTTCTTACAAAGTTATAGGATGCCGAAAACACGAAAAAATGAACTTTAAAGGTTCACAGCTCCAAAACTATGGGACCTACCGCAGTAGGGTCAAGAATTCGCTTAGGAACTAATATGTACGCTATCCAAAAATACATGTTTCAGAATCCTGCGTACTTCCGCAACAATTTCTATAGATAGTCAGGAGGCAGAACACGATGTTATTAAGTTTCGTTCAACCCGAGAGAATAAAAGCAACCGGTAGTCCTAAATCATCAAATCCACTGTCCTGATGATTTCTAGATCGCCGGTCGTTTGATACGAGCGGAAGGTCCCCCGTACACCCCCTCCCCCCTCTACTGAAGCTAAAAAATTAGCGTTTCAAATAAAAGGCCATATCTCCGAAACTAATCAAGATATTAATGAATTTCTTTTTCCGGTTTTATCTCTAAAGGTGTGCTTTACGATTTTGTCTATTCATGATTTGGATAGACCCAACGGGTTTTCGTAAAATTAACTTAAACATTAAAAACCGACATACTTTGTCCTTAATATTTTCATTTTTGCTCTGTATCTCCACAATGAGTTGAGATATGGAAAGAGAATCCATAATTAAATTTGTAGAGCATTAAATTATCTTTCCAACGGCACCAATATTGTTAGGTTTACTTTGAGAAGTAGCCGTACAGCGAGGTAAGTTTGAAGCCAAGTGCGCTCTGATTCTAATGCTGATGCTCCGAATGGCACCACTGAATTTCAGGTCACGTCAGTCAATAAAGGTTTTGTTTCTGAGATAAAAGCTGATTTTTTCCTCAATAATTGAAGTGCAGCTCTCACCCTTCTCCCTTGAGCTCTCCTGCAGTCATGATCATTTCTAGATATCCGGTCACTTGATACGACCGTGAGTTAAGGATCACAAAATTTCGAGATAAGTAGAGATATCTTTTATAGTGTTAAAATCCATTTATAGTTGATATTCAGGTTGATTCAGATTTTTCAACTCTATTTGTGTGCAGTATTTCCACCGATCGTTGAAAAGGATTCCTTATTTCTTTAACAAAAATCTTTACCTTACCATAATGAAAAAGCAGAAAATATAAATAAGGTAAGAACATATGTAAAGATGTCTTAAGTGAGGGCAAACACCATTTACAGGTGATAAATAGGGTGATTGATAATATTGTTTTACACATGAAGGGTATTTCTAAAATCAAGAATGGTCTGTATTTTCTCAATGGTCACTAAAAAAATGTTTTTGCGGAAACCTCAATAACGCTATTTGTATGTAATATATGAGAATTGCGCAAAATTAGATATTTCGATAGTCTTTTGAATCCTCATCAGATGAATCATTTTCTGGTACATAAGTGTTTATAAGTAAGTTATAACACTTGTTACCATTACAGCTACAGGTTTTCATGCACTCCACTGAAGCCTGCACAAACTTGCAATCGTTTGTGTCCCACGTATGTTTACATGGGACAAGACTTTAACTATGGGCAACTTTTAGCCGAGTCCTGAGTAGTCCATTTGTGCACCAATTTTCCATTCGTAATTTGCCAACCAAAATGTTCTAGTTGAAGGAAGTCAATATTCGAGTCGCTGGCGTGCTGCTAAATGTATGTTTGAAGGAGTGCTCGCTTGATGTTTAGCATTAGAGCACACTTCATTGGTGGAAGATGATCTGAGTTTTTGTGTCCGACCAAATCAGCGCAGACAGCACTGATCGAAGATTTTTGTGAATCTGTGTAGACATTCACCACAAATTCTTCTGTGCGTGCTATCGTCCCATCATCCACATTACCAGATTCTATGTTACTTAGCAAGGTAATGTAAAGCAGAAGTTGACGGCACTTAACAAAGATCCTATTATGATTGGTCTGCCATTGGTGCTCCCCATGAGATTAGATGAGCTGTCATGTCTCGAAAACTTGTAGCGAAAAAGGTGTATCATCCCTAAAAATGTGTTTCTATTGGAAAAGATCTGTCTCGGCTCGTATTTTGACACGAAAATGTTGTCTCGTCTCATTTCTTGCGCAACACTACAACTCATAGGACACAGTCTAATAGCAAGGTTCTCTTCCCGTAACTTGGCTGAATCAAGCCATGTGGTGGCCATGGACGTTCTTGGAGTTTCTTCCCACATCGTGATTCCAAAAATCTTCTCATAACCACAGGAAGTTAAATAAAAGATTTTTTTTTTGGGGGGGGGGGTTCTACACTGATGAACTTTTAATCTTAAACCACAACGTCATGATATCGTGAAAGCAATAACACCAAATAATTTTACGTACTTTGTGTGAAAACAACACAATGTATAATTACACGTTGGTTTTGTTTTACACTAGTAATCAAAAATAAGAAGAAAACTTACAGCTATCAATCCATGGATATACATAGAAACAGTTTTGGAAGCTATTTGAAAGCATTTAACGGTTGAATTTCCAATAATTTTTCTGTTGAAGAATCTCTTTTATAGCATAGTTATCTTTTTACGTTTCATTGTTTGATAAAAACCAGAACAGCTTCATAAACGGACGTAATAGGTGAAGGGGAAACATACGCATATGTTGAAGACACGCTGCATTTTCGAACTAATAAAGAATTAAATGTTTGCAGTACTTTGGCTACATATATGTGAGTAAGTATGCTTCAACAAGCAACGCGCCATAAACAAACAAACATTTAAGATATACGAAACACATATAAACAATACGTAACGTTTTAACCGTGAATTGCATGCATAGATTCAGTACTTTCTGAATCCAATTTGGGTTTTTGTGATTCTTTAAACTACGTAACAGTTGGACTGTTTATTTCTGATATCAATGTGTGTGGGTTAAATTACTAACAATATCAAATAACTTTGCCTCGTTAAAGCGTCTGAAAGAATCTCAACTGTTCTAGCCACGCCAACCTCACTGATGAAACGGAAGAAATGAATGCGTTTGCAAAATGTAACAGCGTAACTCACAAAAGCAAACCAAATATGGGAACAATCTGCATTTGATATAAACGCGGTTTGTGTTGAAATTTTACAGCGAATGTTCCCGTTCCCCTAGCTGCCTATTCAAAACCCCGACCTTTGGTCGCAGAAGCTGTCTTGTTTCGTACGCGACCGTAGAGTTTGACAGTCCTTTCCAACACACAGAATATATTAGACGGATTTACTATCACTACTATTATTTCGACCCAGATTCAGTATTACTATTACTAGGGGCGCCCAGAGCCAGGATTTATGGTGTAGCGTCCATGAAAATATTTGGGGGACAAAGTGAAAACAGCACAATTAACCTGGGATATAGGTATATTTGGATACAGATGGTAAATTTGGGAGGGAGACTGGGATTGCGCTCAAGTCATTAAGCGGATGGGCACTTCTAAGGGTTAGGCTATTCGAGTACGCGTTTCTGATGCGCTACCCCCCGCAACGAACGCATCCTAGGTGGCTACTCGGTAATTTTACTCTCGCCACGTTATAAATCATACTGTAAGCCAATTAGGGTTTCCAGGTCTTTTATTCCAGGTCCAGGACTATAACAGCAGAGTTCCAATACTCTGTACAAAGCATCTCCAAGCAGTTGTTTCTTGCTAAAATCCCTTTGCCTGGCAACATGTCTTCTTTTTTCCTCCCCTTCTTTTAGACCTCTTTTAAACAGCAGACGATCTATTGTTCCGAAACGCACCAAATACGCTCGAGCCGACATTTTCTGCGAGTTTTTATTGCATTCGTGTTTGCAGCACATTGTGATTAGCCATCCACATTTAAACACATGATCAGCATATACCAAGCGTACGCATGAGCAATAAAAACGCTTTGCGAACACTTCGATAGCCGCCCAGCTATTCGTTTCGTATCCGAGGTAAGTACCCTACAGGGGAGAGTCAGAAAAGGCCTTATGCAGAGTCGTTCTGACACGTGATTAGTGCTATACTAAAGAGTTCGACTAACATGTTTCCTGCAAAAGTCAGACCTTTAGTACGACGCTAATCATACGTCAAAATGACTCTGCATAAGGCAGAAAGGAACTAAATTTTGATATACAATACATATATTTCTTGTCCATGCCGGCTCTACAGTATTTGTAACACGTGCATTTGTACGGAGCGGCAAAATCTTTTATAAGTATATTACTTAAGACTTCATGATGATGGTAGTTAAATTTACTAATCTGACCTACTTGAATATTATCTTCATAAATCATGTTTAGGTCGCATCATTTTAAGGTCACATGGACAGTGGTAAAAAAGAAATCCCAGCATGAATCGCTCGTTTAACAAAAGAAACACTGACCAAAGCTTAATAATTAGAAAGCCATGGATAGTCTTACTAATGAATCGCTCGATCGTTGTCAAATTCAAGAACTCAATTCTCGAACAGTAGCTAACACCTGTTCCATTTAGTTAGTTATCACAGTTTTGATATGAAAAATAGTCTTGTCTTTGTCTCAAACAAGTTCCTTATCATTGAGAATGGAAACAAGATAGGCCTATTTAATTTTTTTTTTAAACAAATGTAGAAGGAAAATCAAGAAATAAAAATAAAAAAGCTAGCTTCACTGGAATTGCAAACTGATATATTGAGATTGAATCATGATATTGCATTCTATAAAGGATTTATTCTATCTTTCCCTCTCCAGCTGTGTGCGCTAGCTGTGCTGCATCATACCTTATGCCAAGAGTTGTCGCTAGCGTGCAGACGAGCCGAAGGCTTCGTGTGAATGGCAAAAAGTGATACGCAGGCAAGAAATACTTTCAGATCACTGGTGAAAACGAAATATATACTCCTAAATATTGGGTTGAGGAATAAGTCCGTAGCGATTTTATTAAAGAGGTTTATTGGAACAAAACCCATAATCAACAATGTATTCGCCGTTCCTGTTTACGACCTGCTCCCACCTCTCAACCAATTCGTTGATTCCATTCTGCCAAAAATCGTCCGGCTTGGTGTCGAAGTTGTTCAGACAGTCTTTGAGGTCTTTTTCGTCGTTGAAGATAACGCCCTTCTTTGGTTCGACATTGAGCGGAACAGGCGGTAATCGGTTGGCGCTAGATCCGGAAAGTATGGCAGAAACTGAAGAACCTCCCACTCCAGCTCTTTAAGTGCGGTTTTGACGACTTGTGCAACACGGAGCTTAGCGTTGTTGTGAAGGAGAATGTTTTGGATTTGTCGATCAGGTTTCTTCAGCTGAAGTGTGTCATTTACGTGGCGCAGTTGGACAATATAAAGTTCCTCGTTGACTGTACTGTTCCTCTCGAGCATCTCGCAATGCAATAAACGTTGCCAGTCCAACCAAACGCAGATCATGGTCTTTCTGGGTGAAGGTCTTGCTTGACTCTGGGCTTCGGCGTATCACCTGGAGTCACCTACTTTTTTTCTTTGTTTCAGATTAACGTTTAGGCATCATACGATTCGGTACAAAAGAAGTTCCGCGTTAAAATCAATTCAACTTTAAAAAAAAAAAAAAAAAAAAAAAAAAAAAAAAAAAAAACATCCCTAATGTCCACGTGTTGCTCGGTTGCATGCAAGATGTTGAGAAGCAATTTGAAGGCGATTCTCTTTGTTGTTTTCGGTCAGCTCGTGTGGTACCCAGGCTCCCAAAGAGATTAAACAATTATTAGCACAGCTTTGTAGAGCAGAAAGTGTGTTCTTTCGAATAAATATCAAACAACAAACAAATCGTAGTAGGACAAAAGAAAACATAAAACGCTACGACTATATTTCTCAGCCCAATACAAACGTCTTAATTGAGCGATTATCAATTTTTCCCAGCATACAGATCTCAGTGTGACCAACTACCAGGGTGAAAACCAAAAAATCACCAAGAACTGCCATGTAACATATTTTCTATTCTTGTAGAGAAATGGAATCTTTCATGTTAACGTCAAACGTTTATGCACTTTTAGGCTAAGGAATAGGATGATTAAGGCAAGTGAATGATTATGGTATAACTGGTGGAATGAGAAAGTGGGAGAAAACGGAAGTACTCCAAAACACACGGACACGATGTTGTCCACCACAAGCTTACTTGGCTGGGAATCGAAAGAGACCTCACGAATTAGAGGTAAGTCTGAACTACCGCTGAGCTACCGTGACCCCTATCCTCGTATAGAAATATGCGATGTAGTAAGAACTGCATTAGAATAAAAGCCGCGTTGTTCCGAAACTGCTTTATGGAAGGTGTTTCTGTGTCATCCCACTTGAGCTAGAAAGAAGTAAACCGTACAGTATTTTCTCTAGCATTTTTTAAAGCTGTATATTCTAAAGAAAGAGCAAGAAAATCATGAGCCTTTATGAATTCTAACAGTCTGCTGACTTCTTGTAAGGATTTTAAACACGGAAGCAAAGGAATCCAACCGCGTAAATAAGGAAGAGACTATTTAAGAAACAAACAAAAAAACTTAGTGTGTGTACGCGCGGAAGAAAATACGACACAATGTGTTGTTAGTTTTTAAGAAAAGCTAAGCACAGATGGAAAAGATGAGAATTTCTTTTTTTTTTTTTTAATCCACTTTCTCTGACACAACGTAGAAAGTACAACGAAATACATTTTTATTTAGGATTCCTCTGAGACAACACAACAGAGTGTGATGTGATTATGAAAGCATTTTATTATGTTAACAATTCCTTTCGCTTTCACACGCATCTCTTGATAACTTTTTTTTTAAGAAATTAGTTTTCCTTTCGTCTAAGAACAAAAAATCTCACGATCATTATACGTAGATGTAAAACATACTTACGAGAAGTGTGCTAATCTAGAAAAAAATTGAAATATATACAGGGTGTAACATAATTAATCTAACAAACATCGGAAGGTGGTTTCTAACACAGATAAGCAAGGGAAGTCCTATGAACATATAACATATTGGGCATATTGGCAAAGTTAGCGACGGCCAAAAGCATCGGAATAGTAAGTTCAAAGCGGTAAATATAGAGGTGCAAAGAGAAGACGTACGTTCGTTGGGCATATCACAGGAGATGCTCAAAGTGTTTGCCATGGACAGCAATGCATGCATGACAACGCCTGATCATGGACTGGTGAACCTATTCGAAGATGCCTGGATCATGGTGAACAGTTGCACAGACGTTATGGATGCGCTCTTTCAAGTAGTTGACATCGTTGACAGGAGCAGCATACACTACACTTTTAATGTGTCCTCACAGATAAAGATCCAATAGATTCAGGTCCAGAGACCGGGCAGGCCAATGCACTAGGCCGCCACGTGCGATGAAACATTTTGGAAAGTTGATCAATCCCCGGCGAACATTCACACTGAAGTGTGCGGGAGCCCGTCATGCATGTACTACATGCTGTGATGAATCGTTTCGGGAACATTTTTCAGTGATTCAGGCAGTGTATCCTGCAAGAAAGTCAATTACTTTGCTCCATTCAGTCTTTGGGGTAACATGTATAGGCCGATCAGTTGATCATAGACACTGAGTACAAAAATTGGTGTTTACGATGACACAACCGTACCACTGACATGCGCATCTACCCACGTGAGTATGTATGTATGTATGTATGTGTATGTGTTTTAAGCATAATGACGGTACCTTCTAATACAAAGTGGCCTCGTCAGTCAACAGTACTGACGCCTGGAACAGCATGATGGTAGTGGTCTGTTGAATGAATCACTGGCAGAATGCTTCACGTGGTTGGAAATCTGCATGTCTAATTCCTTGTAACCTTTGTGTATAGGTGTTATAGGTACAAGGCATTTTCATGTAACACAGTCATATGACTAACATGCAATTCACGGCTACCTTTCCGCATACCTGACTCATTGTCAACAGCCTCTAACACACGTTCATCCATAACAGGTGTTCATAAACGACGGGATCGACCGCATCCACATGAGCAGATAGTATGGTCCCTGTTTCACACATGCGCCAATAAACTGGTACAGACACCCTGTATGATGGTTGGCGTCTGTTAGGAAAACGATCCTGATAGAGTCTTGCTGCTTCACGCCCATTGCTATGTGCATGGCCCTAAACAATTAGCATTTGAATAACACACCATGTTTTAGTCGAGCATTAGCACTTATCTTATTCAACACTCGCACTTCTTGCTGTGACGTCTTGAACAACAGCCGCCAATGTGTGTGTGAAGCGATGAACAAGGGCGCCGATCCTGGCCCCCAAAGCTCATGTGTGCCTCCTAGTGTAATTACGAATATACAATATTTGGCATAATTTGAATGCAATTTTGTCTTAACATCCTCATATATATACCTTCTGCGTCTGAGTGACCCCCCTTCTCCAATTTACAGAGAAATCGGCGCCCTTGCCGATCAACTACGTGTTGAATACCAGCACCACCTCTAGACTTTCTAGATAGCCACCTCTAAGCTTATTAGTTTTCGGTATCTATCGCTTCGAAATTATTGTTTCCACGCTTTCAACCCTCGCTAACTCTGCATAATATCTATAACCAACATGTACGCTATATTCATAGCACCTTTTCTGTTTATCTCGGTATCAGGAACCAGATCCCTACGTGTGTTACATGTAATAGCTATATCACGGCAATAATAGCGACATTTCTTGAGAGAGAATTAGTCTTGTCATCGGAAAGTGAGGGAAGAGACTTGCATGATATTCTTGTTTACAAGAACTAGTATATTACTTAAAATTTCCTCCCTCAGTTTGTACGATAAAAGTTTAATTTTTATCAATATACGTGTCTACGCGACGTGTATTCATATATTTGTAATACATAAATGCCTTTCGCGAACATGTACTATAAACCATATCATTCAGTATCAAGGTTATAATAAAAAAATATCTCCTTCATCCAGATGTGAACAGTAGCATATCTGCATCCCCGCATCTAGTTATTACTATTGTTATACTTGTTGACTTGTTGGCATTGAAGGTTTCCATCGGCTCAATTACTAAGTATTTGTGAAATTCAACATCAAAAACTATTGCAGTGAGTGTTTTTCTGATCTAACAAATTACTGTTTCTTCCACACTTCCGCTCACTGTTCAACTTTACAAGCCAGATACGAACTTTTTTTTTCCCGTTGCCTACTGACTGCGTCCAATATTGCGGTGAATGCATGAACGAGTCTTTCTCAATACATTCCTCTATCTCGCATTAGCTGTCCCAATTAGTAGCTGGCCTAAAAGATCTGAAGCAACATGAAACCACTCTGCCATTGGTTGGAAAGCAATGCTTAATTAAGTTGCCTACGCATATATGCGGGATTAGGATTTTTAGATTTCTGGGCTTTCGACATCTATGGCCATTTAGCCCGTCACGTTTTGAGGGATGACGTTCCTCGGCGAGCATACTATCCGGGGAAAGGGAAGGAAGGAAGCGGCCTGGGACCTATAAATTAGGTAAGAGCCCGGCATTTGCCTTATGTGAATGAGGAAAACCCAGGAAAACCTAATTCAAGGTGGCTGGCCTGAAAAAGCGTTTACACTTTTTCGATCGAATGTCACCACCGGGAATCGAACCCGGGACCGCTCGCGCCGAATTTAAATGCATTTGTAATGAAGGATACCAGATGCTTCCCGCAGAGATTTTTATTTTTTAAAAGGTAAAAAGAAAAATACTTATAATTTACATAAAACAAACGTAGGCCTATGTGCTATTACATAGAAAACAGAATAATTATAATTTTTAAAAAACGAGACAGTTTCATTAAAGAAACTGTAACACACAAAACACAAAAACACATATATTACAATTTACGGTGGGAGCTCGTGTGCTGCAGATCCCACGTTAAGCTGTAGGTCTATGTCTCATATGACCTCGATGCTGAAAGGAACGGTAAACTAAATCCGCCCAGCTCAGTACATTACACAAATCTTTGTTGCCTTTCAAATGTCTTTTAATGAAAGCTTTGCTTTCGTTAACAGTTCCACTTCATATAAAGAAAGTTCAAAAAATTCCTTGCACAACATATCGAACTTCACGACCATTAGCAGCTCGTGATCGACAGTTTTCTGATCACTGAGCTCGAGAGAATTCAGACTTGAAGTTGGTATTAGAGACTGGAATATTCTACATTGCAATATTTAACTCTATCAAACAATCACACAGAAAAACAGGCTAATAAAGGCATCGTAAAAACTGTGTTATCTTAAGCCCTAAAAGTTAATGAGTAACCAAGCTGTTGATAAGGAAATGACAGGTATTATGAGAATTCATTTAACCTCGCGGCTAAGTGACGTCACCTTCGTGTGTCAGAACATCCGTTGGAAAGTACTGCAGAAGAAATGTTTCGGTCTTCTGTCCTGCTTTTTAACCAAGGAACAACATGTTGCATTTGTCGACATGATGATCTTTTGGTGATAATGCCACATTTCATTCAATAAGCAAACGCTTGCTTCGTTTAGAAGGAGCAAAGACTCCGATTTAGATATTCCGTTAAGTTGCTCACCAATAGAATTAGCAAACGACATCGCATTGGTAGCAACAAATAAAAAAGAGTAAATGACAAGCGGGTCAACTAACGTAAGAATAATAATAAAAACAAGAGAATAACAGATAGACGCAAATCCTGAAATGCATGAAGAACAACAGGAAATCAACGATCTTTCTTGACAAACTTTACGTGAAAAAAAAAAAAAAAAAAAAAACTTTCACATTGTGGAAATACGGTGAAATTAAATACGTAGAGTTCTATTGACAACTGAAGTATTAATACATCTGGAACTTCCAGTTTCAACAGAGCGATGACGTCTCAGATGGAACTACTCTTGACCCATTAATCAGGGGCGTACCCAAAGGGTCTGGACCTCCCCTAAACTTCCTAATTCAACATACATTTACACACTTTCTCAATAAAACTATGCTCGTCTAACAAGAAACTAATTGATGTAGCATGAAAATTTGATCTTACACTTCATCTGTACTCTTTCTCTCAGAAAATCAAAACAATATATATATATATATATATATATATATATATATATATATATATATATATATATATATATATATCTTTTCCCCTCAAAATATAGGTGGAGGTATATTACACCTATTTACAAAATCTTATCTTTCGAGTGCAGAATAATATGCGTTCAATACTACATAGAGATAGGGGCTTGCAAGGGCGCCGATCCTGAGGGGGCCGAGGGAGCCCGGACCCCTCCAAAGCTCATGTGGGCCCCCATGTATTTTTATGAATATGTATTTTTTTTATAAGTATTTGTTATTGTTATACGTATTGTTATATGTATTTTTTATGAATGGGTCCCCCAAAGTTAAAGAGAAATCGGCGCCCTTGGCGGCTTGTAGTACTGGACTCCTCCCCTCAAACAATCTGGATCCTGAATTGAATCCAGAATTGCGTTGAATCTAGAATCCATGTATTAGATGGGTCAATCTGAGTTCTATCATCAACTTCAATTCTTAGGATTCTTTCAGGTCCATAGATAGTTCTTGTGAGGCTTCAGTTTAAAAAAAAAAAAAAAATCACCATATAAAACAAACTTTGGTTTGGTTTATTACAATTTTGTTCAGCAACAAGGTTACATAAGACTTTAAATGTCTGTAATACTGTAGAGTCCTTGATTTGCAAAACCATATAACAAATGTAATATTGTATGTTTTCCTTTAACATGCTGCTTTGAAATATGTAATAATTTCACGTAGTGTCACTTGAAAAGAAGTTTTTGTTGGGTTGGCAACACTGTTCATCTTGTGGTATAACAGAGTACTCCAAAAAATGTTCTTCTGCCGATATTTGCATGGTACAAAATTCCAGATTTTTTGTCCATTAATTACAAGGGTCCACCTTGTATATAAACAAATTTCCCGCTATTAATGTTGTTACTCTGATATCTGTCAACAGAGGGACATAATTGTTCTAAAGGACTTAATACTCTTATGCAGGTGCACACTTAAGGGGGGGGAGAAGTCCACCGGTCCGGACCCCCCAAAATTTCCTAACTCACCATACATTTGTACCTTTTCTCAATAAAACCATACTTTAAAAAAAAAAGGAAAATGGTTGATGTAGCATGAAAATTTGATCTTACACTTCATCTGTACTCAGGAGCGTACGCAGGGGGTGGGTCGTGGGGGTCCGGACCCTCCCCGAAATCCCGACTTTTTTGTAAATATAGACCACTTTTAAGGGCAATTTTAGAAATTTTCATATAATTTAGCCTCAAATTGTATTTGGATCCCCCCCCGAAAGGCTTTAGACCCCTCCCGAAATAAATTCCTGCGTACGTCCCTGGCTACAGAAGAATAAAGATTTCAGTTGACACTTCCTCGTATGACATTACATATGACAAGAGTTCATGTGTTGAGCTCAGGTGAACGTCGTACCCATCCAAAATAAATAAACTGCAATAATCAAACATTCATACAAAGAAGAAGACTAATAAGGAAATGGCACTTTTGTCCGCGACAACCTGCCATCCGGATTTCCAGTACCATTCTCCTGGAAAATGGCTCACTTGCTTCTCGTATTGAAATACTCCAATCCTTATTATAAAACCAAGAAACTCCAGGAGTTACGGACAGCATAAAAATCTTGGCGGAAGTATTTCGACATTCTGAATCCTTACACCGCAGCTATTCATGGCGTTCGCAAAGCGTTTCAGCGTATTGCTCATGCGTACGCTTGGAATACGCTGATTATGTATTTAAATGTGGATGGCTAATCACAATGCGCCGGAAACGCGGAAGCAATAAAAACGCGGAGAAAACGTCAGCTGGAGCATATTTGGTGCGTTTCGGAACAATACACCGCCTGCTGGTTAAAAGATGTTCAAAGAAAGGGGGGGGGGGAAAGGAAAAATGTGTTGCCACACAAGGGGATTTTAGCAAGGAACAGCTGCTTGGAAGATGCTTTGTGCAGAATATTGCAACTTTGCTATTACATACGTGGATCTAGCAAAAAGATCTGGAAACCCTGACTGGCTCACAGTATGATTTATAACTCCGGCGAAACTAAGATTGCCGAGTAGCCGCATTCGCTGTGTGTGTGTGGGGGGGGGGGGTAACGCATCAAAAACGCATTCTCAAATAGCCATACGCTCATTATAAAGCCAAGACGACTGAGTTTGTCCCTAATTCCTAATGCCTGACGCTAAGTGCACGGCTTCTCCATGCGTTCCTAACGCGTTTTTATGGCTCATACGTACGCTTGCAATACGCTGACCACGGATTTAAAAGAACATGGCTAATCACAATGCACTGCAGAAGCGAAAGCAATAAAAACACGCAGAAAACGTTTGCTCGAGCATATTTGGTGCATTTGGAAACAATAGACCGCCTGTTGTTTCGGAATCAGTAAAAGGTGTCTAAAGGAAGGGGGGGAAGGAAAGACGTGTTGCCAGACAAAGGGATTTTTAGCAAGAAACAGCTGCTTTGTGCAGAGTATTGGAACTCTGCTATTATAAAGTATGTGCGTATATAACAAGGAAATTCCGAAAAAATTAGCTAATCACAGAAATATCTATGTAACACAATAGGGTTATTTCTCGTGATTCGCATGCATGAGAATAAGGATATGGCAGTAAGGCCTGGAACTCTGAATGGCTCACAGTATGAAATAGAACTGGCGAAAGTAAAATTACCGAATAGCCACCTAGGTCGCGTTTGATACAAGGGGTAACGCTTCGGAAACGCATCCTCGATTAGCCATACACTAAGAGAGATCATTATTGTGAGGGGAATGCGAGGGGTTTGGCGGAACAACTATTTTCTTTTGATTTTGTTCTTGTACTTGTATATTTGGAAATCCCAGGTATTTACAGTTGGACGGCTTAGTGTCATAGGAACATATCTAGAAAAAGTTAGTTTTTCAGAATCGCGAAAAGATCTTTTTTTCCGTATTTGATTTTACTTTTTGATGATCCAAAATGCTTTTTATTTGATTAACCATATTTTACAAGGAAGTTTGACTTATAATCATTTCACAGAAAGAAACATTCAAGCTCTGATAATGTCAGATATGTTTATATCTCAAAAAACATTTTTAGTAGATACTTCCTTTGACACTAACCACCGAGTTGCCACTTGTAGTTATTGTATGTAGTTTCTTCTTTAAAAATAAACAAACATGTCGGAAGTTTTATGTCACTTACATGACGTATCCTTAAAGGTTGGGATCCTTACATAGATCCTTCTCACGTAAACGCACTGAATGGCCAACTGACCTTGTGAATGTTTCTTAACAATATTCATATACCAAAACAAAAACTCTTGAAATTAATGCAACACTTAGCAGAAACACGTACAACACTACAGTTTCTAATTGCAGTGACTTAATCTTGACACATTGTTCCAAACGAAGGGTGGAGGGGAGAAAATAAATGTATCAAGAGATGCGTGTCTTTATAATGTGTGTTCTCAAATAATAATGAAGCATTTCCGCCTGTTTTAACATTTCCTGATGCGCTAAGGTGATGTTCCCGTCATCGGTGATCACGCAAACACGACAACGCGAGTTTTACTTATTTCTTCTCTTGGCACAAAACAAATCTCTAGAAAAATCTTAGTAAATCTCTTCCACCATCGAAACACAGTCAACTCAAACTAGGATTAAAAATTCTGGGTACACAGCAGAGCCTATACATAATTTACAAAATCTTTCTACATAATTAGTTAGAAATATTCCATGATATGAGTTAACTGACGATGATAGAAGCGAACATTAATTATAAGTAGCTGATGAAGAATCCAGCATTGCTCAAATAAAATATAAGTACTTTTTGTGCTGAGTAGCTCTTTACACAGCAGTCTGTAGTCTATGTAGCTCTTTACAGCAGTACGAATACTAATTGTTGGAGAGGTTCTCAAGAAAATTGAGAAAAACTAAAATCTGGTAGTAGTAAACGGCTAGCTAAAAACTAAATAGCCTATGGTATCTTTCCTATAAACATCTAGAATCATGCAAAGCATATCTAGCTGAAATGCCCGAGAAGGGAGGGAAGGTATCTTTTTAATTTCATTTTGAGATAAGTAAGCATTCAAAGAAGGAAGGAATTTACATATATGGTTTAAATATTATCCGTAAACCTATTCTTCCTGTAAAAAAATACACATTTCATTCAAAGTGTAATCATAAAAGCTCTGCTCGGAACAAATCGTATTTCAAAAATTTATTTAAACCCTTCGACCATTTCCCTATGCTTATCATTTTATGAATACAAAATCAGAAATTAAAGTACAACAGGAATTGTACCTTTTCTCGTTTTCTTAAGAGAAATTTTCGGAAACCCTCGGAGAGTATAATTACTTATACCTTTAAGAGCATTATACAATATAGATTCCTATACACCAAGTTTCATCTCCTTAGCTCTAGGTATTTGAGATACTCTTTTATATATATATCCTACAGTAATTTTAATCAAAGTTTTATGTTTAAAAACCCAGTTTGAGGTAGGCAGTGTTCCAAAATTAATTTCGATAGTTCAAATTGTGTAGACCTGTAAAGCAAAAGAATAAAGAAACATTCGGATACATACCGCAAATAAGAAGATAGGGGAGATTCCATAATAACTGATACATCTGGGTGAAATGGCAGCTGCAAACACTGACGCCCAGTACATTGAAGCAAAAGAGCGTATATATGTCCTCAAAAACTTCGGCTCTACGGGATCACTGTCCCCCAAGTAACTTGTCTCTAAATATTGGCCTCAAGTAACTTGACACACTTATGGATCATGCAGTACTCGGCTTTAGACTTTATTGACCCTAGTGCCATCAACAGAATTTGAAAAACTTGACGATGGTGCCTGTAAGGACTTGACTATTGAGAACACTGGAAAGTCTTGTCTTGAAAGAAGCTTTAAAATACTAATAATAAAAAGGCAAGCAACCTTGTCTATTAAAGTTGTGCCTTGGTATCTTACACGGTTGTATCTTAGCTGTCGAAGTACTTCTAACGACAAGTTTCATCATCATTTGATATCAGGTTCGTTACTTTGCTGAATTATGTAGTTTTATATCAAAATATGTTCTTTGTATAACTGATAATTAGGAGTACATTGACTCACTGGTAGAACGTTTGCTTGTGATGTAAGATAGCCGGGTTCGATCCCACGATTTGAGAATGCCAGGTGGACAAAATCATATCTATGAGTTTCTTCTCGTTCCTTCCACATTTTCATTCCACCAACTCTACCATAACAATTCGTTTTAATCAATCTACTATCTGCTATACCCTACAGGGCATGTGCAGGACATTAAATTAAAAATTTCATTTCAACCGATATTTTACAACAGTTGGAGGTAACCAACATAATTCTTACGAGGTTCGGGATCAATGTCAGAGGCTTCCAAATTTACAACGAGAAACCTGCCGGCATGGAAGAAGGCCTATCTCTATACCATAGGTATTACTGACTATGGAGCCTCCTCATTGTTACGTATTCATCTCCTGACCATTTCAAATTAATTACTCATAGTCAGTGCTATTCAACCGGGGGTACATAATCTTAAAATAAGCAAATTTCCAATATTTATCGAATGATCATAGTTGGAGGAAATGCATGTAGTAAGTTCTAAAGTTACTTGTAGTTTTTGAATTTTTAACATTGCTCTCAGCATGGGCGGCGATTAGGGGGGGGGCAGTTGCCCTCCACTTTTCTGAAATGGCCTTTAATGTATATAGTTTCAACCAGGGAAATTCGTATATTAACATTGATATACAAATATTCAGATCATGTCTTGCCCCCCCCCACTTTTAACGTCCAATCGCCGCCACTGGCTCTCAGTATGCGAATTATCAGGGAGGATGAGGAGAAAATCAGTAGAACTGGATGTCTCCCATAGGTTTTGAAATTTCTAATGTTTTTTTTTTTTTTTTTTCGGATGTGCACTTTATCCCCCTGTAAATAGTCTTTTGATTTGCACACTAAAACTCTAACTCTATGGCCTATGGAACCCGGAGGTTCAGTGCCACGTTCACAAAAGCCCTCCACTGACTTCTATCCTTAGCTAATTGGATCCAGTTTCTACTTTGTATTCCTATCTCTGCGAGATCCATCTTAATATTATCCTCCCATCTGCGCCTAGGTCTTCCTAATGGTCGTTTTCCTATGGGTCTACCAGTCAAGACTTTGAAAGTGTTTCTACTTTCTTCCACTCTAGCTACATGACCTGCCCACCTAAACCTCCTAGACTTGACGACCCTAACAATGTTGGATAAACCGTATAAACTATGTAGTTCCTCGTTATGAAGCTTCCGCCATTCCCCATTCTCGTTCCTCTTGGGTCCGAATATTCTTCTCAGGATCCTGTTCTCAAATACTTTCAGTCTATGTTCTTCCCTCAGAGTAAGCGACCATGTTTCGCAACCATACAGAACAACAGGCATGATTATCGTTTTATATATTTTAAGCTTCAAATTCCTCGACAGAATTCGCGACGACAAGAGATTTTGAACCGAATAGTAACACGAATTCCCTGCTTTTAGTCGACATTTAATTTCTTCGTGAATATGATTTTCGTCTGTTAATACTGATCCTAAATATTTGAAAGTATCCACTTTATCAAAAGTATTATTTAATATTTTAACGCCTCCACAATTTGCCGTATTACGGTCCCGACGCACTTCCATGTATTTAGTTTTCTCTGCATTTACTTCTAAACCCATGTCCCTGCAAGCGTTTAATATATCTCTGCATTTCTTTCTACTGTTCTCCTATCATCCCCTATTAAATTTACATCATCAGCATATGCCATAACCTGGTGAATGCCATTCAACTCTAGGCCCTGGTTGCTATCTTTGATTTTCCTTATGGCGTATTCCAGCACAAAGTTAAATAATAATGGCGACAACGCATCTCCTTGTTTTAGGCCATTTTCGACGTGGAAGCTCGTGGACAAAAATTTTCCTACCCGGACTTTACTTTGGGATTCACTTAAACATATCTTAATTAATCTAATTAGCTTTCTCGGTATTCCAAGCTCTGTAAGAACGTTGTATAATGTTTCTCTCCTAACCGAGTCGTAAGCCTTTCTAAAATCAATAAATAGTTGATGTATTCCCACTTCTTTTCGAGTATTTGGCGAATGGTAAATATTTGGTCGATAGTTGATCGATTTCGTCTAAATCCGCACTGATAATCTCCAATAATTTCATCTGCGTATGGGGTCAATCTTGCTAACAGAATATTTGAAAGGATTTTATAGGATGTTGACAGAAGAGAAATGCCTCGATAATTATTACAGTCAGTTTTGTCGCCTTTCTTGTGAATTGGAACATGATTGACTCTTTCAACTCTTGTGGCAATTCTTCCTTGTTCCAGATAAGGAGAATGAGTTTGTGTATCTTGTTCCACAATTTTTCGCCTCCAGCTAAAATTAACTCAGCCGGAATTTCATCTACACCCGGAGATTTGTGTTTCTTTAATTTCTTTATAGCGGCTTCCACTTCTATTCGATTGGGTTCTGGAATATACGGTTCTGCGGTGTGTATCTCCTTTTCTCCACGCACATTAGTTTTTGGCTGCGTGTTCAGCAAATCGTCAAAGAAATCTTTCCATCTATTTAAGAGGCTATCCGTATTAGTGAGAACTGTTCCGTCAGATTTCTTTAATATATAAGCACGAGGTTGATAGCCGGGATTTGCACACTGCTTGACCTTTTATTGGGTCTCTATTTGCCCCCCTTTTTTATCAACAGAACATGTGTATTAAGCTTAAATTGATTGAAATTTCGATTTAATATCTTTTAAACAGCTTCAGGGGTAGACAATTGGATGGCGCATTGTCTAGGGGTCGCGAGAAAAAAGGTTAAATAGCACTGATCTAGACCACAAGTCCCAACCTTTTCTACTAACGCACCACCACAAGTAGTACATATCACCCAGTTGCGGTTCACGTACCATACGTTGAGAAACTATGATCTAGACCTTAGTCGTGAAAAGCCGTACACTGAAAATGTAGGAGAAAAACAGGAGAACCCCGAGAACATCCATGTTGTTCACGAAAATTCACGTAAATTGGATAGTACCACGAAACTCGAGCATAAAATGTGAGAACTCTACCACTGAACTACAAAGTCCCTGATAACTATTGGAGTGGTACAACTCCCGTCTGACACTTATGGGCGATGGATCAAGAAGCCCACTCGGAAAATTTAAATGCCAAGCAAGAAAAATCTAGTAAATCGTAATCTTCAGTTCAATTTTAAGTTCCAATAATTTAAAATACAGTTCATTGAAACTTGTGGAAATAAAATAATAATTACAAGTTCCAACATTATTCCAAAGGAAACAACAGTTACCATGATACCGTTCCCACGAAAGTTTCAAGTCTCTTAAGAAGTTGTTAGATGATGGTTAGAAAGACCTTGAGGCACACATGAACACAAGGGAAAATGCTAAAGGCCTCGCTGCCTCTTGATGAATATATATTCCCAGCAGCCTTATCATGAGTCAATCCTCTACACAATGCAGCCAACTGGAACGCTTTGTTTCCAGCGTAGTCGAACAAAGGCATCTCATTCCTCGAGGTAACTTACGCTTTGATACGATACACGCATGTGTGTATTGTATTACGTAAGTACACGGCTACTGTTTACATATTATAAACTTTTTTCTGAAAGACAAACAAATCTGGAAACAGCTTCCTCGTGGCTAAGTCGTTAGTATACGCGCCTTTGGCGTAGGAGACCAGGGTTCAATTCTCGGAAGAATGTCAGGTTATTTGGATCCCACGTTAAACTGTAGGTTTATGTAGCATTGCTGCTGAAAGGGATGCTAAACTCAAAATTAAATCAAAATCAAATGTGGAAACACCACATTCACCAGATGTATCTCAAGCTGATGAACTATAGATTGTTGGTCGAAGAAATTTTGTCTTCCCGTTCAACACCCTGGTAATATAAGTCGACCTACAGTTTGAAGGTGGGAATTCGAACCACCGTAAAGCGTTCAGATTCTAATGCTCTGCAACCGGGAATCAAATTCGGAACCTCATGCACCTAAGGCGCAAGCACGCGCTAGCCACTAGACCAGTGGTCCTCAACTGATGTGTCGCGAAATTATAGAATTTAAAAATAATGGAGAATTTAATTAACTAAAATCAAGACAGATTATACCAGTCAACACCTCCAGCGGAAGCAATAATGTTCAGTGCTATATAGAGTCATTATAAAAACTAATTGGTTTCACTATTATAATAGATTTTATTATTATTATTATTATTATTATTATTATTATTATTATTATTATTATTATTATTATTATTAATAATAATAAAATATCCAAGAAATGGGAAGGACTGTAATAGACATTGAGTAAAGTGTGCCGTCAGTCAAAAAAGGTTGAGAACCATTGCCCTAGACAAATCGCCATCTACGATAGTGCTTATGACAATGAGAACAAAGGTGCCCACTAATTCGCTTGGCCTCACACTCACATCGTTTTGACATTACACTCATTCGATTTCATGCTCACATCGCGAGTGAAATATCAGGCTCACTTCGTTAGTCTGAGGTCCATTGAAAGTAAGATTCAAACTCTGTAAGCGCGATCTCATGCATTTCGGAAACTCTGGTCCTGAGTACTATTCCTTATAAGACAAACATGACAACTATGGTCTCATTTTCGCGACGAGAAGAAAAAATTTTCGAGGTTCGACCTCGGTGCACAACACTAGTTCACCCAAATCTTATATCTCAAATACTGTGTTAGTATAAAAGCTATGATTTATAGTATAAAAAATGATAAAGTGATTGTACCAACAAAAAGAGGAGCATTTACCAACAATTAACAATACGCAAGTCATTACAAAATAAACTCCAATTATAAATATGGTTAAAAAGTTATTTTATACTTTTTGCCAGTGGTGTATTTACGATTTTGTTTTGGGGGGGACTTTGACTGAAAATGTGAAAATTCTGCAAGATATTTCATATACTTTACTATAGAAAGATTTCGGGGGCTTAAGCCCGGAAGCCTCCCCCCCTAAATATGCCACTGCTCTTTGCGGACATTTCGTGACGTAAAAGGATTTCGATAACTTGTAGATGAAATTAAGAACCGAGATCTGGGCATAAATCTTGAAACAAAAAATGAGACGTGACGAGACTTTTAGAAAAATATACGAGACAAAGCAAGAAAACCTCATTTCTTGTCTCGTCTCAAGTGCAACACTGGCCCTTCGTTCTCTAAATAAGACCCGAGTTTCCTTGTGACTATGTGGATAGCGTATGCACTTTAGACGCGAGAAACCCAAGTTCGATTCCCGGCAGAGCTCATGCAGTTCAAATCTCATATTAAGTTGCAGGTCTACGTGTCATTTAGGCCTCGCTGTTAAACGAGACGCTGAAGTCAATTCAAATAAAAAAAATCAAATCTAAAAAAGACGTCGCAGAAACTATTCTACGTTAAGGTGTATTGTACGCAGAGCCGGATTAAGGGGAGCTTAGGAGGGCTATAGCCCCGACCTGCAGGTGTACAGCGGCCTCCACTCTGATCAAAATCTCAACTGGCTATCTAAAAGGACCCATGAAGATACAATCATCATCATAAAACAAGATATGACCAAAAATATAAAACATATTCCCTTAACTTTCCTACTGTACTTTGACAAAAATGTATTAGGCGAAGTCAGCAGGAGCCACACACTTTTTCTAGCACCCGGCCTCCAGATGGGTTAATCCAGTCCTGATTCTATGTATAGGTAGACAATCATGAAGAGTCATTTTTAAAACAAATTTCTAAGAGAAGTTTAAAACTAGCAACCATGCATGCAATTGCTAACCGCGGCCTACGCACATACGTATCAACTGAACAAAACCATGTAAAAAAAGAGAATAAGGTTTGTTAATTGTTGTTAGGATGTTATCGACCGGCAGTGGCCGTTTCTTGGAGCTTGCTTGAGAGACGAGAAGGTTACAACTCAGGTGCTGTGTTCCGCTTGAAACGAATCAATAATTTACCGCCAGGTGTCTGTTTTATTTATGGAAGTGTTGGATTAGTAATTGCCTCTGCTTGTCCACGGAAACGAAAAAAATCCTTCCAGAGACCAACATCAAACAACGAAGAGAATACATACAACGTACGTCTACATGTTTAAGTTTGTACAACTTCTGCTAAAATAGGGAATAAGGGAATACAGAAATAGCGAAGAATACTAACTACCAACTTCGTGTCTTAAGGCTTAAGATGACCAATGTACTTGAACGAACGAAAATATTAACTGTGAATATACTTGTACAAATAAATGCACAAAATATTTTACAGCAATCTTATCTTTACAATGAATTAAACAAAACATTACACAACTTTCAAGAAATCATTTAAAAAACCTTGATTAAAGCTTTACCGTTGTAGTCAGGTATTAATTCACTCGATTACGAAACAGAACAGAGATCTAGTTTTTATAAAGTAGTTTCATTTTAGAAAACAATATTAATATTGAAAATAACAAATTAGCAAATGCGTAGAGTAAAAAAGAAGGTCTAATCTATTGAATGGCGTTATTGGGGGAAAATTGTGGTTGTCATATTTCAAAAATAAAAATTCCGGACGATACTAAATTATGAGAATCTTTAAAATGCTTAAAATAAAAAATTACATACTAGTTTACTTTCCTCCATTAGATAGAATTGTTCTTTACGTAATCACATTTTTAGTAATTTTAATAGACCTTCTCCCTAGTTAAGCAAATGTAAGCAGATGATTTACTAAAACGATGATCTATTGGTAATCACTTTTTTTTTTTTTTTTTTTAATTCTCTGGATCTCTTATGTTTCGTGGCTTTCAGAGTGTGTTTTAGCTCATTCTAGGCATGATGTTTCCTTTCACACGTTTTGTCTATTCGTGTTGTATCTTTTTTAAGAACTTAATTGTTGTTAATTCATTGGCAAAATCTGGTGTCGTTTGTTATCTTCAAAGAATTTCTTTCGTTGAATTTTTACTTTATTTTTGTTAAGAGAATAACTATATACCTAATCCTGTGAAAAAAGCAAACTACAATATTCCCTTTCTTTCTTCTTCGCTGAAATTTGGGACATATTTTCCCGAGAAATATTTTCGGGACGCAGATCCCAATTCCGTGACGGTCCTGGATTTTCTGGGACAAATGGCAACCCTAGCAAAAATGACAGCTGTTAAAGCACATAAAAATAAATACATTCGATCAACCTGTTGCTACTTTCTAACAATAGCCTTTACACCGAGGTACAATGCTACTACATATGTTCTACAACAGTGGTTCTCAACCGATCTTTCGCGACACACTGGTGTGTCACGCAGTCCCTTGAGGTGTGTCGTGAAGTTTTAAAATTTAAAAATTATGAAGAATTTAATAATAATTAGTTAAAATCAACTTTGAGACAGACTGTATCAGTCAACACCTCCAGCAGTAGTAATAATGCTCAGTGCTATATAGAATCATTATAGAAAACTAATTGGTTTCATTATTATTATTATTATTATTATTATTATTATTATTATTATTATTATTATTATTATTATTATTATTGAAACGAAATTAAATATTTAAGTTTTACGTCCCACGGTTATGTCGGCTATGCTAAAGGAAACGGTGATGATGAGAAATGAATGAAATTGTGGAATAAAGAAAATGGGAGGAAACGGGAATTTCCAAGGAAACCCACGCCCGCGGGGTTTGTCCACCACAAAGTTCACTCGGCGCGAGCTGGGATCGAACCAGGGACCCCATGCTCCAGAGGTGGACAGTCTACCACTGAGCCACCGCAGCCATTATTATTATTATTATTATTATTATTATTATTATTATTATTATTATTATTATTATTATTTGCAATAAAATATATGTCCTGCACATTCAGTAAAGTATGTCGTTAGACAAAAAAGGTTGAGAACCACTATTATAGAATATAACATGTTGTTACAGGTTGTCATTAACTTTCGAAGAACTAAATGATATATGTTTAACGTTCCAGGGTTATGTTCTTTACGGCTGATAGAATTTGACGTTTAATGATGGTTAGTAATTATGAAAGAATTCGTGTAACGTGGAAGGAAACGGGAGAACACCGAGAAAATCCATGACAGGATATTGCCCATCACAAACTCACAAGGTCGGGGGTCGATCCAGGGACTCCTCACATTAAGCATTGTATCATTGCGTCATCACGCCCCCCGGAAGATCAGATGTGCTTCTACACCCTTTAGTCCATATAGCTATGACACGTTTCCAACTAGAATTACTGTCGAGTACATATTAGATAAAAAGATAAGCATGGAACCACATTTATTTCAATCACAACTATTCCTACCTCTACAGCTGAGTATTATACGTAGAAGCTAAAACACCATTGTACTTTATAAGCGCTTTGAACATGCTTATTAGCTATGTAAATCAACCCACGCCCTCAAATAAACAATGCCCAGATTAAGCTATCAACAAAAATTATATAGTGCAGCCTACCATCACACCAAAAAAGGTGTTGACAATACATACTGCAGACGGCTGTTTTCGTTCGCCCTGTTTGAGGAACAAATATCTGAACAAACTGTAGTTTCTCGATTCTTTGGATAGAACGAGATAGCTCACTGACAAATCTGCATTTATAGTTTCCATAAGTAAAACCAGGTGAGATTCGTTTGCCCACCCCCTCACACTCTATATGACGGCGTCCGCTTTTATTAATCGTAGTCGACCGTCCGCTGTCCACGCAGAAGCCTTGAAAAATAGATTAGTAACGTGGTATCCATGTTCGGCGACGAGGTAGTTTTCGTCCGCGAATTAGAATTACAAGAAACCAAGCAGAGTTTACATTAGATATCTAAGTATTAAATCTCATGAATCATATGTAAGTAATGACTAAAATATGTCAAACTATGAATACTCCGAGTTCAAGTGCAAGAAATATTAGGGATATTAACAGAAGGTGAGTAAATGTAACAAAACTAGATTACAAACTTAACAATAATACTTCTAAATATTACATTAAACTCTTTCTTTCTCTTGTTGAGATCCAGAGGATACATCTCAAGATGTCCATGGCGTTCTAAGATAGTTCCAGCAGGATTTTTCAACATACCAGGTAAATATTATATTCCCTTTTGTGCAGCGTAGAACATCAGGTAAGTATCAGCTTAGATTAGCTTCTTAGATCCTGTTAGGTTACTAACATAATTGCAGCTCGTCTTCGAACACAGGTCTTGAAAAATCTTCTTTGTAACTACTCGCCAACCAAAAAATCTACTAGCCAGATCACTTTGATTTATAGTAATAAACAAAAATCATTTTGTGACACTAAATAAATCAACACACTTTTTTTTTTTTAATTTTCTTTATTGGCTGTCTCTTACACACAACAAGAGAATGACATCTGCTAATTATTCTTTAATTTCTTGTGCATATTCTTTTCCATGATGGGACTTCGACTCGCCAAGTGTAGCAACAGTTTTTATTGAAGCAGGTGGTGAATAGGCCTACTTCAAATTAGTGTCCGTAGCCAAACTGGCTTCACCTGTCACTTGAAATCAAAGATTTAAGTAACGCGCATAATATACACGAACTTCAATTAACAAAACACAAACGTACTTGAACTCAAAACTGAACAAAAGTGGAAATAGATGAAATATAGTTCCAGTTCTGTAATAGAATTGGAAGATGGCGCATTACGTATTTCACATTCTGAATCCACGGTAGAACTCCAAACCACATGGATTTAGCATTCTAATCCAGTGGCGGATCCTGGGAGGGGACAGTGGGGACGATTATACCCCCAAAGTCTATCTCTTTATACACTGAGAAAAAAAGGACTAGGATTTCCGTGTGGATACATCGTATTTACATGGGTGCGCTCCTTAAGTAATGTAATTTCATGTATAAAAGTACAGCAGGTGGGAATACCATGCCAAGTCTGGAGTTCGGCGTCGAACTAGACTCGCTGTGATTGGATAATTTTATTCACACGATTGATTTCGTGTTAAAAACTATTCTCTCGTAAGGTAGGGAGTCACAGATTTAGAAAGAACCAAGAGGGGACACTCGTAGGAAGGTAGTAACAACATTATATACCTAAGTTACCACCGTCGGAATGGGTATGGCGTTAATTCTAGATTTGGAATGATGGTCCAACAATACAAAATTTTCGCTGGACGGTGGTGTAGATCGTACTACTGATGAAACAACATTACTTAATGTGGTGACGCGCGTAACCTGGTAAAAAGAACATTTACATGCTGACTGGATTATGCATTTTTCTCCGTGTAAGTCTATGTAGACAATATTGGACTTGTTTATTCTGATTTTATGTAAAACTATGGATTTCAAGAGTATATTAATCATCAAGAAGGCGATAAGGTGTTTTGCATTCAGGTATGATGTATTTATTTATTTATTTATTTATTCATTTATTTATTCGGGCCCAGGCTTGCTATCGTCAAAAGATGTCAAGCTCATCGATCTTAAAAGAGCTCATACTAGCTCTAACTTGCACTTCCTTGAGTTCGCTATGTCTCAATGAGGCTCGTGCTCGTTAAGGGCTCCACTCGCTATCCTCAATGGAGCTCAACTCTCGTTTCCTCGCGCTCGCTTGGATTCAGCCTTGGGTTCGTTATCAACTTACGAACGCTGACGTTCACACGTTGTCACCCTGACATCAACGTCGACTGAGCTACATTCGCAAGTCTGTACATTTCTGCCATGGCAGCAAATTAGTTTTATGACAACCTTTGTAGATACTACTAAAGATTGGAAATATATCAGCTCACAAAACCATGTGACTTAATTGACATTGCATTGATATATTTTAATTAAAAACGTTTCACTGTTTTTATGAACTAACCGATTTCTTTTACTCAGCAGAGTTCGTTTATTAATGCATATCAACGCATCAAAACCTTGGCTTGATGCACTTGAACCTATCGAACAGAAGACAGCAGAAAATGCTCCTTGACTGGAATTCAGCATTCCTCTTCAGTACATCCTTAAGCATTTTTTTCTAGGGTAGGGTATTTTTTCTAGGGAAACACGACACTTTAGATCCTATCCGAATTAGGAATATGATTTATATTTCTGGGCCTTCGACATCTATAGCCATGTTAATCCGTCACGTTTGAGGGATGACGTCTCTTGGCGAGCACACTATCCGAGGAAAGGGAAGAAAGAAAGGATTGGGGAAGGAAGGAAGCGGCCTGGGACCTATGCGTAACATAGGGACCAGTCCGGCATTTGCGTGGTGTGAATAAGGAAAACTCAGGAAAACCTCATTTTAGATGGATGGTCTGAAAAACATTTTTACACTTTTTCGACCAAGTGCCCAACTGGGAATCGAACCCAGGACCGCTCGCACCAACACCCTATCTGAAAGAACCTTACCTGTAGTAATGGTATTGTAGGGGGAATTTGATGCTGCTACAACGCTTATGTATACAAGACATAGACAAGGTCCTCTCACCGCTAATTGAACTCGGGACCCTGTGCACCAGAAGTTCATGTGCTAGCAACTAGACCGACGGGGAACGCCAAAAATTGCTCTTGAAAAAGGTTTCAAAAGTTATATATAAAATTTGCATTTTTTTTTTTCGTAGCCTGTAGACAAACCCGTAATACATTAAATACAATTTACTTAAGAATTGACCTCCAGACTCCATAAATTATGTTCCAATTTAAATAAGGTAAGATTATCAAATCCTTGTGTAATTGGATTTACCATATTTTCATACAATTCAAATGAAAACATGATATTTCGTAGGAGTTTCTGGGCCATTGCCTCAGTGGAATAAATGCGAAGGATGGCCAATGACCTTCCTTCGATCCTGAGGCTCTTGAATGACCTTGCCTATAAATCAACTGGGAATTAGGTACTTGAAAGACAGAGAGAGTTCGCTCTGGACACAATGCGGGCTTTGCCTAACTCACAAGCAAACGAGCCATCTAGTGAATGGTCTTATCTAATCTTCCAGTTACAGCGTACGACATGACAGCTAGAAACCTTTTAACAGAGACGGCTTTCAAGTTTTCCCCTTTTTAATTTCCATCTCTTCTTAGACTGTTATTTTCTTTTTTAATTTCACAATGTAACTAGGGTATAACGGAGACAAATATATTGTCCAAAGATGATATATACCAATCGATAGAGATGAAAAAATGTGTAAATCCTAAGGCGTAATTTTTAGAAAAACAAACTGTCGTGAATCTAAAAACTGAAAGTCTACGATAACCATGCTACCTACTTAGCTGAAACGGACATTGACATATACCCGTATCAAGCAATTCATTACATTAGCAGAACGACACCACACAGTACAGTTAAGAGTCTTCATCCCGGCGAAATTAAAATACCGCTAATTTGACAGTAATTATGTGATATCTTCAAATAGATAACAGATAATTGAAATATGGAACAATAGCTCCCCAGACAATATTATTTTGCGTTAGGTACCGTTATCACAAGTCATCTAGCGGCTTTCCGTTTTCAGCTGTTTAGAAACGCGAAAATAAATGCCGATTTTCAAAATGGCTCGAAACCGAAAGCAGATAAATGAGTCGTGATAACGGTTTCTCATGTAAAATAATATTGTCTAGGGCGCTCTTGTTCCACATTTCGATTATCTTTTATCTATTTGAAGATATCACATAATTACTGTAAAATTAGCGGTATTTTAATTTCGCCGGAATGAAGACTCTTAAGAGCATGCCTCACTAAAAATAATACAAAATTTACCATTTTTCCTTTTGCTTGTTTTTTCATAAGTGAAAGGAGATAATGAAATGCAATTTACCACAAACATAGATAATGTTATTCTACAACAGAAAATATGAATCTGAAGAATTTTCAGTGTTGTCATCCATTAAAACTACAGTGTTGCCAGAATAACAACGCCCCTAAAATCTTAAGTTAAGGCAGCGACTAGAGGAACCATCTCAACTTCATTTTGTTACGTATCATATTGTTTTGGTTTCCTGTGAAGTACTTTTTAAATAACATTATTATTTAGTTTTAATAACTGTATGTTAAAACTATTTTGTTTATTAAAAACTAAATACAAATATTATTTAAAAAGTAGTTCACAGGAAACCAAAACAACCAAATGCTGTTGAATTCGTTCTTCTAGCCGCTGGCTTAACTTAGATTTTAGAGGCGTTGTTACTGTTGAAACGCTGTAATTTCTATGGATGGTAACACTGAAAATTCTTCAGGTGTACATTCTCTGTTGTAGAATAACATTATCTATGATTGTGGTAAGTTGGATTTCATTATCTCCTTTCACTTATGAAAAACAAGCAAAAGAAAAATAGTAAATGTTGTATTATTTTTAGTGAGACAGGCTCTTGATGAAAGAGAACACGAAATATATAATAGAGTCTTACATTTTAACATTTGTGTAGCTATTACAATGTGCAAAGATCAAACTATATCAATTGACAGATGGCATCAAGTAAAATAAAATTACATACTTGAAGATGGATTCTCATGCGTAGTTTTATAAACGAATTTATATGGCGCTCGAGATTATGCCGTACGGGACGTAAATTTTTAAACATGCAACCATATCTCTCGGGCCTAACTTTGTAAATATACTATACAACGATATATATTCCACCGTTATTTCTAGAGAACTTTTAAAACACAACTGCATAATTAAATCTGTAATTGCTGTAAATAAAAATAGAGTTTTGCGTTAATTATTAACTTTCCGTAATTCGGGCTTATTTCGGGCTCATTTCATTATCACATGAGTTCGAGCCTAAATGCTAAAACATATTTCGGACTAAGGTCGGGCCTCACATTTTAAACTCACGGGCAGGGCCTGGGCTAAAAATTCCGGCCCGTGCAGACCTCTAGCTCGAAAGCTAGTCCAAAAGCCTTTCATGTGAGGTCCCCTCCCCACGTTTTCTTCGTCGACATCACATAGGCCTACAAAATGGTCTTTAGTCCCATCCGTGGCATGATTTATTTCGCACTCCTTTGAAGGTTTTGCAACAACATTTTCGTTCATATTACATGATGCCTGTTACACCCACATAACACTTAATTGCTGACAGTTTTAAAGTGTCTTTTGGAGGACATTCCTATTCTTAAAAAGAACTTCTAACAAAACTGAGGCGTTAGTAATCCGGCTGTAAAAGATCACATTTACATACATAACACCGCATTTGAATATCTGAGACTGTATTTTTCGAAACAAAAAGTGCAGTCGTGTAGTCCAATAAAACACAGTCTGCTTCCTTCCATCCACAAACACGGCGGCCGTGGAATAGAAAATTTTTAACGGTCGAGTTGTTGAAAGTGTTCCACTCAATTGGTTGAGTATTGTTAATGGAAGCAGGTGAATAGTGTGTTGTCCTTGGCCGGGTTTTTTTCTATTTCTTTCCACAGGCATAAATAATTTATATCAGTTTTGTCACTCACTATTCCGAATACATCGACATTTCCTGTCAGGCGTCAAAGCGGTGATAACAGCACATCAATACATTACAAAGTACGACTTTCATTTGTCAACAATGCGTGCAGACGACACCTGTGTTGATATTCAATTTTCACAATAGTTCAGTCTAAATACATAGATAAGAAGACTCAGCAGAACTTTAGATTAGCCTTTAACGAAAAAAAAAGAATGCTCACAAATGAGTGATATACCAATAAATAGAACACATGTATAGAACTCTCAGAGTACGCATGATGATCTACGCTACAAAATCAGTGGCGGATCTACGCTGAGGCCGGTGACCTAGCCCTCCCCCAATTTTTCGAGTGACAAAAATAACTGAAGCTATTATTTATATATTTTTGAATGTTTGTAGTAAAGTGTTACATTCTAGCTGCCCCTCCCTCCAGGTTTTTACCTTCTAAATCCGCCACTGTACAAAATGATATGAATGAATACTGGGCGTTACAGACATTATGGCCTTAAGCCCACTGCATATAACGGACGGATGACGTCCATCGATGAGCCTATGCTGTGCGGGGAAGAGGAAAGGAAAGAAGTGGCCTGGTACTTGTATATTGGGTATCATACCGGTATTTGCCTGGTGCGGATATGGAGAACACAAGAGAAACTCCCTAAGATTGCTGGCCTGTGAAAGTTGTTAACACATTTTCGACCAAATGTCCACATCAGGAATTGAACATGGGATCCCTTGCACCAAACGTGGGAGCGTTAGCGACTACATTACGCGGGACACAAATGATATGGAATGAGTGAAAACTCTATGTGTATTTTCGAGATTTCTTTTCTTGGGTACCTAAAAGTGATGTACTATAAACACGTCAGCCATTAAGATGAGATAAATACTAGAGCACACTATACTGAACCTTTTCATTAAAGTACTGGCAACACTACAGGATGTAATATGGCAAATGAAATAGAGTCAAAAATTATGATAAATTTATGTTGAGATGCACGTGGCTCAGTGGTACAGTGCTTACCTCCGGCGTATGGAGTCGTCGGTTCAATCCCTGGCTAAGTAAATCTGTGGTGGACAATATTTTGTCTATGGGTTTCCTTGAGGTACTCCTGTTCCCACCGATTCTTCCATGATTCACATCATTTAATCATCGTCTCCCTTAGCCTAAAGGACATAATCGTGTGACGTTAAACTAAAAGATTTCATTTCATTGTAATTGTATCAAAAGACGAGACAGACATAAAACAATAGACTAAATCGATCCGAACAAAATGACGTAGCTGAGGAAAATTCTCATGCGTAGTTTTTGAGAATATCGCGAGAAATGAAATTCAATCGATCTAAACGGTATGTCGTTCATCTCCAAATAAATAAGCTTTTATTCAACTGGAACAGATCGTCCATTTATGCATATGGACAAGGTGAACATCGATTCCAAGTTTCTTTAAAATTGGACGATTTCTGTAGATCGCTTAAGAGTCTTCATCCCGGCGAAATTATAATATCGCAAATTTTACAGTAATTATGTCATATCTTCAAATAGATAAAAGATAATCGAAATATGGAACAAGAGCGCCCTAGACAATATTATTTTACATGAGAAACCGTTATCACACTCACTTATCTGTTTTCGATTTCGAGCCATTTTGAAAATCGGCATTTATTTTCGCGTTTCTAAACATCTGAAAACGGAAAGCCACTAGGTGACTTGTGATAACGGTACCTCACGCACAACAATATTGTCTAGGGCGCTCTTGTTCCACATTTCAATTATCTTTTATCTATTTGAAGATATCACATAATTACTGTAAAATTAGCGGTATTTTAATTTCGCCGGGATGAAGACTCTTAATGTATTAAAGTTCTCGTGATTCACTTATTTATTTATTTATTTATTGCTTAGAAAAATCAAACGAAGGACGATAGATAAAAAATACGTACTGTACAATACATACAACAGTGGCAGGTATTACCAACGTGCTCCTTTTTTACACACCCCTCTCAGCAATGAGATAATTCCCGTAACTTCTATCGGATTAGTTAGAGTTTACTGTATTTCTGGCCAACCATACCCTTAATCCCTTTGTTTCCAGAGGCAGGAAGGGAAAGCAAATACAATTATGCATAATTTACAGAGCACAAAATCCAGAGCTAAATAAATGATGGCAATTTTAACTCCACAGCCAGTAGAAACATTAATTTATTATTCCTAAAGGAAACGTAATGATCAGGAAACAATAAATGTTAATTTCATAAGCAATTGATTACTTTGACAATTAATTATTACTTTTTATTATATTAATTAACTTCCACGGATAATTTCCATACAAATTATGTTCCCCGGAGGCAAACGCATAAAACATTAATATTCCATTTACTGTTAATTGAAACATTCCTGTAATGGTCATCAATATTTAAACACATGTAATACTCTCCTTTTCAGAGCAATATGAACGCAAACGTAATTTTAAATTCTTCAATTGCTAAGGATCACATTAACTAGGAAGACCCATATCCACAAAATGCACACTAGAGTTGCCAACAAGGGCTTCTTGAAAAGGTTTTCTGAAATTGGTCTCGTCTTGGAAACTGGATTTGTTTCTATCGGAACAATTTTGTACCTCGTAACGAAAATTGTCTAATCTCATACTTTATGGGCAACCAATCCATAACGCACGCTTCTGTTCTCTACCATATAAGCCAATCAAATGCAATATTTACTTTTAAATTCTCTCAATGGTTCTCGTGTGCAACGCGTTCCCCTCCTCTTTTCAATGTAGCCTTCATTAGATGTTCTCGTTACATCGTTCAGTCTTTACACAGATTTTTAGTTAACTGACCTAAATACCGTGGCGCGCGTACGTAAGGGGAGTTTCGGGCTTTTAATTCCCCCCAGAGCAAGATATTCAGGAATTATACTCATCTAATATATTAAGACTTATACAAAAACAACACTTGTCCTGAAAGGTGAGGTGAGGTGATTTTGAGCTTTACGTCCCGTTCAGCAGCGAGGCTATATGAGACGTGGACCTACTGATTAACGTGAAATCCGAAGCACATGAGCTCCCGCCGGGAATCAAACTCGGGTCTCACTTGTCCTGAAAGGACATGCTTGAACTATCCTTTGAAATTCTATGCATGCGCCAGTGCGTAAATGTTTCAGTCTTGCCTACCCCCTGAAATAAGAATGGAGAATCTTGCATCACAGTCTAATTTGCGTCTCGGGTGCCTTACATAGTCTAGTAGTGTGCTTTTGAAATGAAATCTAATTTTTACATTCCACGATTATGTCAGATAGGCTAAAGGAGACGATGATGATGAGAAATAAACGGAATAAACAAAGTAGGAGGAAACGGGAGAACCCCGAGAAAAAACACGAACACGATGTTTGTTCACCAAAGTACATTTGTGGAAGCTGGGATCGAACTAGGGATAAGCATCAGAGGTGAACGCTCTACTACTGAGCCACCGCAGCCCCCCTAGTATGGTTTCCATACCATAGTGGTTGAGTGATATGCTTCTCGGGCACCGGATCGTAAAAATGCAGTTTACGGAGTGGACAGCACGGCCACCTAATCTAAACCCCATGGTCCGTGTCATCTGAGGAATTTTAATAAGTACAGTATTATTTATAAAAGTATCTTGTCACATATTATTATGTTAAAATCCCCGTATTATCATCGAAGACGGAATTAAGTATCCCGAGGATATTCATCCCGGCCGTACACTGTTTTCATATTCTTCAGAATACGTCATAGGTCGAACAAATTTGCAATGCTGTTAGCGTTTAACGAAAACAGAAAGTCCAAAGATGAGACATCTATGAATCGATAAATCTCATAGTGCTGAACAAAGTGATATGGCTGAATGTAATTTTCGAGAAAATCGACCAAAACTATAAAAAGTAAGTTCTCTATTGGTAAAAATGATAACAGTATTTATACTTCTGGAACACATCTTATCTATTGTTGTCTGCGTTATTCTAAAGGCGACAAATATACTCCTAGTAGCCACACTGTTACCCCTAACAGTTATTCACATCCTACTTGTAGTCCTCAAATTTATCCACATAATTATGTAACACTTAGAAAATACCATTTAGTAAACTACTTCTTGTTAGAGGCATCTCATACAATATTCCGCCATTGCTAAATATATCTTCAAAGCATTTGTGTCGTGTTAATACGATGAAATGCACTAGGATGAAGATCAACTCAAAAACATGTAACTTATCTGTTTCAAGCATGGTCTCAACTACTGTTGTCAACGACTCGAGCGGCTCGGCTCACGGGTCACTCACCACCGAGCCGAACCGAGAAGTGAGTCGAGCCAACAGCTCACCCAACCGAACCGGCTCAAGAGTTTGGATCAGTTGGGCCGAACCGAGACGAACCGATGGCTCACGTGCGTCGAACCGAATCGAGCCGGTGTCTTATCGCAACCAAGCCAACGGCTAATTCCAATCAAGCCACCGGAGCTCGAGCTAAGCCATTGGCTCAGAACTCGAGCCGAGCCTTTAGACATTACTAGCTAAAGGAAACTTTTCCCAACAGTACTCTTTTCCAGACTGTAAGCAATATCTGTAGGACATTTGGTTAAAATTGCTCTAAGTGTTCCAGATTCTCGCTGAAACACACACATACATACATTTTATATATACAGAATGTTTCAAAACAACACTGACAACGTTTGGGAGATGATTCCTGACACCAAGATAAGACAAAAAGTATACACCAACCTGGGTGCATAAATACTTCCTTTCAAAGTGATACCTATAGGCTGCCGAAAACGTGAAAAAATGAACTTTTATGGCCCATAGCTTCAAAACTATGGAACCTAAGGTAATCGGGTCAAAACTTCACTTAAGAAGTAGTACGTGTCCTATCCAAATATCCTGCGGTACTTCCGTAACCATTTTTTTTAGAGGTAGTTGGTGAGTACTTCCAATTAAATGCCCGTTAAAAAAAGCTGCTTCTATAAAAATGGTTGCGTGAATACTTCAGAATTCTGAAACATGTATTTTTGGATAGTGCAGATATTAATTCCTAAGTGAAGTCTTGACCCGACTACGGTAGGTCTCACAGTATTGGAGCTATGGACCTTTAAAGTTAATTTTTTTCATGTTTTTGGCAGCCTATAACTCGGAAAGGAAGCATTTGTGGACTCGGGTGGTCTATACTTTTTGTCTTATCTTGGTGTCTGGAACCACTTCCCAAACGTTGTCGGTGTTGTTTTGAAACACCCTGTATAAAAATAATGATAAGAAACTGCTCGGCTTACGGCTCAGTCACCACCGAGTCGAACCGAGAAGTGAGCAGAACCAGCAGCTTACCAAACCGAGCTGGCTCGAGCCGTCGGTTCAGTTAGGCCGAGCCTAGCCGATGACTCACCCAAATCGAGCCGCCTCGAGCCGATGGCTCATCTGAGCCGAACCAAGGTTACGTAGAACAATTCAGCCACGAAGCAATAGCTGATATAATTGTTTGGAATTGCACAACTGAAAAACAGTTAGTGGCATGTGGCAGTGCTCGAAGGATCACACACATCAGAACGACACAAGGAATGACTAGACCGAAAGGTGTCGCAGACCAAGATTAACAAGGTCAAGACACGCATACCATACTCCCTGAGTGAAAATCAGCGGCGAGCAAGATATGTCACCGGTTTCTTTCCCCAGAACTAGAATCTTTACGACTAGATACAAATTCAGTGGCACGAATTCCGTTTTAACTGGATGATATAAATTCGTTTCTATCAGTGTAGGTACGAAGATCATTAGAAAAGTTCGAAGGTTGATGCCTCCTATGACTATTACATCCATAAGTATCTGTATCCTTCAGTGGATTTATAAAGAAAATCTAAAGTATGTTTACCCCTCTAAATTACCAAATAATGTTGGTACGGAACGATGGAAACGATAGACTGGGTTACAAGTAAAAACTGACAAATTATCATAACAATATTAAATATCACTTTCGGAGCACAATACTGACTAAACGCTTTTAACAGAGACATTTTAAACAAACCTAACATACTTTCGTACCTCTTAAGGCTGTTTCTAGGGAAGAGATATTAGCCTCAGAAGACCCACTCTTGAAATTCCAAAGTTTACTATGAAAATATTTGTATTTAAAGTGTCTCGAATCAGGATCCTCTTTCATCAGACATAAACGCCTGTAAACATGTGAGCTATATACTCTTTCACAGCCTGTTATATTCTATTATTGTAAGTACTTGAGTCTCTTAACATAGTTATCACGCTTCACAGCGTGAGTAAGAGATTGCAACTAAACAAGGAAACATTTATCAGCAATATTTTTTTGCTATTTGTCACTTCCAACACTTAAAGTAATACATTTAACGCCTTATAAGCAGAGTAAACACATATTAACATATATAAACGTATATGATGAGTCTCGATTCACAGCAAGTCTTCCAGTTCTGAAATTTCACATTCTATACTACCTACCTACTTTCGTTATATATATATATATATATATATATATATATATATATATATATATATATATATATATATAAACGACGTCACCAAGATAAGACGAAAAATATAGACCAACCTGGTTATACAAACGCTTCCTTTCCGAGTTATAGGTTACCGGTAGCATGAAAAATTAACTTTAAAGGTTAACAGTTCCAAAACTATAGGAACTATCGTAGTCGGGTCAAGACTTCTCTTAGGAACTAGTATGTACCCTATCGAAATATCAGTGTTTCAGAATCCTGCGGTACTTCTGCTACAATTTTTATAGAGGTAGTTGGCAAGTACTTCAAATTATATGCCCGTAGCCAAACTCTCTCTCTAAAAATTGTTTCGTAATTACTTTAGGATTCCGAAACATGTGTTTTTGGATAGGGCTCATATTAGTTCTTAAGTGAAGTCTTCACCCGACTACGGTAGGTCCCATAGTTTTGTAGCTATGAACCTTTAAAGTTAATTTCTTTCATGTTTTCAGCAGCCTATAACTTCGAAAGCAAGGATTTATGCACCCAGGTTGGTCTATACTTTTTATGTCTTATCTTGGTGTTAGAAATCACCTCCCAAACGTTGTCCGTGTTGTTTTGAAACATCCTATAAATACAGGGTGAACCATTTATGAGATCTTGATATGCCATTGTAACTAATGGATACAAAGTATAGAATGATTTAAAATAATTTTCATACATTGGCAACCATGCTTGAGCAAATGTAAAAAATAATTAGTTTTCAATAGAAGGATAGTGATAAAATGGGAAGAAGTACTACCATGAGCAAAATAAATGACGCGTCTCTTTATTTTGAAGTTTTTTGAAAATATCTCCGTTTTCTTTATATGTTCGAAATTTCGGAAGGTTTCCCCAGCAGGACAGGTTAATAACAAACCCGTTTTTAATATTTGTGTTAGATATTAGCTTAAAATAAAGAAATTAGAAGCAAAAAACATTAAATCGACAGAAATCTCGAGAATTACCAACTCTGCTAAAGTGGGAAATTTTCAAGAACACGAGGGAATTCTGCATTTCAACACGAAGCAGCGACATCTATGTCATTGAGAGAAATCTGGATTAAATCTACAAACTAAACTTCTAACGAATATTTCTAGTATGTCTTATTATATGCATTATCTGCAAACTCCAAATATATGAATATATGCTAAGTATTAACATAAAGATAGAGCAAATAGTGGAAATTATCTATGGAAAAGGACGAATTGGTAGGACGATCGTAATGAAATATCGTCTTTACCGGAACAGGCTCAGTTCACGTAAAAAGCAAATAGCTCAGTTAGTTAAAGCAACGAGTCTGTATGCTGAAGGTAGCGGGTTCGATCCCCCTGGAAATGCCGTTGCCATTTTTATCACTACACTACGGTTATTTTATTTATTTTTTTATGTGGGAAAGAATCAAATTGTAACGTATGTGTAAAACTCATGACGATACCAAAAAAAGAAAAAATGCCGGTGTCGCACTTGCACTAGCGTCCCTAATTTTGTTTGCAAACAGTTTCGTAATTATTTCCCCTGTGCTCACTGCTCACCATATGCTCGCTGGCGCATAACGAATGTTTCCCAGTAAATGTTAATTCTAATTTGGAGAATTTTATAAAGTTTCACAATATTTCTCACTAGATAGTCTTCTATCTACGTGTTTGGATATTTTGATAACAGATGTCCCTATTAAATGTTTAATTTTCCCTAGATGTTTAATTACGGAAAAGTTTTACAATGTATTTGTATTGAATTGAAATTGTTTTGAATTTACTACATAAGGTAAGTAGACCCAAGGAGGAGAACTCAAGTAACTGATATTCTACGTAAAAGCAACCTATTG
Organism: Thermobia domestica; assembly: GCF_964235325.1. Classification (NCBI taxonomy): domain Eukaryota; kingdom Metazoa; phylum Arthropoda; class Insecta; order Zygentoma; family Lepismatidae; genus Thermobia; species Thermobia domestica. The sequence goes on from NC_137468.1 coordinate 200,108,774, forward strand.
TAGAATGATGATGCTTCTTACCTTCAGCACATAATCTTTACGTTAAAGAGTCAGACAGAGAAAAATCCTGTTTTTCCTCCTCTATGACCACCCATCTTAAACCTCTACATATCATTGTTCGTCTCACAAAATTTCGGTGCTCCAAAAACATTCAAATAATAATAATAATAATAATAATAATAATAATAATAATAATAATAATAATAATAATAATAATCCTGAATATGCCATCCTTACATAATGTAAGGATATCTTAGTTTCCTAGTTTAAATCTTAAATATCTTAGTTTAAAATGCTTTCTTTAGTACTTATTTGAGCAACCATGTAGGAGGGGGTACGACTTTTTATTTTGCCCCTCTCGTTTCAGTACCCTTCCAACAGAAAGTAATTTTTGATAAGCAGGACAGACAAAATGAATAAGAAATATATTTACAGCATCCTCTCCCCTTTCATGATTGGAATATCACGTAATATTTTTTATTCTACGAAAGATGGCCCTGTGCGGTTAGGGGTAGGTAACTAAAAAAATACCTAATATATAGCGCCCCTTGATTGTAATATTACCGCTTCTTTATTTGTACGAGGGAGCCCCTACACAATCAAGGGTGACAAAAAGAATAGGAAGAGTGTCTATTGATTCCAGTGGTGGATCCAGCACGAACTCCTGGGGGAGGGGGGGAAGTGAAACATTCTTTTGATGATGTGCAGCTGTCACAAATTACCACTTAACTAAACTAAACAATAGTGGGAGGAACCGGAACCCAGTCAGTTTAAATTGATGTAAAAGTTTAATTTTTGGCTTCATATTAAAGTTTTGGTTTCAAATGAGAGTTTCAGTCCAAGTGGTCAATGATCAAATCTCGTGGGGCTCTTCAGTGTAGGCTAATACGGCCCCCTTATGAGAAAAGGCAAAATTATTAACATGTTTATAACTTTCGAATTTTTCGTCTATTTTAAAGAAATATTTTGCTTCGTATTAAAGTGTTGGTTCCAAATGACAAATTCAGTCCGAGTGGACAATGATCAAATCTCCGGGGGGGGGGCTCTTCAGTATAGGGGGCTACGGCTCCCTTATGGGAAAAGGGAAAAATATGAAAATGCTTATAACTTCCGAATTTTCCGTCTATTTTAAATAAATTATTGGCTTCATATTAAAGTCTTGGCTTCAAATGACAATTTCAGTCCGTGTGGACAATGATCAAATCTCGGAGGGCTCTTCGGTGTAGGGGTTTCGACTTCTTTATGGGACAAGATTCACGTAGTTGATATTGCAAAATTGTTTTATATATATATAAGTGGAAACTTGCACCATTTGGTTAATTTTACCTCTTATGTTTTGCAGATTCATATTCCAAGCAATAGTTACTCCGCAGAGCTAAAAGAAGGCACTTACTAGTTTCATTAAAATGAAATGTATTTTATGAGAGGAGCAGACGAACGAAGAGGCACCCAAACGTTGGTTGATTCGTACGGTTGAAACTCCTTAAGCTCGCTTCAATTATTATTATTATTATTATTATTATTATTATTATTATTATTATTATTATTATTATTATTATTATTATTATTATTATTATTATTATTATTGTTATTATTATTATTAAAGCTTTTTGCTCCTAATTTAGTGATTTTACTTTATTATTTAACGAATATATTGAAAATTGTCAGAGACACGTATGCAGTAATTTATTTCGGGAGGGGTCCGACTTCAATATTAGGATAAATTATAATAAAATTTTAAAAGATAATCCCCAAAATTAGGCTAAATTTACAGAAAAGTTGGGGTTTCAGAGGGGGTCCGGACCCCCTGGACGCACCCCTAAATGCGTCCTTGTTTGTCAGTAACATTTCCTCATTTTGAAACCCTCAAAAACTTCGGATAGACTATATAAAGAAAAACGAGTTATTTTCGATAAAATATCACTTCAAGGAGACGCGACAGTTTTATTGCACATGGTGGTATCCAACGTTCACAAGGGCAAGAATTCCTTCCCTTTTATTCTTTTGCTATTGTGCTGTATCGAAAGGTCAGGTTTGTAACACATTACTCCTACGAACAAGCATGACTGGCAGATAGGAATACTGAACACAACTCCAGAGAAATGCATGCTGAACTTACGTTTATAGCTACGCTTTGGTGATTTGCCCTCAAGGTCAATCGAGTGGTAATTCAGTTCCGTCTCTGTTCTTAAGCCATGTTCGTATTACTTCGAACAGTTTTGATAATGAAAAGCATGCCTCTTAATATAACAGACTTCTTTCGCGTAAGAAATCGAAACTCAGTTGGTCAGAGCAACTAGTCTGTAAGAATTAGGTTGTTAGTTAGTTAGGAGCCCAGTACGAGTAAGGGTTTTTATTACTATTGTTTTTATCTTTTTTATGTGAGGAAAAATCAAATTGTGAAATCCCGATATCAAATGTATTTGATTAGGTAGCTTTGTCTTAGCTAAACTTTAAACATCAGTAACTGTCGAAATTATTTCACTAACCGATCACTTACTGAACATTTCAAACACGTCAAACCAGTGGCATAACATGAAGGTTAACCTCTCCTCCGCAGTCCTTAGTTATGCGTCCGTACTTTCAAGGGCGGACTAAGGGCCGGGCGACTGCCCGGGGCGCCAGAGAAAGAGGGGCACCAAAACGAGCCTCAAAAAGTAAATTTTATAATGTGCTTTCTACTGACGTTTTTGGTTTATATTCTTGTAAAGTAGTGGCAATTATATGATCTTTTTCCATTTCACTATGGAAGAAGAGAGTTTCATAGTACTAAGGGGGCTGTATCGAAAAATTGAGAGATGGCATGTAGAATAAAGAGTGCTGGGAATTAAGTATTGTTTGTTTGTTTGCTTGAGTTTAGCGTTCCACGGTTATGCCTTAATGGGCAAGGGAGATGTGGATACTAATTATAGTGGAATCCGAACCACTTTTATCGTTCAACAGTAATCCACCGGGAATTGGACCCGGTACCACAGAAGGCAGGCGTGCTAGCCACTAGACCAGGGGGGTGGAGTTGGTATTGTTTATAGCGGGCCATATTCTTAGTGAAGTTTTTCTAGGTAAGGATTTCTTTTTGAAAATGGGTTTAAAACAGGGGCGTCATTTAGGGAGGGCAGGGAGGGGCATTTGCCCCCCCTGAGTTTGAGATGTATATAGATTTTATCATTAGAATAGTAGTAAATCAGTGAAAAACGCGAAATTTTACTTATATCAAGAGGTCTTGCCCCCCCCAAAGCAAAATCTGAAATGACGCTCCTGGTTTAAACTATTAAAAACACTATGATAAAATGTAAAATATAGGCTACTACTAGGGGAAGGGCCACTAGACCAGGGGGGTGGAGTTGGTATTGTTTATAGCGGGCCATATTCTTTGTGAAGTTTTCCTAGGTAAGGATTTCTTTTTGAAAATGGGTTTAAAACAGGGGCGTCATTTAGGGAGGGCAGGGAGGGGCATTTGCCCCCCCCTGAGTTTGAGATGTATATAGATTTTATCATTAGAATAGTAGTAAATCAGTGAAAAACGCGAAATTTTACTTATATCAAAAGGTCTTGCCCCCCCCCCCCAAAGCATAATCTAAAATGACGCTTCCGGTTTAAACTATTAAAAACACTACGATAAAATGTAAAATATAGGCTACTACTAGGGGAAGGGCGCCAAAAAGTCACTTTGCCCGTGTGAAAATTTGGCCTGCTCCGCCCCTGCGTACTTTCTGTATACTTTTTGGCCTTGCAGCTTGTGCGGTCCCCACGCCACATTGTTGCGGGGGCGCTATTTACGCCTACCCTTCGAACGTAATTCAATAACGGTTTAAGAAATTCTACCATCATCGTGGAAACGGGAATATATTTTTCTAATAGTCCCATAGAACTTTCACTCAGAACGCCAGATGCAATTTTTCAGAGTGGGCTCTGGCTAAGTAGAAGGAAGATCTGTTTCCTAAGTAAGTTCCTTTCAGAAAGTTTGCTATTTCTTTAACAGTGATGTAAATAAACATACTCATCGTTATTAGCTCGACACCAAACCATCCTGGACAAATCCCTCTAGAACAATGATCGGCAAAAGTTATTCTGCCTAATTTTATAAGCGACTCAAGGGTGAAACACTTGTTAACGAAAGCAATGTTGTGTATATACTGCCTTGTTTCTGACAAAATATAAAGTCTTTTGTAATCTGTAGACACTTTTCCTATTCTTTTTGTCACCCTTGGTTGTGTAGGGAAGCCTCGAACAAATAAAGAAGAGGTAATATTACAGTTAAGGGGCGCTATAAATATATTAGGTATTTCTTTTGTTACCTAACCATAACGGCCTAGGGTCGTCTTCAGTAGAATAAAAAATGCTACGTGATATTACATTCACGAAGGAGGAAAGGATGCTCTAAATATATTTCTTATTCATTTTGTCTGCCCTGCTTCTCAGAAATTATATACCTTGTGTTGGAGGGTGCTGAAAAGAGAGGAGGGGAAATAAAACGTCGTGCCCCCTCATACATTTTAAATTTTGTGACGTGGTTGCTCAAATTATTACTAAAGAAAGCACAATAAACTAAGATGTCTAAAGTTACAAGATTATGTAATGGTGGCATATTCAGGAATAATAATAATAATAATAATAATAATAATAATAATAATAATAATAATAATAATAATAATAATAATAAATATGAATGTCTTTGGAGAGCCGAAATTATGTGACACGAATCATTATAGGTAGAGCTTTAAGATGAGTGGTCATAGGGGAGGAAAAACAGGATTTTTCTCTCTCTGACTCTCTAACGTTAAGATTATGTGCTGAAGGTAAGAAGCATCATCATTCTACAATAGGTTGCTTTTACGTAGAATATCTATTACTTGAGCTCTCCTCCTTCGGGCAACTTTGCTTATGTAGTAAATTCAAAACAATTTCAATTTAAGACAAATATTTATAGAGAAAATTAAACATATAATAGGGAAATCTGTTATCAAAATATCCAAACATGTAGATAGAAGACTATGTAGTGAGGAATTGTGAAACTATAAAATTCTCCAAATTAGAATTAACATTTACTGGAAAACATTCGTTATGCATCAGTGAGCACAGGGGAAATAATTACGAATCTGTTTGCAAACAGAAATTAGAGACACTAATGCAAATGCGACGATATTTTCTCTCTCTCTCTCTCTCTTTTTTTTTTTTTTTTTTTTTTTTGGTATCGTCATGAGTTTTACACATACGTTACAATTTGATTCTTTCCCAAATAAAAAATAAATAAAATAACCTTAGTGATAAAAATGACAACAGTCCTTCACGGGATTCGAACCGTCTACCTTCGGTATACAAACTCGTTGCTTTAACTAACTGAGCTATTTGCTTTCTTACGTAAGCTGAACCTGTTCTACAGTAAAGACGATTTTTCATTACGATTGGGCTAACAATTCGTCTTTTTCCATAGGTAATTTCCACTATTTGCACTATCTATACGTTAATACTTAGCATAGATTCATATATTTGGAGTTCGCTGATAATGCATATAATAAGACATACTAGAAATATTTCGTTAAAATTTTCGTTTGTAGATCTAATCCACGCTTCTCTCAATGACATAGATGTCGCTGCTTCGTGTTGAACTGCAGAATTCCCTCGTGTTCTTGAAAATTTCCCACTTTAGCAGAGTTGGTAATTCTCGAGATTTCTGTCGATTTAATGTTTTTTGCTTCTAATTTCTTTATTTTAAGCTAATATCTAACACAAATATTAAAAACGGGTTTGTTATTAACCTGTCCTGCTGGGGAAACCTTCCGAGATTTCGAACATATAAAGAAAACGGAGATATTTTCAAAAAAACTTCAAAATAAAGAGACGCGTCATTTATTTTGCTCATGGTAGTACATTGGAAAAGAAAGTAACAAATTATTAATTATTCATTCATTGGTTCCAGGACTTACAATTGGTTACGAGTGTGACTGAAATTTATTTTTATGTTATTTAATGAATTATACACTATTCATGGGAAGTACTTAAAGCAACATACTATCCCGTCATTTACAGTATTATGAAATGACATAACAAGCAAACCATACCGAAGCTATGAATGTATTCACAAGGCTACCAATATAAGTTTCGTAAGGTGAAACGGAAGAACGCAGAAGAATCCCCATTAAGACAGAAAGTGACAACAGATTTTACGTGAGAGTTTCATTGCTAGAAGCCGTAAGGCGAGACGGGAAAATGCGAACAGTACATGGACCAGTAAATAATTACCACTACAGAACTGAATTATACTGCGCTGATGAAAGACTCTGCAGCCTCTGACTCTGCCCCAGTGTTGCAGACCGATTAGTTGGAAAAGCAGAAGATTCGAACATAAAAAACAGGAGAAAGCAGTAGACACAAAGTGGCGGCATTTGAGTGCAAATCCAGGGGGACCAAAAAAATTGCCATTATTAAGGAGACAGCGGTCAAAACAAGAGGTCCAGAATTCATCATTACTTTAATTTCAAAATAAAACAATACATACAAAACATAAATTTGAATTTTAATTACTTCAAAATAAGAGCTGACGATCATGGAGAAGTGATCCAACCAGGAGTAAAAGTGGTTCTGAAATAGTAGGGTGACGCATGATAGGCCGTCCTCCTTACCTATGTTTATTTACTGTAATTTTTTAGGAAGTGGGGGACACCATAGATATTTTTGGAAGTGGGGTAACGACGTCCCCCCAGCATACACCTCACCTTTACCCTGCTTCCAACCCAAGTCCCAATTTAAACACTTACTCGTAAATCTTACAGTAAGTCATAAAGATCGCCAACCATCATGCATATAGAAGATAAAGTACAGTTACATCTTTGTATTTATATTATATACATCAAAACCCTATAACTATTTGCGCTACAGAGCTTTGTGTATGGATAGAGAGAAATTTTCTCTTTTTATGTAAGAAAAAATGAAAATTCAATATTAATAATTGTTTAACTTCTCGAAGTAAGGAGGAAGCAGGAAATTGTTCATTTTTCATTTTCTTTCACAGTAGATCAGTAGAACGTAGGAAAAGCAGCAGATCTCCTGCAAAATCAGTAGCTCTGGCAACACTGCTCTGCCCTATTAAAGCACAGGATTCCTCAAACTATAAATAACGAAATAGCGACATTAGTTCGAATCCTTAGACGTAGCATGAGCGTGATTGTTAGAAGACGATAAACAACAGATAAAATATGACAGCTACCACTGTCTTCTATCTACAGTACAAGAATAAAGAATTGGATCCAGAAGAATAAAAGCTACAAATTATTATTGGCATCAAAGGACGAACTTTTAAATAAAAATTAGTTCTCAAAAACTGCTCATGAGAATTTACATTCAAGCATGCCATTTTATTTCGCTGATGGCATTTATTGATTGAGACTCACCTTTTTACACTATTACGGTTAAACAGTTAGTCACTATTATGGACAATACTTGGAGTCTATTCTAGTCTTGCGAGCGCCATACTAAAAAGCTTCATTGATGTATGCTTCAGTTTCAGATTCATGAAGAGATGGCGTAGTTATCATATAGCATCAGTTTTCCATTGATTCTCTCAAAAACTATGCATCATGGCTCATACTAACCGTTATCATTACGTTCAGCTCAATATGAGACCTATTGACTGACACTGATAATATTCCTTATATGCTATGAGGTGTTCAAGAAAAATACCTCCCCACCCTCTTTTCCCCACTTCAGCACAAAAATGTAGATACCGTACTCAGTAAGTTACCAATATTCTATTGACTCCAACCAATTCATGTCTTTATGTTAAGTCCGGGGGGTTGGAATCATTTTTTTTCTGTGTGTGTGGGGTGTTCTGCACCAGGTCGGTAGCCAGCCGAAAAATGTAGGGGGGGGGGGCGACAAAACCATATTATGGTTTATCACCATATTATAGTTCATTTGCAAGCCTGCTGTGAAAATTTTTGTAAAACCCTCGCCTCGTCTCGAAGAAAGTAATTCTCGTCTCGTCTGAAACGACACTGCTTTAGACCATCAAGGATTTGGGAATTGGATTTTAAGTATACAGTAAAACCTGTCTATGTTGGCCACCATCGGTTCCATCGAAAAGTGGCCAACTTACAGAAAATAAGTGTGATTTGTGTATTTTTAGAATAGGACTTCTAGTATTACTTGATTGTAAAATTTTAATAAGTAGTGGCACGACAGCTACTTATAAATAATGTATATAGAGTAATCGTAAAAATATACAGTACTAGAAAATATTATTATAATATGTTTAAAATATGTGCATACCTTTCTCTTCCTGAAAACTAGTCTGGTACATTGTATTATTCGAATTGAAAACACAATAACACAAACAACCATGAAATAGAAGCGTATGTACGCAGTTTATTGAAATTGATATTATAGCACACTGAGTTATTCAGATTGAAAACAAGAAAAGCGGTTATATATTGAGAAATTCATATGCAATTTATGTGACTTCTTTTCAGTTGTTACTGAATGGTGGTTCATTCTAGACGTATTTGTTTTATTCTTTTTGGCAGATATGCACATTCTAATGTTGTAGTTAACTACCACTTGTTTATGAGCTAGAAGTGTTTCCCTCGGAGCAAAAGATGTTTTCAAATATTCTTGAGGGAATTTATATCTTAAAAACTCCGCTATCTTTTGACAAGCCGACAAGTGCCAATAGTTGACAATTGAAATGGTTAGTTTTAGAGAATTTTCCGGAATTAATAAAGATCCCCACTGATGAGAGGAGTTGATATGGATAATGGTTTTACCAAAACAGACAGGATAAAGAAATACGTACAACCATTTCCTGAATTCCTGTACGTGGTTTTTCTTATTCACATCTTCCTTCACTACCCCTTTATAAGGGTAGTGTTCTGGCCATTGACCTCCAAGAACAAATCGTGCGAATCTATGCTTCTTTGTGTCCAGTCACAAATACAGAACATCTGCCTCTCATATGGGAATTCGAAAGAGTTAAGAAAAATAACAAAACTGTATTTTGCGTGGCCAAGATACGCAGGTAAAATCATTATCATCATAGGGTAAACATTGCTTCAGTGTGGCCAACTTCCAATTCGAAAATTCACGATTCAAAACGCTCTACCTTAGAAACTACAGGACCGATCCCAAGCGGTTTAAGGAATTACATAGGCGAAACGAACTGTAAAAAGGAAATTGGTATAGGATACTCCTTTAAAGTACTAATAACGCGTTTGTTTCGCCGATAACGGAGGATGGTAAAACATGGATATTTAGATAGCTCGCATACTAGTTCCTGTGTAATTCCTTAAACCGCTTGTTATGGGTCCCATAGTTTCTAAGGCAGAGCGTTTCGAAACATGATTTTTTTGAATTTTCGGCGGTTCATAACTCTGCAATGAGACGTTTTTCGACTTATGTTTATAAGAACTTTTTTTCTTCCATTTCATATATCCACCCAAAGCTTGTCGGTGGATTTACCTACCACCCTGTATAAATAACAGCTTCAATTTTTGTTATTCAAAAAACTCAATCTACTAGATCTGCCACTGGGTAATAACCGTTATATACAGTATATAATATAATGCATCTATATAGCAACATGTAGCTATGAATGATACATTATTTTGCCTCCTTCTGTGACTAATTGGTATCCCTCCAATATACAGTGGCTCAATAAAGAAATCGGACACATACCTACTTACACATTCTAAGAGAGAATAAATATTTCAAGAGTATGCTTCAGAGAAAAATAAATATGTTTTAGTTACTCTATAGTATTTACTTATAGCAAATAGAGACAGCAACAACAAAACTCACTTTCAAGAATAAAAAATACAAAAAAGTGAAAATATAGCTAAAATCCATGTCAAAAAAGAACTCGGACAGGTGGCAGCATTTTCTTTCTTTCTGGGCTTAATAGAGGAATTTCCAAGAGTTTGTCTACTTGACAGTTTTAGGTGTTCAAGTGAATCGAGTAGAAGCCGTACTGTTTGTATGTAGGTAAAACTGTGTGTTTAACAGTTAAAATGGTAAGGCAACGTGGGCAAACTTCTTTAGAAATAATAGAACTTATTTTAAAATATTATAAAGAGGGAAAATCAGTTCGTGATATTGGGGAAATAGTAAATAGGACACATTCCACAGTTCATGACATTATCAGACGTTTTAAATCAACAAAAGTTGTGGAAAACAAACCAAAAAGTGGTAGACCTAGAGTGTTTTCAAAATCAGACGAACGATGGATTGTACTACAGGTTAGTAAAAACCCCAAGATAAGTGCTCCTAAACTTGCCAAAGAAGTATGAGAACATCTCAATAAAAGTGTCCATCCCGAAACAATAAGATTGGTTTCAAGAAGAAACAATTTATATGGAAGAGTAGCTCGTAAAAATCCGTTCGTAACAAGTGCAATAGAAAAAAAAGAGACTCGGTTTTGCAAAAATTTACAAAAAATAAAGATTTTTTGTTTTGGAGCACTGTGTTATTCGCGGAAAAAAGCAAATTTAATTTGTGCCGCTCAGATGCTCAACGTTATATCTGGCGGAAACCTAATGAAGAACTTCAAGAGCGTAATCTACGATCCACTGTGAAACATGGAGGTGGCTCGATAATGGTTTGGGGTTGTATGTCCGCTGCTCATCCAGGTAAACGTTGTGTAATCGATGGAATTATGGATCACACCAAGTATTTAAACATTCTGAAGCAAAATTTGGTACAAAGTGCTGAATTATTGGGAATAAAACAGAACTTCCAGTACTACCAGGATAACGATCCCAAGCACAAAGCACTCAATGTGCGTTTGTGGCTCCTGTACAATTGTCCGCATGTGCTGCAAACACCTCCGCAATCTTCTGATATTAACGTCATTGAGCACTTATGGGCTCATTTGGAAAAACAGTTTAAAAAGCATACTATTAGGACAAAGGAAGACTTGGAATCAGCACTTCAGACTGAATGGGCAAAAATTGATCCTTCTTTCTGCAAAAAACTAGCAAAATCCATGCCCGATAGATTGAAAGCCATCATGAAAAATAAGGGATTGCCAACAAAATATTAAATATATGTAATAACTTCCTAAAATTTTGCTACAAATTAAGTGTCCGAGTTCTTTTTTGGAATGGATTGAAGCTATGTTTTTACTTTTTGTATTTTTTTAGTCATGGAATTGAGTTTTGTTATTGCTGTTTCTATTTTCCATAAGTAAATACTATAGAATAATTAAAATATATTTATTTTTCTCTGAAGTATACTCTTGAAATGTTTATTCTCTCTTAGAATGTGTAAGTAGGTATGTGTCCGACTTCTTTATTGAGCCACTGTAGGTATTACCGGTCTTTTCATGAACCTAGTCCCCCCACTGGCAAACCCGAATGTTTATTTAGAAATCCAAAAAGTTCTAAATACATATCTCCAAACACAACACACATTTCCTCTCACAATTACAAACTTTAATTCTCACGGATTAGTGGATATTAAATATCCGACACGCCTCACAGTTTTATATCATTCACGAAAGCTAGCTTACGATGTGTTAATGTTTTTAAAAGCAGACCCATATCTCACTTTATACATATTTATGTATATACACGTAAACATATAGATATCTAACAATATGTGCTTTGTTTATGCCTTGTTAACTGGAGAGACATAAAACAAACATAAAACCACTATGAAACTGTAATTACCATGTTAGATCATTATTAATAAAAACTATGGAATCAAATAAAATCATGTTTTTTTCCTCATAATGTAAAGTTTTTATTTTTTTCTTTGTTGTTTGGAAAAATCAGAAAAATGCTATCGCACCGAGTTATAAAACAAAAGTCTTTTATATGTACAGTGGATAGTGCAACGGGAGTTGTAAAAAAAATAAAGTGACGATTCCTTCAACAAAATCTAAATAGAAGGAACATTTTAATGGATACGTAATTGTAAACTACTGGGAATACAGAGATAAATGCAGGGTATGTCAAAAATAAGCATTGAATCAATTCCACTAACTCTCTAAGAACAACAGAAATGTTTGTGTTACATTTCTAGACGGAGAACATTGGATTTTTAGAGCTTTAAAGATTAAAAAAGAAAAGAAAAAAAGAAAGAAAGAAAAGGAAAATAAAGAAAAAAAGTGTGTGAATAACAGTACATCAAGCAATCCTTTTCTGTTTAGAACAATTCAACTTCAGAACAACAATTTGTACAAGAAAGAAACTGAACAAAATTAAGGGAAACAAGCTCTCGCTTTCAAGTGTTATTTCGCTAGCATTAACAATTTTAACATACAGTAAAATGGCAATAATATATCCAAACTTCGATTTTCGGCCATCATCTGGACTCCGCACTTTCACCAATTGAAAGAATATATTTTGCGATTATGGCAAGCTGGCGTCTGACAGAACACGTCACGTGGTGTTGAAGGCATTGATGCTAAATTTCTGCAATAGAAAAATTAAACCTTCAAGTTTTAAGTCCCACGGTTATGCCGACCAGGCTACGAAGACGGTGATGACGAGAAACGAATGAACTGGTGGAATGAAGGAAGTGGGAGGAAACGGGAGAACCCCGAGAAAACCCACGCACACGGTTCTGCAACAATAAAGTCAGTAGCTATGGCGACAAACAAAGTTTAAAAGTGATGAAAATATAATCATAATAACACTTGGAAATACGAGGCACGTCCAGAAAATAAGTGTAGTAGATTTTTGTAGGTTTGAAAAAGAGTATTTAAACTTAACTTTTACATGGTTACATCAGAACATATGTTAACTATTTTTCCACGTAGTCGCCATCCCTCTCGATGCACTTAGTGAGACGAGGGATCTATTTTTATATGTCTTGGTTAAAAAAGTTTGGTCAGGGGAATGTCAATATGATTCAAAACATCCTATCCGAGTGACTCAAAGTTGTCTTGTTGCATTGGCCGTATGCTGTATGTATTATAATAATACATACAACTATAAGCAGTATATATGTTAATGAATGCTCGTCTTATACTAGTGACAAAGACAAAGACTTGCAAGACCACATATAATATATCTAATACCAAATCGCGGTTGTAAAGAAAAGAGTGTATTACATAGCACAAATAAATCAACAGTCTATTGATAACTGATATCAAGCTCAGGATTTCCACTCAAGAGAATACAAAACATTGTGCAGTGAAGTTGGAAAGTATTAAAAACTATAGAACAAAAGATACAAACGATACCTAAAATAACTTCACGTAACGGAAAAAACACAAATGAAACTGTTACTTGATTAAAATAATTAACAGAAATAAATATACTCCATCAAATTTTAAATTGTTTCTAGAAGATCGGGGTATTTTGTCTGATTTTAATCAAATATTCATTTTTTATATACATGAACTGAATGCAAAAATTTGTACAGTATCCTCTTGCGTATTATCTTCAAATTTGCAGGAGGTAAAAGTTTGTTTATTTGCTCTTAGCTAACATACTTTTCATTATGTTCATCAAGGCGAAACAATGTACCGTCACTTTTACACAATTTTAGAAATGCCACTCGAACTTCATCATCTTAAAACCCAGCCGGACTGATGCCTGAACTTTTATAGGCAACTGTACTTGTAGCGTCACACTTGAAATCAATCAGAACATAAGTTCCTGGCTTAATATTATGTGCTGAGAGTTTAAATCCCGAGACAGGTTTATCAACTGATGGCCCAGGAACGTCAGAACAGCTCGTTTGTGAACTAGACGTGACACTATCATCAGTGTAAACATCACTATACTCACGCCTTTGAGATAATGTTTGTATGGCTGGTTGCTGAGTCGATCTCGAAGAAACTTGTATTTTGATAAAGTTGGACATTGCGGTAAGACTAACTAAAATGTTAAAAGTGATAGAAGTTCCGTATTCCAATGATATCAGTAGTAACATCCAACGTTTGTTCAGGAGAAGGCGACCCGCTTCTTCAAAGTCAACTTGAGATACAAAAAGCATATTAACACTTTTAGATAAAGTGACAGTGTGTTCATAGAAATCTTGTGTAGAATTAATTTTTGTGGCTCTGGCCTTGAGCAACATCCAAACAGTCCTTTTGATTATGACCACCTATGGCTTCTACCAGTCCCTTTCCATGTTCTAGTGCAAAGGTGAAGTTTTTATGTAACTAAGAAACCTACTGTTTCGTCTGTACATAAATTTACATCAGTACTTTGTGTAACGGAGGTGACATCGTGTCAGTGTTAATTCAAGACATGTAACCTCCGTTACACGTGTCAAAAAGGAAATATATTTATAAACTACTTATTGTAGATGAAACATTAGTTATGTCTTCGTTATTATTCACCGTACGTTTCGTGCAAATAACACAGCTATGTTCCATTTTACATGAATTTATCACTATTTGTTGTAAAGGAGGTTACATCGTGTTGTTACTCATCAAAACCTGCATAAGTTTAACACAGTACCTGCCTTGACAATACTTATTGCTCTCTTCAAAACTACAAGTGTGCTTCTTTCGTTCCTTCCATAAATGGGTTACTTTACTTCGTCCACTAATTGATACAAGCTAGCCAAATTGAGCATCTTCGAACGGAAGTTTGACCATGCGCGAACAGTTTTATTCAGTGATACAAATATATAACAGAGAGGTACAATAAATGCACAATTAATATGTTTTTGTAAAATATGCGGGTGCTCAATTCCAGCGTAGATACATTATTCGCCAGATTTCATATGTATTATTCTCTTGAAATTCCCACTTTCTCGTGGAATGGCCGATAGTTGAATTACAAACTTTTCTTATTTCCAGTTACACTAATGCTAATAGCAGAAGGAAACAGTTACTCGCACACTGTGAATGAATTGAATTTTGCCAACATTACAAAGAGTTTACCTCTTGCTATTATTATCATCTGAAGTCCCAACGGAAACTGGCCAGTTCTTCCCGAGAATAATGTTGCCAGAGTTCTTGACCTTCAAGGAAAAGGTTGGTTTTGTCTGTGTGCAAACTATACACGGTACTTCGATTGAGTTGCTAACTGTCGAACTCAAAACATGCTAATCACAAAAAGTGTCTATACAATATACGAAGTTTTTTTCTTTTTAAATAATGGATCTACTTTCCAATGTTATCCGCATTGTGCGCATATTGCTTAATGTTTGTACGCCTATTGCTTAATGAAGTCACATTTTTGTCTGAAAATATATCACAACCAGGTTTACAGAATTATATAATTTTAAGCAATGTTGCAAACTATACCATTATTTGCCATATCTCCAGAACAGACTGGGACATCTCATTATTGTAAATGGCAATATGATCTTCATATCAATTGAAAAGCATCTACGCAATTAGATGAGATACGTATGTAAGCAGCTTTTCGAAATAAGGCATTCAGGAAGAAATCAAACCTTTCATCTCTTGTAACTTTGTTTATATTCATTTGATATTAGTCGTATCATGATCATAGCATTAGACACTAAAGTATACTGGATGTGCATTGGTCCTTTTGTTTCAACTGCGTTGTTACTGCTGCAGAGGCCACCAAATTTGAATGTTTGCGATACTATGGCGCCCTCAGTTTGCAACACCGAATAACAAATGTAACATCATATGTTTTCGTTTTACATGCAGATTTAAAATACGTAACAACATGACATAGCGCCATTCGAAAAAAAAAAAATATAGGCCTAACTTTATGTTGAATTGGAAACACTGTTAATCTGCTGATACCTCAGAATATGTCAAACAATGTCCTCCTGCTGACATTTGCATAGCAGAAAACTTCAGTGATTTCTTGTCAATTAGTTTAAAAGCAACAAGGGAGTAACAAGATATATGGTTCACCCTGCATATGTCTGGTGACGGAGATATTCCTAGTTCCTTGTCACACACAGATAAGTGATTATGTATAGGCTTATCGTTAATTATTGTTCCCGGAATGGTTCAAACCTTAGCTTGGGTCAATTAAAAACAAACATTTGTTGATATATTTTAGCTGTGTTGTCATTAAAAGAGGAAATGATGCCGACATTCACCTACAGAAAGGCTACTTTTTCCAAAGGGAAATAGCGATACAATATATTTACAATGTACTTATTTATATTTCTGGAACAGCTTATCTTCAAATTATAACCCAGATTTTGAATCAGGCCCGTATCCAGGGGGGTCTAGGGGGGCCAGGCCGCCCCTAAATTTTTGCTGGCCCCTCTAAAATGTTCACGGTAGGCTTGCAAATGAACTATAATATGGTGATGAACTATAATATTGTTGGATCGGGCCCTCCTAACTTCATCCGCCACCCCTAAGTTTTTGGGCTGGCTACCGGTCTGGTTTGAATCAATACTAAAAGATATAAATGCAGTAATTATTAGTATGTTGCATTAGAAAGTGGATATATTTCATTCACACGTGATTAATTTCCTGCCCTTGAGTAACACCAGTTATTTCAAGGAAAACGCCACAACGACATCCTTTTTTACGGGGCAAAGCCAAGAAATCAAATAACAGGGAATCGCCACGGAGTTTACTTTGATCATTCAACTTGAAGTAGGCCTATATGATGGATTACAATGACTGACAAACTGTCTTATAAAAGTTTATCAATGACACCAGGGGCGGATCCAGGGGGAAGGGCGATCGTCCCCCCAGAAGAGGAAACTTTCTTATTTTATATACATAAATAAAACCTGTCCCCAAGTTTGGAGCCCTTAAAAGTAGCAGTATGACAACCCTCCCCCCCAGAAGTCGGTCCTGGATCTGCCCCTGAATGACACTCATAGTCACCCAGGTTTTCGTGTCGCTCAAGACTTGTGAAGAAGAAGTTGGAATGTTTCTGATGTTTCTCCTACATATATCTACATGCTATGTTCACAATACAGATATTGTCAATATAGCGACTTCGCTTATGCTCGAAGGCAATGAATAAATAGGCGTAAAACTAATACGGTAAAAAAAAAAAAAAAAAAAAAAAAAAAAAAGAACAGATTTAATGCTAGTCGAGGAGCACAATAAATTAGAAAATTATATTAAGAAAATCACGATCCGAAATTTAATAATAACAAATCTTTAATCTTCGTCTCACAGTAGCACGATAAATCATTAATGAAAGCGAAAGATCATGATATGATTGGTGGAATGAGAACGTGGGAGAACCTCGAAGAAACCCACGGACACCATGCTGCCCATCACAAACTTACTTGGCTTAGAATCGAGCCAGGGACCCCTCCCACCAGAGGTGAAGGCTCTACCACTGAGCCATCTGAACCCTTCCGAAACTCTTGAGTCTTATTATACCAGCTATAAAGGTCGTTCAAGCTGTGAGACCAAGACTAGTTTTCGTCCCTGGGTATAAGAAAGCTTTGCGTCCCTCTCTCCTATTTGTTCGTATTTTGTCATATGTAACCAAAAAGAACATAACAGACAACTGACAGAAGCGAAAGCATTACAGTGTATTTCAACGATACAAAATAAAAGCAACAATAACTAAAACTTAGTGAATACAAGTTTACAGAAAATATGTAGACCACAATATTATCAGTAAGTTCCCAAGTACAGTGAAGCACAGAGGTGAATCTAGAACATTAAATTGGGGGAAAGAGCAGCCAGACCCCAGACTATGACAGGTACACTCATGTCCAAAATTATTGTCGCATGTCTATAAATATGTTGTTGTAGGAATATAATTTGATAACAAATTCGCCCAGTATTTCTTACAATGTTAGTATGTGTATAATCGGCAAAAACATGTATGTGGCAAATTTCATGTCAAAAGAGCAGTAAATAAAAACAATATAACGAAAATAAAATTTTCTTGTCCATTTAGTAACATTTTGTTTTACTCATTCTAATTTTCGTATTCATAATTCGTTTCCTATGAAATTTACCACGAATATACATTTCCCGATTATACACACAGTATCCGTATTAAAAGTACCCTGCAAAACCATTATCAAATTATATTTTCACAATAAGACAGTTATAGATATACGACAATCATTTTGGACATGAGTGTACATCATGAGCTCACTATAAACTTACAAAAATATATAAATAATAGCTTCAATTACTTCTGTCAGTCAAAAAACTGGGGGCCCAGGCCCCGGGCTACATCCGCCACTGGCGAAGCAGCTCAACGATACATGCAGCGTTTCTTTTCCCAATATCATAGTTTAATCTCTATCTTGCAATGTGTCATCCTGATACCAGGCACCTGTAGGCGTGCGTAAATATGAGCCTCTGTATTGATATCTAGCATAAAAGTTCGAAAATCTTAAAATACGTTAAAAAAATGTTTAGGAGGAGGAGTCCAGAAGTACATAAAATGTGAAAACTTTAAAGGAAAAATGGAAGAAGATTCAAGTACTTAGATCTAACATAACCTAATCAAAACTAACCTAACCTAAACTAATCTGAACTAACCCAATAATAATAGAAATAAGCCAAATTCTATATATTTTCTTTTCGAAAATTATGCTGGACCCCTACACTAACATGATCTAACAAACTAATCAGAAACTACCGAAACTGTACATTTTAAAGAAAAAAATAGCTGGACCTCTTCTTCTAAACATTGTCCAAGGAAACAATCATTATAGGTTTATCTAAATTTTATGGAGCAAAGGTAGAACTTATTGTGTAGAATTCTTGTTTCGTATTCAGAGGGCCCCGACATCGAACATAAATCCGGCAATTTTCCAGTTTATTATTATTATTATTAGCTGAACCATGACAATGGCCACACGTTGAAAAACACACCCTGGACATTTTCATCTTCTTTCGCAGTTTCATCTCTGACAAGATTCGAGAACCCAACCTGGTTCTGGTGTTCTTTCTACTACCAACTATTCTACGAATATTCATGTCAATTTCTCGTCCATCTCCTGAACTTACAAAGTATATACATATTTATGGAGCACTACAGATCACGCCCCGGTGCCGAAAAAGAGCATGGAATTATAACATTTATGAAATACTTCGTTCCTAGGTGTCAGAGAAGATTGTTGATTCTGCTCTTCGCTAAAATATTGCAAACTTCACGCACATCATCTGACTGCTTTCCAATAGTTTACAAATTAATAGATAATCTTACAATTTAAGTATAAATAATAATGTTTCTCTATTATTTAACACAGGCGCTAAAATAATTACAATTCAGGGAGGAAGAATACTTTTAACAACAGATTTATTTTATTTTACTTATTTATTTTTTGAAAAGAAAAGTTTTCTTTTAAAGGAAAACTATTACAGACCAGAATATGCATCATTATATTTTAGATTATTTTAGTTGTATGAACACACTGAATGGGTGTGCCAAACGTCAAAATTTCTATTAGTTTTCACGTAATAATAGTTGCATTAAAACGATTTTAAAGACTATGATCTAGATAATGCTCATTATCCAATACAAATTTTAGAAAACAAACCAAGAAACTACACACGGCACCCCAGTCATAACAGGGCAATATAACCTATTATTAATCAAGAATTACTATCACAACGGACGTCCGCAGAAATTGCCAAAACGACAAATAACCAAATCAAAATTAAACTTGGGAGGAAAAAAATGTCAGAATATTTACTATGAATCACAAATATCAGCAACCTTCTCAAGAGAGGGGGAAAAGAAAATGTTTTCTTACAGACAATAAATATATGCAAATAATCTGATGACATTTTGTATCAACATTATCTTTATTCTGCTTTGGTAGGTCGGTCGAATATTGTGCAAGCATTGAACGAGCCACTCACTGAGCATATCAATCGTCCACACATTTCCATGACAATCTCAAGCAGCTAAACAAGGCAAAATTAAAGAAACAGACGGGATAAGTAGAATAAAATGAAACACAGATGGCGGTTAAATACATACCTAGCACGTTCTGTTTAACTTTCCGATATTCTTCTTTATGGTTCTCAAACAAACAAAGTAAACACAATAATAATGAAGCACAACATACGAAAACGTGAATCACAAACAAACAAGCACCCCACGTCCACCACTACTAAGCCACGACTGACGGTCACAGTGCGCCGACGGAAGGCCGAGTTCAACTGTTCCCTTTCGTGGCTCCGATCCTCGCCATAGCGGTTAGTTGCTTGTGTGCGCATGCGTAGAGAGGCACGAGCATCTCTCGCCATTGAAAGATACGGGAAAATCAAATAAAAAGCAAGCGCACACACTGACAAAATATTATCAAGCTGGGAATATATCCCGACAGGAACGGGCGTTCTCATCATTTTAATGTGAATTGTCTTGCATTCATTTCGACAAAAGTATTTATATAAAAATAATTCTTTTATTTCTGTAGTCTATAAATTAATGAAAAACATTAAACAGTGTGTATTCACTGCAGCCATTTGGCAAGGGTAAAATTATATGCTAAAATTCATTTCGAATTTATTTGCTATCCAAAATTATTATATGTATTGAAATTTTATAAAACCTGACAAAGCAAGATATTCAAAGCTCGAATGATGATTTCAGAATATTTTCTACGTGGGAGGGGGGGGGGGCTTTCAATATACGGGAGATTAATGTGGTACTGCGAAAAGACTGGTATCCTACGTTGAGCATAATCGGAGATATGCCCCGGGGAGAGATTTTTTAGGTAGGGGGGGGGATTCTCTTGCGCCATCCCAAGAAATAAATACTGCTTATAACTATATTTTATAGCACCTTCTACTTTCTAGAACAAGGGTAGTCAACCGACAGCACATGTATTACTAGTGGCCCCTAATTCTTCCTAAATGACAGTTATGAAGTTGCCAAATTTTGAAGAAGTAATACCCAACGCGAAGGGCAAAAGTGTCTTGCTCTCTAACATATAAAAATTACAAGAGTTAATGTTTCTCTTTTTGCACAAATTGACGTGGGGAACCTGGGTTCGATCCCCACAATTGTGGTTTGCTGATTGTGTCGGTTTTCTTCGAAACAATTTTTCGAGGGAAATGTATATTGTAATTGTGTTCTTATTTAGAGATTAAAAAAAAAAAAAAAAAAACAAGCTTTTTGGGGGGTAGGCGGAAGCTTTTTCTCATATAAAAACTCAACTTGTTTTTGAAAATAAAAAAATAAACCGAAACTTTAGCGATTTTTTTCCTTTTTATGGTTCACTTATGCAAGTTCAGTGAAACCTTTGAATTACGGACACACATCAAGAGCTTCTTCGTGGCTACATGAAATGAAATACGGTTATGCCGGTTCCACGTCCCACGGTTATGCCAGTTAGGCTAAAGAAGGCGGTGATGATGAGAAATAAATGAAATAGTGGAATAAGGAAAGTGGAAGGAAACGAGAGAACCCCGAGAAAACCCACGTCCATCACAAATATCACTTGGCGCGAGCTGGGATTAAACCAAGAACCTCATGCACCAGAGGTGAACGCATACCACTGAGCCACCGTGGCCTCCTCATAGCTAAATGGTTAACGTACGAGCTTTTGTGGCAGGAGCTCCGAGTCCGATCCTCGGAGTGGGGCCATGTGATTTGGATCTCACGTTAAGTTGTAGATCCATGTTTCAGTTCACCTCTGTTCTGAAAGAGATACTAAACTGCGATTCAATGATAACGGACGGCTATGGGGCATCATTATTTGTCCGTAAATGAAAGGTGTCTGTTACGGAGAGAATACTTAAATTTTGATTACTCTCAGCTTATGCTGTAATAGACGAGCTTTTGTGGCAGGAGCTCCGAGTCCGATCCTCGGAGTGGGGCCATGTGATTTGGATCTCACGTTAAGTTGTAGATCCATGTTTCAGTTCACCTCTGTTCTGAAAGAGATACTAAACTGCGATTCAATGATAACGGACAGCTATGGGGCATCATTATTTGTCCGTAAATGAAAGGTGTCTGTTACGGAGAGAATACTTAAATTTTGATTACTCTCAGCTTATGCTGTAATAGACGAGCTTTTGTGGCAGGAGCTCCGAGTCCGATCCTCGGAGTGGGGCCATGTGATTTGGATCTCACGTTAAGTTGTAGATCCATGTTTCAGTTCACCTCTGTTCTGAAAGAGATACTAAACTGCGATTCAATGATAACGGACGGCTATGGGGCATCATTATTTGTCCGTAAATGAAAGGTGTCTGTTACGGAGAGAATACTTAAATTTTGATTACTCTCAGCTTATGCTGTAATAGACGAGCTTTTGTGGCAGGAGCTCCGAGTCCGATCCTCGGAGTGGGGCCATGTGATTTGGATCTCACGTTAAGTTGTAGATCCATGTTTCAGTTAGCCTCTGTTCTGAAAGAGATACTAAACTGCGATTCAATGATAACGGACAGCTATGGGGCATCATTATTTGTCCGTAAATGAAAGGTGTCTGTTACGGAGAGAATACTTAAATTTTGATTACTCTCAGCTTATGCTGTAATAGACGAGCTTTTGTGGCAGGAGCTCCGAGTCCGATCCTCGGAGTGGGGCCATGTGATTTGGATCTCACGTTAAGTTGTAGATCCATGTTTCAGTTCACCTCTGTTCTGAAAGAGATACTAAACTGCGATTCAATGATAACGGACAGCTATGGGGCATCATTATTTGTCCGTAAATGAAAGGTGTCTGTTACGGAGAGAATACTTAAATTTTGATTACTCTCAGCTTATGCTGTAATAGACGAGCTTTTGTGGCAGGAGCTCCGAGTCCGATCCTCGGAGTGGGGCCATGTGATTTGGATCTCACGTTAAGTTGTAGATCCATGTTTCAGTTCACCTCTGTTCTGAAAGAGATACTAAACTGCGATTCAATGATAACGGACGGCTATGGGGCATCATTATTTGTCCGTAAATGAAAGGTGTCTGTTACGGAGAGAATACTTAAATTTTGATTACTCTCAGCTTATGCTGTAATAGACGAGCTTTTGTGGCAGGAGCTCCGAGTCCGATCCTCGGAGTGGGGCCATGTGATTTGGATCTCACGTTAAGTTGTAGATCCATGTTTCAGTTCACCTCTGTTCTGAAAGAGATACTAAACTGCGATTCAATGATAACGGACAGCTATGGGGCATCATTATTTGTCCGTAAATGAAAGGTGTCTGTTACGGAGAGAATACTTAAATTTTGATTACTCTCAGCTTATGCTGTAATAGACGAGCTTTTGTGGCAGGAGCTCCGAGTGCGATCCTCGGAGTGGGGCCATGTGATTTGGATCTCACGTTAAGTTGTAGATCCATGTTTCAGTTCACCTCTGTTCTGAAAGAGATACTAAACTGCGATTCAATGATAACGGACGGCTATGGGGCATCATTATTTGTCCGTAAATGAAAGGTGTCTGTTACGGAGAGAATACTTAAATTTTGATTACTCTCAGCTTATGCTGTAATAGACGAGCTTTTGTGGCAGGAGCTCCGAGTCCGATCCTCGGAGTGGGGCCATGTGATTTGGATCTCACGTTAAGTTGTAGATCCATGTTTCAGTTAGCCTCTGTTCTCAAAGAGATACTAAACTGCGATTCAATGATAACGGACAGCTATGGGGCATCATTATTTGTCCGTAAATGAAAGGTGTCTGTTACGGAGAGAATACTTAAATTTTGATTACTCTCAGCTTATGCTGTAATAGACGAGCTTTTGTGGCAGGAGCTCCGAGTCCGATCCTCGGAGTGAAGCCATGTGATTTGGATCTCACGTTAAGTTGTAGATCCATGTTTCAGTTCACCTCTGTTCTGAAAGAGATACTAAACTGCGATTCAATGATAACGGACAGCTATGGGGCATCATTATTTGTCCGTAAATGAAAGGTGTCTGTTACGGAGAGAATACTTAAATTTTGATTACTCTCAGCTTATGCTGTAATAGACGAGCTTTTGTGGCAGGAGCTCCGAGTCCGATCCTCGGAGTGGGGCCATGTGATTTGGATCTCACGTTAAGTTGTAGATCCATGTTTCAGTTCACCTCTGTTCTGAAAGAGATACTAAACTGCGATTCAATGATAACGGACAGCTATGGGGCATCATTATTTGTCCGTAAATGAAAGGTGTCTGTTACGGAGAGAATACTTAAATTTTGATTACTCTCAGCTTATGCTGTAATAGACGAGCTTTTGTGGCAGGAGCTCCGAGTCCGATCCTCGGAGTGGGGCCATGTGATTTGGATCTCACGTTAAGTTGTAGATCCATGTTTCAGTTCACCTCTGTTCTGAAAGAGATACTAAACTGCGATTCAATGATAACGGACAGCTATGGGGCATCATTATTTGTCCGTAAATGAAAGGTGTCTGTTACGGAGAGAATACTTAAATTTTGATTACTCTCAGCTTATGCTGTAATAGACGAGCTTTTGTGGCAGGAGCTCCGAGTCCGATCCTCGGAGTGGGGCCATGTGATTTGGATCTCACGTTAAGTTGTAGATCCATGTTTCAGTTCACCTCTGTTCTGAAAGAGATACTAAACTGCGATTCAATGATAACGGACAGCTATGGGGCATCATTATTTGTCCGTAAATGAAAGGTGTCTGTTACGGAGAGAATACTTAAATTTTGATTACTCTCAGCTTATGCTGTAATAGACGAGCTTTTGTGGCAGGAGCTCCGAGTCCGATCCTCGGAGTGGGGCCATGTGATTTGGATCTCACGTTAAGTTGTAGATCCATGTTTCAGTTCACCTCTGTTCTGAAAGAGATACTAAACTGCGATTCAATGATAACGGACAGCTATGGGGCATCATTATTTGTCCGTAAATGAAAGGTGTCTGTTACGGAGAGAATACTTAAATTTTGATTACTCTCAGCTTATGCTGTAATAGACGAGCTTTTGTGGCAGGAGCTCCGAGTCCGATCCTCGGAGTGGGGCCATGTGATTTGGATCTCACGTTAAGTTGTAGATCCATGTTTCAGTTAGCCTCTGTTCTCAAAGAGATACTAAACTGCGATTCAATGATAACGGACAGCTATGGGGCATCATTATTTGTCCGTAAATGAAAGGTGTCTGTTACGGAGAGAATACTTAAATTTTGATTACTCTCAGCTTATGCTGTAATAGACGAGCTTTTGTGGCAGGAGCTCCGAGTCCGATCCTCGGAGTGGGGCCATGTGATTTGGATCTCACGTTAAGTTGTAGATCCATGTTTCAGTTCACCTCTGTTCTGAAAGAGATACTAAACTGCGATTCAATGATAACGGACGGCTATGGGGCATCATTATTTGTCCGTAAATGAAAGGTGTCTGTTACGGAGAGAATACTTAAATTTTGATTACTCTCAGCTTATGCTGTAATAGACGAGCTTTTGTGGCAGGAGCTCCGAGTCCGATCCTCGGAGTGAAGCCATGTGATTTGGATCTCACGTTAAGTTGTAGATCCATGTTTCAGTTCACCTCTGTTCTGAAAGAGATACTAAACTGCGATTCAATGATAACGGACAGCTATGGGGCATCATTATTTGTCCGTAAATGAAAGGTGTCTGTTACGGAGAGAATACTTAAATTTTGATTACTCTCAGCTTATGCTGTAATAGACGAGCTTTTGTGGCAGGAGCTCCGAGTCCGATCCTCGGAGTGGGGCCATGTGATTTGGATCTCACGTTAAGTTGTAGATCCATGTTTCAGTTCACCTCTGTTCTGAAAGAGATACTAAACTGCGATTCAATGATAACGGACAGCTATGGGGCATCATTATTTGTCCGTAAATGAAAGGTGTCTGTTACGGAGAGAATACTTAAATTTTGATTACTCTCAGCTTATGCTGTAATAGACGAGCTTTTGTGGCAGGAGCTCCGAGTCCGATCCTCGGAGTGGGGCCATGTGATTTGGATCTCACGTTAAGTTGTAGATCCATGTTTCAGTTCACCTCTGTTCTGAAAGAGATACTAAACTGCGATTCAATGATAACGGACAGCTATGGGGCATCATTATTTGTCCGTAAATGAAAGGTGTCTGTTACGGAGAGAATACTTAAATTTTGATTACTCTCAGCTTATGCTGTAATAGACGAGCTTTTGTGGCAGGAGCTCCGAGTCCGATCCTCGGAGTGGGGCCATGTGATTTGGATCTCACGTTAAGTTGTAGATCCATGTTTCAGTTCACCTCTGTTCTGAAAGAGATACTAAACTGCGATTCAATGATAACGGACAGCTATGGGGCATCATTATTTGTCCGTAAATGAAAGGTGTCTGTTACGGAGAGAATACTTAAATTTTGATTACTCTCAGCTTATGCTGTAATAGACGAGCTTTTGTGGCAGGAGCTCCGAGTCCGATCCTCGGAGTGGGGCCATGTGATTTGGATCTCACGTTAAGTTGTAGATCCATGTTTCAGTTAGCCTCTGTTCTCAAAGAGATACTAAACTGCGATTCAATGATAACGGACAGCTATGGGGCATCATTATTTGTCCGTAAATGAAAGGTGTCTGTTACGGAGAGAATACTTAAATTTTGATTACTCTCAGCTTATGCTGTAATAGACGAGCTTTTGTGGCAGGAGCTCCGAGTCCGATCCTCGGAGTGGGGCCATGTGATTTGGATCTCACGTTAAGTTGTAGATCCATGTTTCAGTTCACCTCTGTTCTGAAAGAGATACTAAACTGCGATTCAATGATAACGGACGGCTATGGGGCATCATTATTTGTCCGTAAATGAAAGGTGTCTGTTACGGAGAGAATACTTAAATTTTGATTACTCTCAGCTTATGCTGTAATAGACGAGCTTTTGTGGCAGGAGCTCCGAGTCCGATCCTCGGAGTGAAGCCATGTGATTTGGATCTCACGTTAAGTTGTAGATCCATGTTTCAGTTCACCTCTGTTCTGAAAGAGATACTAAACTGCGATTCAATGATAACGGACAGCTATGGGGCATCATTATTTGTCCGTAAATGAAAGGTGTCTGTTACGGAGAGAATACTTAAATTTTGATTACTCTCAGCTTATGCTGTAATAGACGAGCTTTTGTGGCAGGAGCTCCGAGTCCGATCCTCGGAGTGGGGCCATGTGATTTGGATCTCACGTTAAGTTGTAGATCCATGTTTCAGTTCACCTCTGTTCTGAAAGAGATACTAAACTGCGATTCAATGATAACGGACAGCTATGGGGCATCATTATTTGTCCGTAAATGAAAGGTGTCTGTTACGGAGAGAATACTTAAATTTTGATTACTCTCAGCTTATGCTGTAATAGACGAGCTTTTGTGGCAGGAGCTCCGAGTCCGATCCTCGGAGTGGGGCCATGTGATTTGGATCTCACGTTAAGTTGTAGATCCATGTTTCAGTTCACCTCTGTTCTGAAAGAGATACTAAACTGCGATTCAATGATAACGGACAGCTATGGGGCATCATTATTTGTCCGTAAATGAAAGGTGTCTGTTACGGAGAGAATACTTAAATTTTGATTACTCTCAGCTTATGCTGTAATAGACGAGCTTTTGTGGCAGGAGCTCCGAGTCCGATCCTCGGAGTGGGGCCATGTGATTTGGATCTCACGTTAAGTTGTAGATCCATGTTTCAGTTCACCTCTGTTCTGAAAGAGATACTAAACTGCGATTCAATGATAACGGACAGCTATGGGGCATCATTATTTGTCCGTAAATGAAAGGTGTCTGTTACGGAGAGAATACTTAAATTTTGATTACTCACAGCTTATGCTGTAATAGAATGCAATACACAGTAAATACACGAGCTTAATGTAAATCTAGGGTAGTATCGAAATACTATACCTTGTGTTCGAATCGGGGGGCGCGGTGGCTCAGTGGTAGAGCGTTCACCTCCTGTGCTTGGGGTTCCTAGTTCGATCCCAGCTCCCGCCGTGTGGACAAACACCGTGCTCGTGGTTTTCTCGGGGTTCTCCCGCTTCCTCCTACTTTCTTCATTCCACCATTTCACTCATCTGTCATCATTACCGTCTCCTTTAGCCTAACCGGCATAACCGAGGGACATAAAATTTTATTTCATTTCATTTCTGTGTTCGAATCACTGAGGGGATGAAGGGGATATCCACCTCCGTTAAAAAAAGTATGGCTTACCAGAATATAGATGCTCTAGATATTTTGAACAGTCCTGTATATGTCACCATTTCCTTGTAAAAAAAATCTATTAATTCTCATACAGAACTGAAGTAAAAATAAAAGTAACGCAATAAGAACATTATTATTATTATTATTATTATTATTATTATTATTATTATTATTATTATTATTATTATTATTATTATTATTATTATTATTATTATTATTATTATTATTCTCTGTGAAAGTTCTCTAGGTCATGGACTTATAACTGACATTTTGTAAGAAAGGGATTTTCTTTAGTTTCCTGCATCAAAGATCTACCTAGGTATTTTCAAATTGCAAAAAAAAAAAGTATTTTCTCTGTTAAATATGTTTAAAGTGAGGGTAATTAGTAAAACGTTGGAGAAAAAGAAAGCTATTCGTGTCCGTATCTGAGAGCGTCCGCAAAAGGAGGAATTCTTTCCCATAATACGTCGGAACAGAATGATATGTTCTTCTTATGTAGAGATATAAGTGCCCGTCATTAAGGGAGGTTTCACTGACTGTACTACCTCTGTTTTGGTGTAATTGATTCTACAATTTACAAAAGTGATTTTCATAACATTTCGTATTTGTGAGTCGAATGTTCAATCCGAAGTTGGCTATCTTAAGTGGTTTCAAAGTGGCATTGCACTGATTTGCCAGCAAGTGTATGTTTAAGGTATGCAACCCAACACACCATAGCCGCCGTTTTGGTTGCCTAACCCCTTGTCAAGTGTCTAAGTTATACATGTTGTTCTACTTATTGTTATCGTTGGTTTTGAGAGAACAAGTGAAACGGAACTAATTTTTACAACAGAATACAGACACTTTAGATCATACTCTCAACAATTTTTCATACCACGAAACATAACATGCATTGCCAATCGTTAAACAAACTTAGGAGAATATTTGGATGAGGATTGGTAGCAACGTACGTTTGGCCTATCAATAACTAATAAGCTATTTATGTTTTCTCTCTCTTTAGTAGAGTAATAGCCTACTATTTCCACTGGGAAATACGTACCGCGCAGAGGTGCCCGAAGGAAATTTTCTAGGGGGAAGAGACATCTGCAGAACTTTTTGCACATTTTGACTTTTCTCGTCTTCTGCTGATAGCGGCATTCTTCACCAGTGTTGCCGTGGGTGATAAGACACTGACAAGGGGACATCTTATATTGATAGTAGCATTGTCCAATCAAACAATGCGCAGTGTATAGAGGAGTGAAGGAAAGTGAGAAATCGAAAGTTTTACCGGCCGACACCCAGAAACACAGGAGATACAGAGGAAAGAAGAATCTAGAATCATGTGAAGATAGCAATGTAAAAGAAGCACTGATACAGAAAGAACTTCAAAATGATTAACCTAATCAAAATGACATTTACACAATAGTATAGTAAGCAAACATTGTACCTACAGACATCCTCAATAACATCATATGTAATGCAGTGTTGCGAATTGAGTACAAAATGAAATTTTGTTAAATGACACGGAATACAAATTGTAACTAGAAAATCTAATTAGGAGTAAAACCATACCTGTGAAGTCCTGATGTACAGTGTTGCCAATGTTTGGGGATAGGCCTATATGAATTATTACATGAATCTTGGATGTAGAAGAGTACATACAGTACACGATTGGAAATAGTTAAAATCAAAATATGAGATCAATCAAGAATATAATCACTGAATTACGAAAATAACGGACGAAGCACAGTATGGAAACAGCTTTGCCCAAGTAGAAAATCAGAATAGTATCAAACACAACACCCAAACCGAAATGATGTATGGTCTTGGAATGACAATTGATTAGCAGGCTCACGTTTCTGATGCACGTAATATTGTAGAACCTCGCACATTATTGACAACACTGTACATCACAAATTCACAGACATGGATCTACTCCTAATTAGATTTTCTAGATGTTATAATTTGTGTTCCGTGCCATTTAACAAAACTTCATTTTGTGCTCAGTTGGCAACACTGCATTACATATGATGTTATTCAGCATGTCTATGGGTACAATATTTACTTACTATACTGTTGTGTAAATGTCATTTTGATTACTTTTAATAATTTTGAAGTTTTGTGTCAAATTTTGAAGTAATAATTTTGAAGTTTTTGTGTGTGAATTTTTTCTGTCAGTGTGAAGTTTTTTCCATTGCTATCTTTACATGATTCTAGATTCTTCTTTCCTCTATATCTCCTATGTTTCTGGGTGTCGGCCCGTAAAACTTTGGATTTCTCACTTTCCTTCACTCATCTATAGACTGAGCATTGTTTGATTGAACAATGCTACTATCAATATAAGATATTCCCTTGTGAGTCACAACTAGAGGAAAGAAAGGAACTTGAGAGCCTTAACAGGACTAATCATTCATCCTACTTTATTTTACTTCATAACAACGAATTTTCAGTTGAATTTGTGAACAAAACACCTCCTAAAGTATGACGTCATTACTTATTACTTTGACTCCCTTCTGCCCAAAAACACAAAACGCGCTTCGTTATGTGTTATGGTATACTATTCCCAAAAGAGTAACTATTCCCAAAATTTCAGATTTTTTTTAATCCATGCCCATTGGAGATATTGGACAGCGTTTATAACTTTTCCTTCTCGAATCTTAACGTCCTCAACGAACTACGTGAACCGACCTAAATAAACTGTGTAGGAAATGACAATGGAATGAAATCGTTTAGTTTAATGTCCTACGATTGTTTGTAAGGGTAAGCGAGACGATGATTAAGGCAGGCGAACAATGATGGGAGAATCGGTGAAATGAGAATGTGGAAGGAAACGGGAGTAGAGCCGAGAAAACCCACGGACACGATGTTGTCCACCACAAAAGTACTTGAGCGGGGATTGAACCAGAAACCTCAAGCGCCAGAGCTAAGTAAGCGACTGTGCTCCTTGCAAACTATTTAGGAGCATACACATATACAGGGCACATCATTTTTATCTTGATACGACATTGTAACTTTTAAAATAACAGATAGATATTTGTACCATGCAAATGTCGATAGGAAGACATTGTTTGACATACAGTGTTCTATGGTACTATCAGACTAATGGAATTCCCAACTGAACATAAAGTTGTATTTTTTCAAGTGACACTACGTCAGATTATCACATGTTTGAAAACAGCATGTTAACTGAAATGTTATCACATTTATAACTCAGTGTGCAAACTAAGGACACCAAAGTATCACAAATATCAAAATTTGGAGGCTTCTACAACAATAATTACGCAAGTGTGACAGACGGGGCAATGCACATCCAAAGTATTTTAGTGTGACCAAGTATTTTGAAGAAACTGCTTAGGTATCACATCCAATCATATACGTGGAACATACAG
Organism: Thermobia domestica; assembly: GCF_964235325.1. Lineage (NCBI taxonomy): Eukaryota > Metazoa > Arthropoda > Insecta > Zygentoma > Lepismatidae > Thermobia > Thermobia domestica. Next base: position 200,140,011 of record NC_137468.1, read on the forward strand.
TTGTGTGAGTTTAGGTCAAAGTGGGCACCTTTGCTCAAAATACACTCGACTCGTACTTTCCACATTCTAGCACAAACTTTTGGTCTCCCTTATCACGAGTTCTTAGTTGAAATACAGCGCGATGCGGAAGTGGGCGTACCCCTAATTGGTGTTTTCTGACGGTTTTAAGTTTCACCCATTTTGTTTGGTAATATTGCTTGACATTGTCTGGCAACATTGCTATCCATGTTCATATTGTTTTCTGCTTGGTAACAGTTATTACCTGAACCTCAACCTGAATTACCTGAATCAGGCGTTTCCTGGCCGCTGGATTAGAAGAGGTTGTAAATCTTCACCAGCTCCCTTTGCCCGGCCTCTAAGAAGTCCCGATCTGACGACACCAGACAATGCTCTCTGGGGTTTCATAAAGCAACAAGTAAGAAACACTCGATATCACACAACGCAGGAATTATGAGCAGCTGTGGAACACGCCTTCACCCTCGTGACTCCGGAGTATCTCCGCAAAACACCTGCGAGAACTTGGCGCAGGATTCAGCTGTGTTACGACATGGATGGTGGTGATACCAATGTTTATGACTCTTAAGACTTCAAAGTAACTGTGTACAGATATTCTACCATAACTAACACTATATTGTTGAAACGCCCACTTCTGGACCACTGATACACTGATAGAGAGAAGTAACTGAAAGTAAGAGGTGTAGATTGATTGATTTAAGGATTGAGAAAAGTATCATTCATATTCCGAGTACACGATACCATAGGAATCTAACCCTCCTACTACTATTTCCAAAGTAGATCGTTTCTATTATTTAGACAGGTAGGAATATGAACCTTTCCGGGTAGCTTTCTTTCCTTTGAGTTCGTAACTGCCTTCCCACCCTATCTTCTCATATCTGATGAGATCATCAGGACAGAAAAAGATTTTATGATTTCCCTTCTCCCTTTTCTTCGTATCCCCCACCGAAAGGAGTGAAAGAGGAGAGAGAGGATTTATCCCCTCCCCACAAAACGTTACTCAATTTTACGTGAAGTCGCTGTCATTTTCAATGTGATGAAACATGTAACGTTACACACACACTACTAACAGGGAAAGTAGATCCCCCACGAAGAAGGGACAAACAGAATACAAAGAGGAAACATAAGAGGCAAAAGATTTTCAATTTCGTCGTCATCTGGACTTCTTGTTATTTTCTACATCCGTGTCCCTGGAGCACTGGCCACTGTCGAGATATCCAACGGATTCTGTTTTTCCATCATCCCCTGCCACTCGCTCACTACCAACAGAACTTTTCTTCTTTCCTGGAGGGTTGCAACCCAGACAGGGCGAAGTTTTCCTTCCCTTTTTAGTCCTCATGTTCGTTACTGAAACTAACCGAAGTTTATATCGTTGCCGGGAATTCAGTTCCCGTTTCTAGATTCGGTGAAAATATTTCTCTTTCTAAAGTTTATATAACTATTGATATTGAAAAACATCTTTCCTGTTATTGAAAATGGAATGAAATTTTCAGTTTTATGTCTCACGATTATGCATCGAGGCTAAGGGAGGTGGTGATGATACTGAATGAAACGGTGGAATGAATTTACTTTTACTCTTTCGATTAAAAGAAACTACTAACTCAGAATCATAACTATTTTTATTCCATTCCTGTTGGATGAATCAGTTGTGATAAACTGGAAAATAGCATGCATCTTAGATTCAAAGCTTATGTATGAACAGTACGCCCTAATTTGTCGGACTCTACAATATTCAAAAGTAATGTAAACTAAGAGTACCGAATCTCACATAAGTAAATCCCCACGTTAGGCGGGTTTGCATATCTTGACTCCTAATTATGAAAACATTTACGGTCACTTCAAACCCAAACATTTCATAGATTCAACCTGTTGTATATAAGATATTAGTAAGTAAAAGCGAATGTAATTTAAAAGAAAAAGACTTTTATACTTTGCAAGACCTGTAACGTCCAAATATTCACCACAAACTCATAGTCATACCGACATACACAAAAACTCGTGTGAAGCAGAAAAGGCAAAACAGGCTCTGTGAGAGCATATGAAATAATCGAGCGATTTGGGCCAATAGTCTGTCAATCAGAAGTTTATGTCTTCAAACCCAGTAGGAAATATTCTTTTTTTTCAAAGTGTGTTAGAATTTTCATTAGATTACTAGGAACATTTCTTTGAATAAGTCTTTGGCAATTACTTTTCTTTAAAATTCGATTAGAACGAAACATTATATGAATTGCAATCTAAAATCCGTAGCTGAAAACAAAATATTAAGCATTTTCAATATGACATTATTATCCTTTGTTTTGTAATGAAAAACTATTTATAAGCATTGGTGATTTCAGAAGATTCTCCCCGGGGGATTGTCAATATGTGAAGAACGGAAAACAGCTATTAGTCCACTTTGAGCATGGTCGAAGATATGGCCCCAAAGGGGATTTTTGTTTTTTAGGTCGACACGATCTCAAATTCTCCATCAGGTCACCCCTAAAATCATCACTGTTTGAAACGTTTTCTTTACAAATAGAATATTACATTTATTTCTCGTTCCACGTTTTGAAATAGCAAGATCATAACTTAGAGAATTATAATACGTAAAAGCATAAAGTATTATAGAACTAATGAAGTAAATATTATCGTGTAAGTTATCGATTTTTAGTCGGATTAAAACTCGAATATTCGTGTGGATTGCACTTTAAAGCAAATCCTCTCTCTATATAATTTCTACTAGAAAGCCATGTTTAACTCCAATTACTTAACCAATATTTTTAATAATATATTTATATTGTAATACTTTTACTATTCAATGTTGTATGCACTTTATATCCCAAAGCAAAATCTCACAAATGTATAGTGGACTAGTGAATATTATCAAATTAATTATCATTTAGTTTACGTAAATGCTGCATCGCCTCATTTTAAACTTCTACTTTATGTAATAATAATAATAATAATAATAATAATAATAATAATAATAATAATAATAATAATAATAATAATAATAATAATAATAATAATAACAAAATCATAGTGGTATCTTTATCAGAATTTCTAGCGTAGTCAATAAATGAATTCACGTGATCTCAATTCGAAGTTCTATTTAATCGAACCTGATAGAAACACAAAGAGAAACTTCGAGAACAGGTAAATGAAAAAAATCTTACTTTGGTGGGACTCGAACTAACCTTTAAGAGTGATCTACACGCAAGCGCATTAGACCACTTTTTTCTTTTCCTTAAGTTAACTGATTCACCGAACGTATCTCAGTAACTTGTCTCTATATTCTACTCGGTATACATGTTTTTCACTTATTTCCAGTAAACTTCAACGACAGGGACACGAACACAAAAACACTGAAAACAGTTAAAATTCCAAATTTTCTTCCAGCGGGAATCGAACCCGGGACATCGGGAAAATTTCTTCCAGAAATCCCTACCATCAACTTTGAACCCCTCTGAAGTGGCCCCGGGTAAAAGCACACAATCTAAATATATTTCGAAAAGCACTATAAGGATTAGGAAATGTGTATACCAAGTTTTGGATTGATAGACGGAATAGATATGAGGGAAAAGCTTGTATAACAATGTACATTTTCCCCTCATATCTCCTCCGTCTATCAATCCAAAACTTGGTATACACATTTCTTAACCCTTATAGTACTTTTCGAGATATATTTAGATTGTGTGCTTTTAACCCGGCGCCACTTCAGAGGGGTTCAAAGTTGATGGTAGGGATTTCTGGAAGGAATTTTCCCGACATTCTTCCAATTTTCCCTGTCCAAGTACATTATGGGCCTCAATACATAGCACCTCTGGAAAGCTTGTTTCGTGAAGAAGAGAATGAACTATAAACCATGACTTTCCAATGAACAGTGTTGATGCAATAGCTATTTCACTGTGAGCCTACGATTTTCTTTGTACCAACAGGGTTAATGGGTCCCTGGGACTTACTCCGTTGTCCATGGCACCTTTTTTTGTGAATGAACATATCTTTGTTATGCTTGTCGAATGGACTAGGTTTGATTTGGATGTCCGGATGACATGTTCATGTCCTTTCCTTGTCAGTATAAAGTAATGACTTCTATGTTATTAGTGTCATCATCAGGGAAAAACGGGTGAACCATTTGAAGTGAACTTTTGAATACAGTTAGTACCTGTACTGAAATGTGTTCTTATCATTTCTCTTTCATTGAAATGCATATTATAAGGGAGGGAAGGGGTTTAAATTTTTCGTAAAGAATAATCCCATAAGAATAATTTTCTGTCGTGTGAAAAACGGAAACAAACGCTGAAATATGAGGTGCAAGACCATAGATCGGGAAACATTCATAAGTCCTAAACGGCATAAGACCTAAAAATATAAGCCCTAGATTTAAATTTTAGAATTTGTGAAGTTTAGGTCTTGTGCCCTTTTCATTCACCTGCCTTAGTTCTAAAATTCGCCACCACCACACAAAATTGCGACGATGGAGTAACTAATTGGCAATAATCTTACGAACGTAGCTAATTCCAACGGTAACAGCTATATTTGTACTACTAAAATTATTATTATTATTATTATTATTATTATTATTATTATTATTATTATTATTATTATTATTATTATTATTATTATTATTATCTGTTCTGCAGTTATACATGAATTACAGTAAATAACCCAGTTCATTCTAAGAATTAATTATATAATCGGCTAAGAAATTCGTTTCTTTCAAATGGAGATACGAGAATCCTATGACAAATTCCTATAAAAGAATTTAATAAGAGTGTTTAAGAAGCACATTTTACCAGACGTTTCTGAAACCAAGCAAGCCTTGAGAATTCCAATATATACTCTGTGGAGTGTATTTTATTAAGAGTAGAACTAAGGTCCACTCTACTAACTTTCCAAAGGTAGGACAAAAACCCACCAAAGTTTACTTAATTAGGACAAAAGCCCACTAGATATTTCACAAGTGAACATTAAATACCGACTGCAAACATCAAGAACGCAGTCAATTTAAAACTGAACAAAGAACATTTATTTTGCAATACAGTTACTATACTTCACAATGTGTTTTGATAGAGTTGATATGTATAAGCAAGAAAAAGCAACATTTTATGTTAAATTACTAATGTAATATAAAACACAATACGTTTGAAGAAACCAGTACATAGTCTTTTAGGGATGTAGCCTGCAAACTTTTCTAGGAGAGCATATTTTTTTCATATTAAAAGCAAACCAAAAGTGTATTTCCAAATTACGACAATAAGACAATAAATATATGCATATTACAAGTACATAAATACATATATTATTATTATTATTATTATTATTATTATTATTATTATTATTATTATTATTATTATTATTATTATTATTATTATTATTATTATTATTATTATATTTCCAGTTTGTTACCTTTTCGAAACCTGGGTCTTGACATTGCGTGAATTTAAAACCACAGCCTGTGGGAAATGTACGAATAAGTTAGTCATAAGAAGTTGTAAACTGTTCACGGAAGTCTATTTGTTTGACTGTGTTTATCTTCTGTACTCTTATATAAAAGAGTTAAGATGAGTGACTTTCTGGGCATACTACTACAAATAGGGTTGTTAAATTTTATTTTTTTAAAAAATAATTTTTTACGAAAGCAGGATATAAGAAAGAATTTTTGGAAATACGTATCATAAAAAGGATAGGGTAAGGATTTTTAAAGAGTAGTGTCGCTCGCAAATCTCTAAAGTTAGTAAAATGAAATTTGACATATACAATTTCTACTGAAAAAAAAAAAAACATGAAAATTCAACACATAAAAGGGAAAGAACAAAGATGGCACTTTCTTTAATGTTCGAATTACCTTATTCAGAAAATATTTATAAAGTAAAAAAGGATTTGCTTAAGCTGGATGCGTAGAACTCAGTATTTGAACTTTTAACTAAAAGTAATAAAATATATGTTTCAGCGTCTTGAAAATTACACTTCTAAGATTGAAGGAGGGACGATTTCTATAATATTAACATTTCCCACTGCTTATGACGTTTGAGCAGAAAACTCTTTTCCTTTAGGTCTGGGTTCATCCAGTTAAACAAATGGGAGTACAAGGTGGATGATTAATTAAGTTCATTTAATTATTTAAAAATGTTGACGTAGTTTAATTCTTTATAAAAGTGTTTTCTTTCACTTTCTATTATAAACATTCTTAATTTCGGTAATTATTAAACATGTTTAATAAACATAGAACAGACTAATTCACATTTGGGAGGCCATGAGTTTGTTTCGGATGTTAAGCCATCATTTGGCATCCGTGACATAGCCTTTGATTTTAACTTCAAGGCTCAGGTCTCAAAAATGTAGCATATCTGAAATATACTACATTATTATTATTATTATTATTATTATTATTATTATTATTATTATTATTATTATTATTATTATTATTATTATTATTACTACTACTACTAGTAGTAGTAGTAGTAGTAATAGTAGTAGTACAACAACAATAACAACAACTACTACTATAACTCGACAAGTTTCAAACCAAGATGCGCAGATCGCTGCGGAGCACTTCGTATTCCACCACCCTCCCCACTACTCTTCCATCCACTGATCTGGCCTTGAAAGTACCAGTGATACTAACTCAGCAAACTTATGCTTCAACAAATATCACCTGCTAAAATAAATGACAAATATTACCGTGTAGCCTTATACCTACAGTATCGACTCGTAATTCTCATATCAGTGGTCCATTTCATTTAATCCCGCTTTTGAAAATGCGTTGCGGTGGTAGCTCTTCGTATTCTACGGTAGTATATTCTGCGTATGTTCGTTATTAAGCTTTATAACGAAGAGAAACCAAAAGGCGAATGACTTAATTTTCTGGATTCCACATTAAAGACTGAACTGAGGTCTACTACTATTACTACTACTACTACTATTACTACTACTACTACTACTACTACTACTACTACTACTACTACTACTACTACTACTACTAATAATAATAATAATAATAATAATAATAATAATAATAATAATAGTTAATTCCAAGGTAACAGCTATGTTAGTAATAACAAAACTATTATTAATAATGGTAACGAGTAAAGAATAGTTAATCACGAGTATGATACCTATTGGCTACAGAAAGAGTTCAATACAATAAATATGTATAAAAATAATTTACTTCAAATGACACAAAGAAAGCAAATTATATAACTAAAACACAACATTATATTATGAATAAGAGATCAGTGGTGTGGAAGTAGAAAGAAACAGACTTTATGAAAGATCTTTGAATCACATTTGATAGACACCTAAAATTTTGTGACCACACAAATGTTATCATGCAAAGAGCAAGAAAGAACAACTTATTTATTTATTTATTTATTATTTTAGAACAATAGAATATGTACTTATACAAATTGCTTGTAAGAACTAAGCTAGAGTCTGGTTCTGTAATATGAAACAATATATCTAAAATTTTGACTAACAGATTGATAGTATTCTTGGCACGGAGCCGACGGTAGCGCCACAAGAGATTTTTAGGTCTAGTGCCATTTAGTTCTTGTGCCTTTGGGTCTAGTGCCGTTTAAGACGTGCCGCGAAATGATTTTTACATGTTGTGCCATTTATGACTTGTGCCGCATCCTCCATAGATTATAGACATAATTCCCTTGCAGGGACGGCGTTAAGGGTGGGCGGGGGTGGGCGACCGCCCACCGGATGGATGGCCTCGCCCACCCATCCGCCCACCCCAACAGAAATAGAATAATGAAGGCGACCCGTGCCGGACTTAGGTTTGATGGGGACCTAAGCTATTGAAGATAATGGGGCCCTTTGTATTTCTAGCTTTCTTTTTCAGCGACAAAATTTCCCCTTTTTTATTTGAATATATGCTATATGGTAATTTATGGACCTAATACATATCTAAATACGTTTTCGCATATATTTCGTTATCTTAACTTACTGTTTTGAATACATTACAGAAAAACTGTAAAATTTGTAAAATTAGCGGTAGTTTAATTTGGTTCCAATAAAGCCTCTTGCCGATCTTCTCTGTTTTCTTTTTGCACCAACTATGATCAACGCTCCACACCATGCTTCTACAATATGTGGAGGCCGCATCATTTCTCATTTCAAGTTGTTTCTATTTAGTTGGGTAAAGTTTGAAAAGTTTCCAGGGATCCGATGTAAGTAAATACAGTCTGAATATCATCCAGGGTTGGTAATTACTGCCTGAAGCTCAACTAATCGTGTGGGCTTTTTCCAGGTCAGGTTACTAGAGTAACTCAAAATGGAATGCAACCCTCGAAGATTACACAAATACAACACAAATTCGCTGAAAGCAGAGGCGAATCTAGAAGGTTAAAACTGGAGGAGAGGCAACTAAAACCCAGATTATGATAGATATATCGTGAGTTTACTATAAACTTTCAAAAATATGTAAGTAATGGCTTCAATTATTTTTGTCACAAAAAACTGGGGGCTTAGATTTCTCCGGCCCCTCGATGGATACGTCTCTGGCTGAAAATCATAAAAATATTGTTGAGAAACCTAACTGTTGCAATAAAATTATTATAAGACCTATAAATGTACGTAGCATATTTTGACGTGAAAAGATGTTGGTACCTTGCCTTGCTATGTAGTAACTAGTGCCGATAACCTAATGCATTCAGCCTGCTGCATACTAACTTACACAAGGTAAATTCGGGCAGTTCTGAACGTAACAATGCATAAAATACTGTTAATATATACAAACGAACGACTTATATGCCTATAACGAATGGATGAAATCACTATGATTCGTGCTGCTATTCTTTCCTTTAGCCAGGAGCGGATCCATTCTGAATGTTTGTGGGGCAGTCGTTCGAAGTCAATAGGTTTTATTTTACATTTATAATTACGTTACACGTTTTACGTTTACAGCAATGTACCACCTACCACATGTCTTATCCGTGTGATATTAAACAGATTTGTAAAAAAAAAAAAACCTTATTATAGCATTGTTGAGTTGATCTCTGTTGCTTTCACAAGTCTCGGTGGTCGGTGCTTGTTCAGCTAATATGTCGAAAAAACTTAGCAATTTCTTCTCAGGCTCAGTGTCTTCCTCGTGCTCAAAGAAACGCGATTTTCAATCCGTTGACGTTAGTGATAATCCTTCTTCAATAGAGAAAAAGACAAAAATACAAATACATGTGACAACCAGGATTCGCAATTTGAAGTGTTCGATTTCGAATAGGGATGCATTCGAGTCGAGTCGAGTCGAGATTTAAGCCTGTCTCGACTCGTCTCGAGAAAATGTTGTCTCGACTCGTGTCTCGACTCGAAAATATGTTTCTGTCTCGACTCGTGTCTCGACTCGACAGTCTCTGTCTCGACTCGACTCGAATTCGAGTCGAGACGTCTCGAAATTCGAGTCGAGACAAAATGTACGAGTTAAAATATACGCACACATCAGCCAGACCATCATGACTACCTACCTAATTGTCAGTATGTCGACTTTTGGCATGGATAAAAACGGCGACACGTCTTGGCATACACGCAATGATCCTTGATAGGTCGCTGGAGAGAGCTGGCACCACATGTGCTCACTCAGGTCACCTAATTCCCATAAATTCCGGGAAGGGGGGCGATGTGTTCTGATGTCACGTTCAATCACATCCCACAAGGGACATCACTCAAATGTACGGCTCCAATTTCAATGAAACTTTTTTTGCTGATAGAAGGCATGTATGCATCATTACTTGTGATGACAAATTTTTGCCATGGTGCATGTTTTCTATTTTTTTAAATAACTTTTAAGAGTTGTGATGTGGTTATTAGAGATTACTACAGAAGTCCCTTACTACCCTTTGTAAACGGAGCGTTAATGAAGAAAAGTGAAGAAAAACCATGTGGATACATATAAGTCCTGGGGGAAGTCGTATGGTAGATATGACCTTGATGGCAGCCATCTTGAAATCCGCCATTTTGAATTAAGGTCAAGTTTTCAAAATGGGAATAGGGTAATATGATACATAATTTCGGGCTAGAATTTAATTAGAAAAATAATGGTGAGGTTAGTTTTAAGATACACCCATTTGGGGGAAAGTTACAGGCATATTAATTGATTTTACTTACTGTGTGCGTAAGTCCCTTCTTACTTTCGTCTCAAGACCTGTAAATCGATCGCAACGGCAGAGCCCGGTTTCGCAATAGTGTTTAGAAATCTTTAAACTCACTTGAGGCAATATTTGTGGATTGTTGTATTGTATTTTGCCTTTAATTAAATTTGAACCCACTTCATGATCTTGTGTAAAGTATCATTAAAAGAGAATTTCTGTTTTTATGGAGAACGTAAGCATAGCAATTATAAAAGGTGAGTAAGGTGCGTATGTATTTATAAGAAAGTTTATTTTACGAGTCTTTTGTGGTTCCGCCAACCTATTCTTTAGTTGTTTTTTTTTAAATACTCATATCTCATAAATAAAAGAGCTATTATAAAATCTCTTACCACTATTCTTTAATACTTATAAAATTTTATTTATTGTAAAAGCACTGGCGAGATATTTCTTATCGCCCACTAAAATTATGGTGGAGCTCCTTCGTGGCTAACGGTTAGTATACTTGTCTTTGGCGTGGGAAACCTGGGCTTGATTCCCGGTGGGAGTTCATGTGGTTCGGATTCCACGTTAATCAGTAGGTCCACGTCTCACATAGCCTCGCTGCTGAACGGGACGTTACATTGACTACATTATAAAATTGAAATTTGTGACGACTAAAATATCAGAAATTAAAGATTATTCTTTGGGTTTTGGAACATTTTGAAAAACGTGAAAAACTGGTACTGCACCGACACAACACACCTTTTGGATTTGTCATTGTGTAAAGTGATACAAACTAAAGAAGAATTACAACTTTATGAAATTGTATTAGGACTTATTTAGAAATAAACACCAAATAAGTGTAATAGTTCATATCCGTATCAAATACCAAGTTTATGATGAATCAACTACACAACGTAGGATCCAAAAACGCTCATTGCAATTTGTTCCATCCTTCAGTCGAACCAGGAACTGAAACATAAAGAGTGACATTTTCTTTTTAAAGATACTTTGTCCAGCTAAGTATTGTGAGGTTTATGTCAGTAGAAGGAATTGCATTCCATTATACAAGCGCAATTTCACAACTTTATGTACACATTACTAAATATCGAACACCCTTGTCCATATGATTAGCGTACGCGTCTTTGGTGCGGGAGACCTAGGTTCGATTTCCGATGGGAACTCCTATGGTTCTGAACCCACGTTAATTTGTAAGTTCACGTCTCATATAGCCTTGATGCTGAAAGGGACACTAAACTCTAATCTAATACTAAATACAAATATTTAAAGAAAAATGATGACGAACCAAGATGACGTGAATTTGGCTATCAAATCCATTTTGTGTTTTCAGTTATTTTCTAGTAGTATTTTTTCTAGGCATCCTTTCAAAAGACAGTGATGCAAATTTCGTAACTGCGAATTCCTGTTAGAAGCCATGAAATTATCCGATTAGATGCAAAATTTCCCGTCCACTAAAATAGATACCGTAAATTTACAATATCTAACAATAAATAATTTTGAAAGATATCGCTTTCGAGAGAAAAAATGAAGTGAAATCTTTGAGTTTTACGTCCCACGGTTATGCCGGTTAGGCTAAAGGAGAGGGGTGATGATGAGAAATTAGTGAAATCGTGGAATGAAGAAAGTGGGAGGAACGGAAGAACCCCGAGGAAACTCATACACACGGTGTTTGTCCACCACAAAGTTCACTTGGTGCGAGCTGGGATCGAACCAGGGTCCCCAAGCACCAGAGGTGAACGATCTACCACTGAGCCACCGCGGCCCCGCTTTAGAGGGGCCATGACGTATAGTTGAACTCATTCTCGTAGTATGAAAGGCATTATTTATAATTATGCATGATAGGATCACAAACAAAATTTAAAAATATTATGTGCACTTTCTTTTAACAAACATTATATTGTCTTTTATGGTGTGGAAGGGAATGTTATGTTCGAAAAAAAAAAGTCCTTAACACGATTCTTGTTGCTACACACTGCATGTTCCTAGCCACAGAAAAGATGCAGCGATAGGTAGGCTATTTTTCAATTGCTTTACATTAGTTTGATATTTCAAGTCTTTTTGTGTGTTTCTGAAGTTCACTTTTACCACAAAAGAGCTCAATATTGACATGTTTTACATAGCTTTGGTTCAATTCTCAACACGGACTGCAACTACCCGTTAAATTGTGCATCCGAAAGACACTCTTTGTTAAACCTCGCTTATCACCGCTCATCCTAATAATATATATATAACTTCACCGCGAAGCAAATGTTGCATTTCTCTCTTTCATCCTAACACAAAACAAAACTAACCACAGCTGTGACACGAAGGAGCTATTTCGAAAAGAAACAAGCTGTGCTTCATAGAGATGTGTACCAAATGATAGAAGTATAAAGTATTGTTTTCTTTCCTGTTTATTGATATCAGTTGGTGTTCTTAATGAGTTTACTCATTAGTTTAGAAATAGTATATATGGAATTTGGACATATGTTGTACGTATTTTCCTGAGAAATTGATGAGACCAGAAAAATTATAAGGACAGATGGAATAGGTTTAAGCGCATCTACGTGACTTTATCAAATATTTATTCTCCATAATGGTACCACGCGGAAAACTTGGTATACTATAATCTTTGCCTCCCTCTGTTAGCTGTTTCGTATCATATATATTGGATGGTTTTGATATTTCTTCTGATCATTAAAATATAGCCATGGTACCTGTGTGCGTGCAGAAATGCAAAAGCACAAGATAACTTCCTATTTGTTTTGGAAACAACAACACCCATTTCACGTGTGCGAGAGAAATTGAGCACAGCGAGATCGGGTGTTTATGTTTACTCACGGTCAGTTCGCAGCAGGAGTCCATGGTAAAAGATTTGGCTAACTATCTCTTCATATTGACGTGAAAACACTCGCAAAACCCTACAAATACAAAAGAATGCGCTTCAAAGAAAGTTTAGACACAGATGTTTCAATTTTCTCTTAGCATCTTTCTTCAGCAAAAGAGTCGGTTCATTGTATTCGAAAAAGGGAAGGGAGAAAGGGTGAATTTATATTTTATGGGGGGGGTAACATTGTAAGTAGTATAAACAATACATACCGCTTCCGACTCGACCCTCATCCTACCTCAAGTTGTAAAGTAGAAACTACTAGAAAGGGACAGAAGTATTCAACATGACTGCGACTTGAGTTTCAGTTCACAATACTAAAACCAGTGAGCAAGTAAACAGTCTTTTGTAGGATCGTGTTTTACTTCTTGAATTTATTTTTGAACATTTCTGTGAATTCAACAACAGAACGCAGTAGAAATACGGACTAGTTTTTACTTCAACCATTACTTTCGCTCCAACCCAGGGATGCCACATTTATGATTTCGTATAATACTAGATTTAGTGATTTTACTATTGAACTAGTGATCTAGTACGTACTTTGGGTAAATAGGCACATTCTAGTGATTTTTTTGCATTTTTTTCTGATGCAGACAAATGACAAGGAAATGGTTCTTAAAATAAAAGGAAGAAGTATATTGCAGTTCAAAACAAATGTAGAAACTTTAAATTATTTTTTTTTCTCTGACTGAGTGAAACCCCTGCTGTGTAACGACCTTAGGTAAACAACGGCTATCTTTGGTCCGCTACCTCCTTTTGTTAGCCGACATGAGATGTGTTACTTTTTTTTTAAGAAAGTGAAGAAATAATTATCCAGTACATTTACGTTTTGTCAGGCACACAGGCGCAGTCTGTACTTGTTTCCTAACGAATTTTAGCAATATAACATAAATGAAACATGTGTACCAGAAAATAGAGGCAGTACAAACGGACATTTTCATCTGTGACACATTTGATGAGAAATATAGTTAGATGTCACGTGCAAGCACTCTAAACATGTCCTATCCTTTAATTATATTCGTATGTTTATGTAGGTGAGACTGAGAAATCAAGAAACAATAATAACTGGTTTTCTTCCAGGGCAAAAATCTAAATGTGAAGGGGTGTTACACTGGGACTTTAATTGCGTCCTTTGTACAAGATTGACAAGTAATCGCAATTTTACAAGATTAACAAGTAATCGCAATTTTTTAATTTATTAGTTCTTGGGGAGAGGAAGATGGAAGCGAACCCTCGTAAGGACCTCTGCAAGAAAACATGAATACTATCCGCCACTGTTTGTTACATTACATAAAATAGTTATATATATATACAGGGGCGGATCCAGGATATGATCAAGGGAGGGGCTAAACCATATTTTTCCGTTTTATCCAGTGTAAAGCAGGATTGAAGTCCATTTTATCCAGTGTATACCCGAGCGTCAAGGGGGGCTATAGCCCCTATAGCCCCCCCTTAGATCCGCCACTGTATATATATATATATATATATATATATATATATATATATATATATATATATATATATATATATATAAAATATTGAGTTTTAGTCAGGGTTTTCATTCTGCAGGAGAGGGGAGGATAGTAATACCTGGCGAACATTTTCTATTCTCAGAGTGTTGCAAATGATAGCATTTCCTTCATTATAGCTTGGCCAAGCTAGTTGCATTATATATAAGGATTAAGTTAGCCTAAAAAGCTTAAATTTTTATGGCAGTTTTACTCTGTAGCCATGTTTCTCATTTTCGGTCTACGGGACTCTGTGTCCGGAAATTTTCGATGGTTTCCAAGTCGGAAAATAAGTGTATCAAAGGCATATATATTATATGTATGGTTATATGAGGCATGGATCTACAGTTTAAAGTGGGATACCGGTAACAACTTCATGAGCTTCCACCGTAAATCGAACCAGAGTCTCCCGCGATCAAGGTGTATGTGTTAACCATACAGCCACGAGGAAATTCACATAAGCACACACACATATATATTGTTGAGTTGATTTTGACTTTACCGTCTCTTTCAGCAGCGAGGATATATGAAATGTAGACCTACTGATTAACGTGGAATCCGAACTACATGAGCTCGCGCCGGGAATTGAACCCGAGTCTTCCACGACAAAGACGCGTACACTAGCCACGGAGTTCACACACACACACACACACAGAATCAGAGTCCTCACACACCAAGGGTGAAAGCTGTGCCACTGAGTCACAGCAGCCACGAGGCTAGGTTGAGTCCACTTTACGTTCATAGTTTCTTAGTACATAAATGTTACGATTATGAAATAGATTTTCCTTAATGAGCTGCATATAAACAAAAGCTTTCGAAATGTATTAAACAATTAGCTCGATTTGAGTGTGAACTTAGTTATATCAGAGTGTAAATACGGATACACACCAAAGCTCGAAAACTTAATACACTATTTCTCCTATATAGTCAGCATGTACCAAGCAATCGTTCAGCTTTCATTTGAGAGGATGGAAATCGAAGGCTCCTGAACAACTATGTTACTAATGTGCGGAATGTATTTATCTTACAGTGAACTGCTTCGATGCCAAGTGGCCTAACTCCAAAATTGAAATTTTCCAGGAGTGAAAGTTAAAGTTCAATATCTCATGAACAATTCATATTTCTTTTATGTTGGGAACCAAAACCATAACTACTGTGTTTACAAAATTTAGTGTTTACAAAAATCCTTTAAAAAAAATACCTATTCACAGAAGTGAAAGGTACTTATCTGTACTAGTTCTTGGCATCCAAGCAGTCCATTTACTGTAATACTAGCTTAATATACCCATTCTTAGCATGGGGGCTGTATTTGGAAGTCAACACCTGTGGAAGTATCACCATTCATTTCAGCGACCGCGAAAACTATGGATTTGACACTAGTATCAATCAATATGGGCTATTTATACATGTCTCGGTATTCCTCACCCGCTGACACCCGGCCCGCGTACAGTGGTAGCTGAATTTGCAAGTCATCGCTGATGGAAGTGTCACCATTGATCTCAGCGACCTTGAAAACTATGGATTTGATACTAATGTCGATCAATTTGGATTACTTTTACTACATGTCTCGGTAAACGCGCCCCTGAGACCCCCCTGGTTACAATTTTGACAAAAACGCTTTGCCTTAGACTGGGACCTGGACCAAGGTATCCGTGACCAAAATTTGGTAACTCTCGGTCAACTTGTCTGGTCCTCAGGTCGGTCCCAGTAAACGTCCCCTCCGAGACCCCCCTGGTTCGAAATTTAAAAATAAACGCTTCGTCTTGATCTGGGGCCTGGACCAAGGTACCCGTGACCAAATTTTGGGAACTCTCGGTCCACTCGTCTGGTGCCCAGGTTGCACACAAACAGACAGACAAACTCACAAACAAACTCTTTATTTTATTTATATTAGATAAGATATACTATGTAAAATAGTCTCGTATCACAATATGTGATGTACAACAAATGTTTCATTATATATTATCCGTAGCTCTTGATATGCTGCAACATATTAAAGTCTCAAAATAGTTGGGCAAGCGAATAATCCAGAAGTTACGTAACCCTTTTGCGTTCATGGGAACAAAAACAATAATTATAACTATGCTAAATTACTATAGACTATCAACTGCTCATTCAGAGAATTTATGAAGTTCACTTTATCGCAATAGTTTTATACAAACTAGATTTAAACTACGGATAATAGTTTTATACAAACTAGATAATCAATTATTATTATTATCATTATATTTGCAGTACAACCAAATACAACAACATTAACTATTAGTTCTAATTAACTGAATTGAGCTGAAAATTAAATCTTGATCTTTAAAGATTAATTATTAATTTTATGCGTTCTGTACCTTTCTGAAGGAATAAAAGCTGGAATTGGTTTCAAGGCTGTTTCTGAGTGAATACTTTCTTCAAAATAATATTAAAAATTATAGAAAAATTTTCGAGACATTCGAGTCGAGTCGAGATTTTTAAGAGCCGTCTCGACTCGACTCGTGTCTCGACTCGAAAATTCGAGTCGAGAAATACGTTTGTCTCGACTCGTCTCGAATTTTACAAAGTGTGTCTCGACTCGAATCTCGACTCGAATTCGAGTCGAGTCGAGTCGAGATTCGAGACATGTCTCGACTCGAGCGCATCCCTAATTTCGAAGAAAGTGAAAATGAACTAGATGCTGGAGAGAGCGAAGACGACAGCATTGCTTCTGAAGATACTGATTTATATTTTTTGTCTCTTGCTTTCTTGTAATAAATCCTTCAAAGATAAAAATGTTTGCAGTAGCCTATTTTATCCTTGGTTTACTTTACCTACTTGTTGTGTATTTTATGTTATTAACGAAAAGTAGAGTATTATCTGTTAGTCTGTGTTGTTGGAACCTTCTTTTATTTCTATGCATTCATGTGCATTCTTGGAGGGAGAGGAGTTAAAGCAGTCTTGAACTTCTTCGACTACACAGAACACACCGTTATTATTGCTTAAAACAAAACAAAACAAAAAACTGGAAGTAGAGGTAGTGTGTCTGCCACGCGGAATTCTGTAGGTCGAGCATATAGCCAGGAACTCCCGAAGCACATCCTAAGTCCTGCATTTCTTCAGTTCCACCAGGCGAATGCCGGAATTGTACTTTGTATAAGGCCAAGACAGCTGTTTTCCACATCCTTGTTCCTCTCTCCTATTTCGGCCTGAGTCGTAGCTAACTAAAACTATAAACATTGAAACTTAATTATTGTCAAAAAATGTCTACATTGCCCAGTTTTCATTTTCATTGTGCGCCCACCCAGCAACTAGGTCCGCCTCTTTCCGCCCACCCCATCAAGCGTTCCTGGTGCCGGCCCTGTTCCCTTGCCACTCCTTAAAATGGAAATTAAGAACAGAAAAAAAAAAAGATAGGACAAGAAAGAAAAGTACCGAGCTAATCCTATATATTTTAAAGAATAATTTGTGTATCAAATTTAATCTTTCAAAATTGAGAGGATTGTGAGAAATACAATTTTTGAACCCTCTGCTTCCGTAGATTATGCATTTTAACCAATGTAAGATGTTCTTTGTGCATATGATATTGGTCGATTAATATTGATTCTAGATATTTGAAAGTGTCCACTTTATCGTTTTGCTTTTAATTACAGTGTTTAATCACTTCAATTCAAGCTAATATAAGTATTATTGTAATGGATAAGACATGCTCAAATGATAGATTGTTTTTATGTAGATACTATGTAATTTTGCAAGCTATCCTATAAAGAATGATTATGAGTGTTCCAATTCCAATGTGCCATGTGTTGTAATATAAGACCTAAGAAGTGCTTGATATATGAGCCACAAATACTTTGGCTGCCGGGTTGAACTGAAACTCTCTCTCTCTCTCTCTCTCTCTCTATATATATATATATATATATATATATATATATATATATATATATATATATATATATATATATATATATATAACAGCCTACTAAGAAAAAAACTAAAAGAAAGCAGTCAGTAAAAAAGAAACTTCTTGAAGACTAAGATAAGGCATCAGTTGAATCAGATATCGGTTCTGGAGAATGCGTCTTAAGGAGCCCATAGATGATCCACGGTTTGTGCAAACACTGTGTTTGCGCAAACACTCGACCATACACGATTCAACTATTTGCACAAACTTCAGTTCAATTTTAAGTCTGATAGCATAAACATATCCACTGAAGCAGCTTGTTTAGCGATAGTAATTGCTTGTGCTTTGGAAGGGAAAAGACCTGCGAAACCAAAAAGGAAGAAGAGGGTGTGTGTGAAAGGATAGTTCAAGAAACGGTCTAGTTTAGTCATCAAAATTTATTAGCCGAGCTTGAGATAAGTTCGACTGTGGACTTATTTACGAACGGATTCAACTATATTTGGTGAAATATTGGAAATGGTTACGCCTCTTATTCAAAAACAGGATACAAATATGAAAGATGCGATATCTCCAGATCAGTGGTTATTCGCCACTTTGCGTTATCTTGTGTGTGGAAACACGTACGAGGACTTAAATTTGAAACAGCCATTGCACCCCAGACGCTTGGACAAATTATTATAGAAACATGTGAGGCCGCAATTTTCAGATTCCTGTTTTTATAATCTTCACTCTTACCTTCCACAGTTCAGGTAAATTTCGATAAAATTCAATAAATTCTCTCTAGAATTCTTGAATCCTGTTCATTGACGCCACAACGCAAGAAATATGCGTTTGTATACTAGGCGTCCTACTCGGAAATAAATCTCGTGTTTGCACAAACATGCCCATACACGGTCCATGTGATTGCGCAAACAGTATGTTCGTGTAAACAATTTTCGAAGGAGTTCGACGTGCAAAATGTTTGCACAAACGTTTGCGCAAACAGTTCATACAGCAGCATACACGGTCAAACTGTTTGCACAAACAGCCTTGTTTGCACAAATCGTGGACCGTGTATGGGCCCTATTAGGAATTCGAATCAAAGTAAGTCTTTCAGAAAGAAGCAGTTTGTCCGTTCTGTGAGATAATCAGTGCAGACATATGTTTCAAAATAGTTGTATTGCATCCAGCGCCCTCAAATGAATATAAAAAGAAGAGTTAGAAACACAGTGACATAAGGGTTAGTTATTTATAAAGTGTTTCTATATAATTAGTAATGTTGGTTGAGCAGTTGTCACTTACACTAATTTGATTATGTATGCATGAAGCGATACTTAAAATGTGAGAAAATATGGTTGATTTATACTATTTCTCGCAACTGGTATTAAAGTGACAATATATTAGATTAGGAAATGACAGGAAAAAAACTGTAAAACAAAAAGTGAAATGTTTTTAAAAAAAGAGAAAAGAGAAACAAAACGGAAAGAGAAAGAAAGAAAAACACACATGCGTATATGCTGTTTTCAATTTGTTAGCTTAATACATACACACATACGTAGGAATGTGTCCAGCGATACGTGAAATGGTTATGAGGGACGATCCGTCAGGAACACAATGGCTGAACAACTTAACAGGAAGTATTTCCTGTTGTAAGCAACATAACTAGCTTTATTCATTTTTTTATTTCTTTTCATTGATAAAAAATGTATATTCATCACTATTTCATTTCGGTTTTGTTCACAAATACATTAAACACATTTACATCTGTTCTTTTTTTAAACTTTGCTTTTTCATTTCCCTTTCAAAACTACTACTAATCTTTCAGTTATCACTACTAGCCATGCGTGAAACAATTCAGTTATTCTTGAAGTGTTATTTTTTAAAATGATGCATTAATAAGTTATTCTATTTTTTCAATAGTTGTACAGTGTGTCCGTTGGTACCACTTCTAAATTAAAGTGTGTGTAGGAGCCTGATGTTGAAATTTTCGCCCTAAAAGCACGCTGAACCTGTACCAAACTCTGCGTGCCATGGTTTTCCAAAACACACCAACTTCGTTTTTGTGAAGTCGCCATAACTCCTTATAACTTATTCTTTAATAACAACACAAACACAACGAAAGGAAACATATTTACGTTAGCACATTACAGCACAAAGGTACAGAAACATAAAAGCTTCTCAAGTGACCTCCAGCAAAAACAGCAACTGTCTGCTAAATATGCAACAATGAACCCATATCGACTAATCACAAAGTAAATATGAGTGAATTTCGTTTTTCTGACACTAACACACCAGATACAGAACTAGAATCACCTTCTCTTCCTTCTGACACAGAGAAGAACGCCTGCACCACACCCACAGAAACAGAATCTCCTTCTATCCCTGCTGATCCTGAGAGAGGCTCCTTAAATAGTGCCAAAGAATTCTCTGCCATACCTATACGTCATTATGTCCTTGCCAACCTTGCTGCCCATTTCTATGAACCAGATGCTTTCTTCAATTATATTGTTGATGGTATATCAGAATACAGTCGTCTGCGTGGTCGACGAACTCATAATGCAGAATGCTTTCATGTCATCATTTAAACAAAAGAGGCTGTAGATGCGTTCACCAAAAAGTTCACCCCGAGAGAGATTTTGGACCGAAAATCAGACTGACCACCATCTCAACTCTAGAATATCGCTAGAGCAGATGGCAAGTTACCTCTTCTTGAAGAAAAACCGACTAAACACTCAACTGACTTACACATGTGTGATCAAGGGTGTCGATGTTAACATGAATCTCGAAGACAATGCAGATGATCTCGACAAGAGAAATGTGGACTTCTGCAATATCACCAGAATCAGGAATTCAGAAGGCCTACTCTCCCTGCTCAGACTCTTCACAACCAGTCGTGATACCGTCAGCAAACTTATAGCCGAAGGCTTCTGCATTCAAAACAAGATTTACAAAGTAGAAGCCTCACGATCCACACCCAGACCTACTCCATGTTACAACGGCTACGCCTATGACCACCGTACCTATGCCTGTACACGTCCCAGAGTTTGTCTTCGCTGCGGAGAGAGTCATAACTCGCCATGCAACAAACCTATCAACCGATGGTTCTGCGTCACCTGCAAGAGGATAGGACACAGAACAGGAAACAGTGATTGTCCACAGAGGCCTCGCCACAACCCACTCAAACAAACCAAACCCAACATATTGAACCAGATCAAGTTTCCACCTCTTCCAACATCCGGCCCTTGTCAGACCCAGGAATCAACTCCAACAGAAGAAGAAGAAAAAGAAGAAACAGCAGAGAAAGAAACAGAAGAATCTGGACCAGAAACACAACCTACCATGCTTTGTGCAGAACTAGATAACAAGACCGCCGCAGCCATATACAACGCCACCGAATCCATCATGAAATGGGTAGCATCCATTCTATCTATAGTCACTAATCCCACCCCCCAAACAGAAAATCCCTAATTAAGCCATCAACAAAGCCATACGTCATATTTTCCGGAAACAACTCAATATCCTTACCACGACCCAAGGCACCCTTTACATCACCCCCACTAACCTATATACCACAAAGAAGATTACTACAGAACAAAGCACTTCCGATCATACTACACCAGACGTCACCTAAACACACTATCAACATAACATTCACACCAAGATAAATTATCCCACCCAACAATCAAATACCTAACACACACAAATGTTTTTGAGCTAAATACCGTGTGCCTCCTGTTTTTGCACTCTTCACGGATGCATGGAAATATTCTACAATCAGATCATCGATAGAAGACATCATTACCAAGCCAGGTACAGGACCACTTTCCAAGAAGAAGATTACTTGACCATCAGCATCACGCATCATCGACAATGCACTCAAAAGAATAAGCAGAAACAGAATTCAACTGCGGCTTCTTTCGTCATTTCTTCTTGCCACACCATACAATTGATTGCAATGGACAAAATACAGTAAAACCTGTCAACTTGGCCACCTTCTAATCTTGGCCTAGTTCGTCTTGAACCTGCATTTTCCCATAAGAAATTCGTTACTTATTACCCTGTAAGTTGGTCACCTATCTATCTTGAAAGTTGGCCGCATCGGTTTACTCTATGATGATAATGATAAATTTACCTGCGTATCTTGGCCGTGCAAAATACCGTTTTGTTATTTTTCTTAACTCTTCCGTATTCCCATATGAGAGGCAGATGTTCAGTACTTGTGACTGGAGACAAAGAAGTATGTATTACCACTATTTGTTCTTGGAGGTAAATGGCCAGAAAACTATCCTGATAAAAGGGTAGTGAAGGAAAATGTGAATAAGAAAATGCACGTACAGGATTTCAGGAAATGGTTGTACGTACTTCTCTAGCCTATCTGTTTTGGTAAAACTTTAGCTATATCGACTCCTTTCTTCAGTAGGGGCTTTAGTAATTTCAGAAAAGTTCCAAGATTAAAACAAACCATCTCAACTGTTAACTATTGGCACCTGACGGTTTATCGAAGGGTAGCGGAGGTTTTGAGATATGAATTCCCTTAAGATTTTCTCAAAACACCTTTTGCTCCGAGGGAAACACTTGTAGCTCATTAACAAGAGGTAGTTAACTACAAAATTAGAATGTGCATATGTGACAAAAAGAATAAAAGAAGTACGTCTAGAATGAACTATCATTCATTCAGTAACTTAAAAAAAAAGTAATATAAACTGCTTTTAAATTGTTCGAGCTTGTTGCTTTTCTTGTTTTGAACCTGAATAACTGGTGTTCTACAATATCAATTTCAATAAACTGCGTACGTATGTTGTATCTTATGGTTATTGGTGTTGTGTTTTCAATCCGAATAATTCAGTGCACTGGATTAGTTTTCAGTAAGACATATATTAAGCATACTGTAGTATTATCTTCTAGTACTGTATATTGTTATGAACACTGTATGTATATTATTTAAGAGTAGCTGTCGTGCCATTGCTTATTAAAAGTTTACAATCAAGTAATACCAGAAACCCTATTCTGAAAATATACAAATCACACTTATTTTCAGTAAGTTGGCCATCTGTCAAAGTTGGCCGCTTTTCCATGGAACCGATGGTGGCCAACATAGACGGGTTTCACTGTAACAAATTATGCTAGACGTCCTCTGCACATACAGAGTAAACCCTTTGTTTCGTTTCGTTTCGTAGATCCTCTCCATTATTGACATTGTTGTCTATTATTGACATGCGTACAAATCTTTCAAATGTGACCGATTTTATTTAAATAAGATTATCTAAAGTAATGTAATATCACTTAAAAACATGATATTATTTATTTTGTATCTGTAAAGAATTTTGTGGATTAAATTGAAAATAAAATGATGCTTCTCAAAGCATTTTATCGTCCCGATTAATTTCCCATAAATTAAAACTGAGCATTAATATCATACATAACATCGACTATATTCGTGACAAAAGTACGTGATGGCTTATTAATCTTTTCCCACACATTCTATCACATTACTAATACTGCTACGGGAATTGCCTATCAACAGTGTTCTAGCCTTTCTCTCTTCTGTTTTGTAGTGTCTTCGTGGCTAAGCGATTAGAGACTGGAGACCCGGGAGTTCATGTGGTTTGGACTCCACGTTAATCACTAAGTCCGCTTCTCATATAGCCTCGCTGCTGAAAGGGACGTTAAAATCAACTTAGCTTTTCCGTTTTGTATCTCCATATATTATGATTTTACGTCATTTTGTGATTACTTTCGTTCTTCTGTCACGTTAGTTCATCTCAGTTAGTCAACATATAAACTACATAGCTAGTGACATTGTGCATTGTTGAAGCGAGTGATCCTCCCTCTCATTATTAACCCCAAATTATAGGAGTTAGCAAAGGTAAAAGTGAAGGGGAACACGGAGGCACGTCGTTACCCCACTTCTATATATATATATATATATATATATATATATATATATATATATATATATATATATATATATATATATATATATATATATATATATATATATATATATATATATATATATATATATATAGCGTCCCCTCACTTCCTAAAAAAATTGCAATGGACAAAGAAAGGCACGGGGTGCGGTGTGACGTCATGCGTCCCCTACTTTTTCAGACCCATTTTTACCCCTGTGAGCAAGTCTCTAATTTCTAACAAACGCACATAATAATCTATAAAAACTTGTATGGGGCCGCGGTGGCTCAGTGGTAGAGCGTTCACCTCTGGTGCTTGGGGCCCCGAGTTCAATCCCAGCCCCCGCCAAGTGAGCTTTGTGGTAGACAAATACCGTGTGCGTTGGTTTTCTCTGGGTTCTACCGTTTCCTCACAATTTCTTCATTCCACCATTTCATTCATTACTCATCATCACCGTCTCCTTTAGCCTAATCGGCATAACCGTGGGACGTAAAACTCAAAGCTTTCATTTCATTTTTAAAAACTTGTGTGTGTTTAACAAATATTCAGGGAAATACGTTATGTAAAATTATAGGGAACGTTCTTCCTCATTATTGGACTATATCAAGAGAAGCAATTGAGACGATTGGAAATTCTCAGAAAATATTAAAGTATATTCGACAAAATTGAATATATTAGGAAGTTATCATAGAATTTGTATCTAAAATATTTATGGGAGGTTGAGTGAGTTCTTAAATTAGATTGACTTCAACTCCTCATAGAATGGGGATTATATGAAAAATTTAATAAACAAATACATCATATTGTATAAGGATCTAATAATATTTACAAAAGTTACTATAGAACTTTTTTTTTTTTTTTTTACCTGGGCGGTGGGAGGCTAGTTCGCTCTCTAGTTCTCAATTGATTTTAAATTCAAGTAGCAGAAATGACTATGAAGGTTCAAAAATGTACATGTTATGTTCCATAAAATCTAATATTTTTACACACACACACACACACACACACACACACATACATAGAGAGAGAGAGAGAGAGAGAGAGAGAGAGAGATAAATAGATAGATATAGATATAGATAGATAAATAATGTAAGAAGAAGAGAGTCCCAAGAAATAATTCATAACAAATTAAGAAACTAAACTCATTACTCATTCTTGATTAACTTTAATCCCAAGCACAAAGGATCACGGAAAAGAGTCAAAGAAAATATTGTAAAACTTCTTTGGTAGGTAGAACTAGATTATTAAAACAGTGTCCGGAATCGACTCCCTCTACCGGTTTTTATGATAAACTAATGAAATACAATAGTATTTACAGATACTAATAAAGTGCTTTACCTAGGTAATATAAGGTTTAAGGTAAATACAGGTTCCTCAATAGCGTGCTACTTGAGGGGTTGTAGGACACATTCTACTCTTCTGCAAGTAGAGGGAGTTAAGATTCCCTTCAAGGCTCCGCTGCAAGCCAGGCCGGGTTGTGGTTAGGATTATCCCGCTGCCTCACTACGAGCACCAAAGAAGTGTAAAGTTTAGGAACTGTTAGCTCCGCAGCAAAGTAAGGCTTTGGGGAAAGGTAGTTACCTCTTAGACTCCACTGCAAATCTAATGAGGGATGACCAATCGAAGACGTCCGCTGGTTACTGTCCAATATATAGGCGTCCCAGAGCGGCGTTAGCGCTGCTGCTGTCCTGTCATCATGTGACTTGTGGGAGGTGCTGGAGCTCCGTCGTCTGCCACTCGTAGTAATTCCATGAGATGTGTTGTAAATCCCTGTGATGATGATTACAAACACGAGCATATGACATTGTTTGTATTAGTGCCGTCGAATTTTGATGACATTTGCGGTTTTCGGTTTTTGAGAAAACCGGTTTTCTGAAAACCGAAAATCGCAAATGTGGTTTTCAAAACCGAAACCGCGAATGATGTTTTTAAAACCGAAACCGCAAATGTGGTTCTTAAAACCGAAACAGCAAAAGCAGATTTCCAAACGGAAACCGCAAAAGCTCTTTCTAAAAGCGAAAGCCGCCCGAAACCGTGTTTGCGGTTTTATAAGCGAAACCATGTGTGTCCTTTTCAAAGCAGAAACAATGTTTGCTGTTTTTAATTACACCTTTTAACAATTGTGAAAGCATCTATCAATCGAGACAATTGTGTTGATTTATATGTGTTTTAACTTTTTTTTATTTGCTCCGAGACTATTATTTTAATATCTGCAGCACTGCTGTGCAAAAGAGATAGTCCGATGGTTGTACAAGTCAAAGTTAAATTAGGGTTGCTATATTTTAAAATCAGAAAAGTAGGGGGGGGGGGGTTCTAAACCGTAAGTACTAATGTGAACTTGTGTGTTACCAATACTGACCTGCGATCCTTCGCACTTTTTTTTAATTATTTCTTTGATGACACTTCCAATGCAATTTTCAACCCTTTTCGGCTGCAGAGAAACAAACTGGACCCCATCTGATTTTCATACATTTTGTAAATTAGACCACGAGGAACACGAATCTGAAGGAATTTTGACATTTCGAATGTCGGAACTCGAGATATTCGAACATAAGGTGACCACGGAAGCAAAAAGGACCCCATTGAATTTTTATATATTTTAGACCAAAATAAGCCTATATACTAGACCAAAATGAGCAATAATCTGAAGAAATTTTGACATTCCGACTTCCCGAACTCGAGATACTAGAACTTACACAGTAGTTTTATATAGTATGTATAAAAGTAACGAAGAAAGTTCTGTCGCTTTTTGTCCTATCACCTTAGAGCATCGATATGTCACCTAAGACGTACCTGGAAGATCAAAAATAGTACCCATCAGTATCAACGACATTCTTCCAACATTCGGGATGGGCATGGATTCCTTCGCGGTAGAACTTTGTTTTGCCGTGAAGCGAAGAAGGTATCAAGTGCATTTTGCACCTCTACTATGGAGTTGAACTTTAGTCCTCGAAGGTGAGTGTCCAACGAATGGAGCAGGTGATAATCGGACGGTGCAATGTCCGGGGAGTATGGCGGATGCAATAGTGTTTCCCATCCAAGGCGTAGGATGGGATCCCAAGTCATTTTAGCCATATGAGGCTTAGCGTTGTCCCGTAACGGTTGAACCCCTTAGCGATTGAAAAGTTCCGGCTCCAGGGTTCTGAGATTTTCTTGAACACGGCTCAACTGCTGACAGTAAACAGTTGCATTAATGTTCTGCTCTGACCAGCCGGTAGCAATTCCCGATGCACGATGTCACAAGGAGTCCACCAAACACACAGGAGGACTTTCTGCTGCATTACTGGTTTCAGCTGTTTTGGAACCGGTTCTTGGATTTTAACCAATGACGAGGGGGTCATGGAGCTTCGTACAGGAACCACTTCTCATCACGTGTCAACTTCCTGTCCAGAAATGGCTCCTTCCTCAGACGAGGCAGCAAAGAAACACAGGTGTCTGCTCTCGTAGCCTTCTTGCCCGGAGACAAATCATGTGGGACCCATAGACTCAACCTGTAGTCCTTCCCAAGTTGATGGAGGTGCTGCCGAATGGTTTCTCCACTCACATTGAATGCTAACCCCAATTCCTCACATGTCTGTCCACTATTCACCTGAATTGCTACCTGAAGATCTTCATTTTGTACACGTGTTGGTCTTCCGGCACGTGGTGCGTGTTTCGCCACCGTCCTTAAACTTGCTAAGCTACCCTTGCACTGTCTGCGTAATCACGACACCCTCACGAAAGGCTTGAGATATCTTCCGCTCCGCTGCAGTGGCGTTTGACCCCAGTTTGAACTCGTACAGCATACACGCCCTTATGGCGCTATTTCGAGGTTCCATATTCACTCTGTCCTTACACAAGTTCACATTGTAACTGAACTGCCACAACCAGGTAGAATGTTGGATACATCCACACCAACAACTGACCTTCGCCTTATCTCAATTCGCATTCAACTCATGGTCTGAGGGCCAATTGAACACAGACCTTCACAAAAAGCGACAGAACTTTCTTGGTTACCTTTATATATCTCACAGGACATAATATGTTTCGTATAGAGAATATTGTGTTTTTTCATATAGATTCATAGCGTCTGTATTAAAATTTAAGTTTTAATATCTCGAGTTCCGGAAGTCGGAATGTCAAAACTCCTTCAGATTCGTGTTCCTTGTAATGTTGTTTACAAAATATATAAAATTCAGTTGGGTCTAGTTTCCTTCCGTGGTCACTTTATATTCGAATATCTCGAGTTACGAAATTCAAAATATCAAAATTCCTTCAGATTCGTGTTCCTCGTGGTCTAATTTACAAAATATATAAAAATCAGGTGGGGTCCAGTTTGCTTATTTGGTCACTTTATGATCGAATATCTCGAGTTCCGAAATTCGGAATTTGAAAATTCCTTCAGATTCGTGTTTCTCGTGGTCTAATTTACAAAATGCATAAAAAGTCAGGCGGGGTCCAGTTTGCTTCCCTGCAGCCTACTTTTCAAACGAAACTGAGTTTTCCAGACTGTACATTTTGCTTCAAACTGAGTTCTGTCCTGGCTAACATACGTAAATTCGCTTCTATTAGAGTCTTTAATTACACTTGAAATTGTCATTCGACATTCTTGTAGCTTATGAAGGCATGAATAATTCAAGTATGTTTGTCACAACATCTACAAATGAAAAAAGTGAAATGAAATCTTTAGTTTTACGTCCCACGGTTATGCCGGTTAGTCTAAAGGAGACGGTGATGATGAGAGATGAGTGAAATGGTGGAATGAAGAAAGTGGGATGAAACGCAAGAACCCCGAAAAAACCCACGAGTACGGTGTTTGTTCACCACAAAGTCCACACGGCGCGAGCTGGGATCGAACCAGGGACCCCAAGCACCAGAGGTGAACGCTCTACCACTGAGCCACCACGCCCCCATCTACAAACGAAAATTCATTCGTATAGAGCCTCCAATACACTACATTAAAAACACATGAACTACACAAAGGAAACCATTGTGCATTAGAGCAGATCTCTTATTAGCAAATGGCCCTGCACACGCGCACTTCTCAGATAGCCCACAATCTGAGCCTGAGTACGAGTCCAAATTTAACTCAATTGCGATTGAGATTGTCAGAGGTGTAGAGGTTTACGTTGAATATACCAACACTTTATCAAATAAGTCGTCTTAGATTTTTCTCCAATCCCAAAAAGCGGGTGGTTTTTCGTGATTAAGATATGTTTAAGCGGGGGATGAATATAGAACCTGAAAATCGGGTGGTACCTGCTAAAATCGGGTAATATGGCAACACTAAGCTAAATAGAAAATAAGGTATATCCCTATTTAAGATAACTACACATGCAACTTAGACTGAGATCTTTTATATTATTATTACTCTTTCCCCTTATTTTTAAAAAGAGTACTGCCACTCTTTCTTTTGTTAACAAAAGAGTACCACCTCCTTTAAAAAAAAAAAAGAAAAGAAAAGAAAGAAAGAAAATCTATATCGCAATATACAATTTTATTGTTGATTTCTCGCCACTCCCATAAATGTGAATGTTGTGGTTTTGCATGTGTTGACTGGTTTCATATCGCAAGTTCCAGACACCTGCAGTATTTTATACGTGAAGGAAACACCGATCATATTTTATTCTGTATCTTTTTACTTTCCAATAACGAATAACGAGCCGTGCCTCTTTGTGAGAAATTGCAACTTATTATTTTTATTCTGTCAATCGTAAAAGTGCACTAAACAAGAATTTCCCTACATTTTAAGACATTTTAAGAAAAAAATACCTTGTTTCCCCTCTGCAAATTTTGAGCATTTTTTCCCTACACCGAGGGAAATTTCCCTTCATCTGACAACTGTGAGCCGAAGTGGGGAAAGGTTCTTTGCGGTTTTCTCGTCGTTACTTGATATTAGTGCTGTCGAATTTTTGAGACATTTGCGGTTTTCGGTTTTTCAGGAAATCAGTATTCTGAAAACCGAAAACCGAAAATGCGGTTTTCAAAACCGAAACCGCAAAAGTGGTTTCCGAAACCGACATTTTGGTTTTATGAAATTTTACTTTTTCAAAAACCGGTTTTCAGCTTTTTCAAAAACTGATTTCGACAGACGAAAGCACGTGGTGCATTACAATATAATACTAATGTAGGGATGCAAATAACTACCTGTGCGGACGAGTTTTTCATATCAGTAATAAAATACCGAAGGTAAATAAATGATTTCTATTGTGGGATGTGGGCTAGTAGGTTTTTTCTTGGCCCAGGAAAATTTTGTTGCTTACTTGCATCCTTGTACTAGTGTATTACCACCAAATGTTTTTTTATTTTAATTAACGCAGGTAATATCACTTCTATATTATTTACTGATTTCAACTCCATACAGAGTGAATGATTGTGAAACTTTACAGAAAATGTATGACATACTGCTCACAAAAATCAAACAATTATAACGGAAATAATGGCGGAATATACTTTTTTTTTTAATTGGAGGAAGGTAGTCCATGCTACATCGGGATCTAAATTTACCTGATTTCAATCCTAAGCACTGATAATTACGGAAAGGAGTCAATGAAAATGTACATTATATTGTACCAAAACGGAATGAATTTCAGTCTCATTCAAAGTACTGTCCATTAAATGCGATTTATTTCTCCCGTCTTCTTTCCCACTTGAACCACTTCTGGTATTTGAAGCACTTCTGGAATCTTCAACTTTTATATTGTCCAGTGCGATCTGCGAAGTTCTTTTCAGAGCCTCTACACCATCAAAACGCTTTTCTTTTAGATTTTGTTTAATTCTCGCAAACTGTTCATCACGTTGTTTAAAAAGTTGATCACTTTCAATCTGATATTTCAAGTCCTGGCTCGAATTGAGACAAATGTTTTTGTTTCAGTGTGAGCAGGCAAGAAACAAACCTAGCGGCAAGACGTCTGATTTACGAAACCTCACACTGGCACGAGCTCCAACTCACTCCTGTCTGTTTTGAAATATTATCGATCACGTAATAACGATCCTCGTTGATTTTTTGGCAGATTTTTTCGATGTTTTCGTCGTTTCGAAATGATGAACACCCAAAAACTTGCATGATCTTCAACATTCAACTCACCACACTTAAAGGAACTAAACCATTCAAAAAATTGTGTGCTTTTCGTAGTACCCTTCTCGAAAGCCTGTTCAAGCATTTGATAAGTTTTTGTTTCCGATTTTCCATGTAGGAAGCAAAATTGCAAACACACTCTTTGTTCTTTTGAATTTGTCACTAACGATTTCTCAGTGACACACGAGAACAGCTGCGAAAAACAATAATACGATCAAATGTTAACCTCTTTCGCAGACGTCGCTTGGCCATCTTATTTGGGAAGGTCTCTACTGGACCCAAGCAACGGGAGAACTCTTTACTACGCCTAGGAACGGCGGCGCTCTTTCAATCCGGTTTCTTTTGGGTCCCTCCTCGTATATTTGAATTTTCTTACAAGTTTCTGTTTAAGTGTTTATATGCATAGTTTATGAATTATGAAATCGCTATTATTCCTTACGTGCTATATCAAGATATATATCAAATCCAAATTATGATAATAGCCTTGATTGCTTTCTACACATTTTGTAACATACGTCACTAATACTCTAATAATAGATTTACTGATTGAATAATTTTTCAGTCATTTATTCCAATTAAACAAATCGAATATTTAGAATAGTGTAATACTAAGATTACATAAATTTACATAATTAAAAAAAATTCTAAATATATGCATTTCAATAGGTAACAAAATTGAATCATTAGTATCACTACGCTCACATATAAACTACTCAAATCACAACACAATTAACTAAGTGACGTAAATGAAAACTCAGAAAGATTTAATATTATTAATATTCGAAATTTTCAACAAATTATGCTAATATTAAAAAAGTAACACTAATGGAAAAGTTAAGAATTGGATTCCTACGTGTTCCTATCACTTCGAACAAAGCTTAATTTGTAAACGAATAAATTGTAATTTATGAGTGGAAAATTAATTTTTCTTTTTAATATTGCTATATAACCAAATATAAATCTTTAATTTCTGCTTCTACACTAATGACCTTACCAGGTAACATTTATTTTATAAAATAATCCAACTATGAAGCTATTCTCTGTATAAATATAATTTATGTTTTCATTTATTTCCTTTGCTCACAGCATATATGATTTTCAATTTACTTTTCTTTTTCGAGTCTCTTTTCTTCTCTTCAGAACAATTAAAAAAATTAGATTTGAAAAGTTTGGAGCCCTAATCTCTTTCCCATTTAAATCTCTTAATATGACACTATTTCTTTAAATCTTATCTACAACATATGGACCACAATAACACAGCATATACTAATGTCTAATATTTTTAGCCGCTTTTTCAAATTTTATTTCTTTATCAGATCTTATAATTTTGTTCTTTTCTCAAACCAAAGTTTACTACACTAGACCTGACTTTAATAAGAGTTTCGTTTTCAATATTCTTTATTACCTCATCATTTTCCCTGTCTGAGTTATTGTTTGATGGCGAATATTTATTTTGGCAGTCGGTAACCTCATTCATGTCTAATACCTGTTAAATGCATTTACCTGGTTCAGAGAGACGGATGATTGATGATGATGATGGAATAATTGGAGGAAACGGTTGTACCCTAAGAAAACGCACGGACAGATATTTTCCACCACAAACTTACTTGGCCGGGGATCGAATTATGGACCATGGGCACCAGAGATAAGCGCTCTACCACTGAGCCACCGTGCCTCCCCCCTCCCCCGCGAGGGTTATTGGAGGAGATGAAACCTATTTATAAATCCGTTTCTCGCTGTCTCTAGCGGTTTTGCTCTAACACTTGTTAACAGAAGAACATAGCCTTTCTATAGGAGGGGTCAGGGTGGCTCAGTGGTAAAGCGTTCACCTCTGGTTCCATTTGGAACCATGCGAGTTTGTGATGAACATAATCATGTTCGTTGGTTTTCAAGCAATTTTCGAGTATCCTCTCATATTATCGTTCTTACATTCTGTTTAGCCTAAAGTGCATAATCCTGTGACGTAAAACTAGATATTTCGATATAGTTAAGCATAGCCATGGTTTAAAGTACTCGTATAATATACGAAAGAACTGCAAGAAAACTTGGACACAATTTTGTATATCGCAAGCTCAGATGTTTGGAAATCGACCCAGGAACAATTCGTATCAGAGATGAACTATCTACCATTAAGCCTGGATATCTTTGTGTGTACGAAAAATAGATTGTTAGTGCAAATGTTACAGGAGACCCAACTTCAGAACAAAATAATACAAGATTCAAAACCTTGTTTTCTGTGTTAAGTTCTGGTAGGTAATTCCTAGAGCGAGAGTGTTTGTTTCACCTGTTACACTTAAGGGCATTAAACACTGCAAGTGCTTGTTTTTTGTTTTCGTTCTAGAAAACGGTCACTATAAATAGCAGTGAAATATTTGAAATAAACTTCGTCCCAAGCTCATACAACGAGCATTCCACTCACGGCAGAAAAGCGTTGCAATTTCTCTCTGCGTTACCAGAGGAAAGGGGAAAAGGTAGAGAGAATGTTAAAAGCAATTTCGTAGTTGTATGTCTGAGTCTACGGAAGTCTACTGCATAGTTCAACCGAAACAATTAGCAGCCAGTTTATGACGATGCCAGAAGGGGTCGCTTCACAATTCTCTTTGCCAACTGAAAAGGTACCGAGAGCTGGAGGAAGGGAAATAGAGCAAATTGTTACTGCTACGAAGAAATTTTTCACCCTTTGTGCGTTAGAATGGTGGAATTTTATTATTTTCCGTTTCCTCCATTAACACAGAGATAAGAGTAAATATTCCAGGTGGAAAGAGAACTACAGCGGAGAAAAAGTAAACGGTTGGAATAGGAACACAGGTTCTCCCTCAAACTGAACAGGCATCACGACCTTTTTACGTTCGTTATGCTGGTAACTGAAGGAGCTAAGTTTTTTTAGCATCTGTTCTGCAAACCGAGGTTCGATTCCAGCCGAACCACTCGAGATAAATATTTTTTTTCTGTTATGTTTCATCTTCTGTCTTTCTTAAAGAAGAAGAAGAAGAAAATGAAACAAAAGAGGGGTGCTTTTGTTTGAATTTCAGAAGCGGATCTAACAGGCAAAACTGCGGTGGGGCAGCCAGAACACAGACTATAATAGGTATATTATGGGTTTACTATAAACTTTCAAAAGATAAAATTTATTTTTGTCACTCAAAAAACTGGAGGCTAAGCGGCCCCGGCCCTGGGCTAGATCCGCCACTGAGAAGTTAAGAGAGATGGTGATGATGCCAATAAATGAAATGGTGGAATGAAGAAAGTGAGAGGAAACAAGAAAAGCCTCACATACGTTATTTGTCCATCACAAGGCTTATTTTACGCCAGCTGGAATTGAACTAGAAACCCTACGCACCAAAAGTGATCATTCTACAACTGAGCCACCCGTGTACTTTTTCTTTCTTTTTCTTCTTTTTTTGAGCGAACTTAGACATTCAAAGCACCCTTGTGGCGAAATGGTCAGTATTTGTACTTTTAGAGGTGCAGAACTTCCTGACTAAAATACACATAGTTTGAATTATACAATAAAGTCTAGATTGCAGTCTCTGAGCCTTGCTGCTGGTGTAACCTCGGAGACAAGTGTTTAGGCTGCCTCGTCTCGGAAAAGTGTGGTGAAAATTGTGTCTCGTTACAGAAAGTGTATCCATTTCAATTGGGAAAGCTCTGTCTCATCTTAAAATTATGCCTTTGTCTCGTTCGTTGGCAACTCTACCTGGAGTAGGGATACGCACGAGACAAGATTTGTGACTGTCTCGTCTCGAAAATATGCTGTAAAAGTGATGTCTCGATTCGAAAAATATACATTTTTCTATTGGAATAGTCGTGTCTCGACTCGAATTTTGTCAGGAAAATCCTGTCTCGACTCGTGTCGTGCGCATCCCTAACCTGGAGGACAAATGTCATACGGAATATTCAGATGCCATCTCACTGCTTCAGAACTTCCTTGTCGCTGGATGCTTGACGTTTTTGATTTTAGCGAATGAGAGTCCGGTTTGATTCTCGATGGAAATACATGTAATTTAGATCCCATATTCGCATCTGTTATAATCTTGACACCCAAAAAGAAAGAAATAATCACATATATATATATATATATATATATATATATATATATATATATATATATATATATATATATATATATATATATATATATATATATGTGTGTGTGTGTGTGTGTGTGTGTGTGTATGTGTAGTATATATGATTGAAAGAGCCAATTTGTGTTCAAACCTCAATGTACACATTTTCTAGTTAAAGTTAGACAACTTCTTTCAAAACAGTTGATGATTATTATGCAGAGATTGTGAAATACTGTGCTTCTTCTTTAAGCAATCGTTTTTGTTATTGCCCAGAACAAATTTCCAAGTTCCCTTTATGCGGCTTCTTTAACTAGATTGAGAACAAGGTATCTTGAACAAAATTAACATGAACTTCATTAAAGGCCAGACCGTTAATAAAGAGAAATAAATATATATTTCAGAATACTAACAAGGTTGTAATGCCCATACCGAAAGGGGTTTTACAATTGAAGACTACAGGAGAAATAGCAGGCAAGTCAGTTTTTTAAAACTGATTTTCGACCATTCTTGAATTATCTCCTTTTCCCTCTATGATCTTCAATTGTGTAGAGCTGATATTACAGATGTTTCGGGTTTAAGGGATCTGTCTGAGTCAGGGGGTCTGAAGAGTAGGAATCGAACGAAAGAGGTGAGTCAAATGACCTAGGCCATACGTGCTATTATTCATATAGAAAGGGTAGAAAGCGCTTACTATCCTAGACAGACCATAGTAGCCTCAGGTTCACACTTTCTACAGCTCGCCACAACACAACAAATAATGTAGCCGTCAGCAGAGTTTGGCAGCCTTTAACCCCAGACTTTCCTGGGTAGTTATTTGAGGGACGTTGGATGAACTGCTGAGCCACATTGAATCATAGCACACAACTATATGAGGATCCCGATAGGGCGACCCATTTTAGCCAGTGAAACTCCTGCAAACATCCTGTGAAAAATTCGTATGCTCACTTATGTCCTGGAAACGGATCCTTCTGCAGGATTTCGGTGGATATTTCTTAGCTGTTTGCGGCATAACCATAGAACGTGTTTTGGACATCCAAATATTGTCCTGTGAGAGAGACATTTCATTAAATTCCAGAGAAAATCTCGTGGATACTTTCATTATCCTTAAAGTGTCCACCGGGACAAGCATAGGAACGATCATATATTCGTAGCACGTCCCATGGAGACGTTCTATTTCGGTTCAAATGAGTAGGGATACGGTGGTCAGTAGTACAGAGATTAGCTCTGGTACGTGGGGCCTCTGATTCGATCCTCGGTCAAGTAAGTTTGTAGTGAACAACATCATATTCGTGGATTTTCTCGGGGTGCTCCCGTTTCCTCCCACAACTCCATTCCACCAATTCTCCCATCATCATTCATTTGCCTTATTCATTTGTCTGCCTTAGCCTAAGAGGACAAAATCAAGGGACGTTAAATTTAAAGATTTCATTTCATCTCATTTTCGGTTGGAATGAGAATAATTTAGCGCCCCCAAAATGCCTTTCCAACAACGACTCTTCGGTTATAAGTACTGCTGATCCCGAGACGAGAAACTTATCGTTTCTAAGACGATGCAGAGAATAGATTTTTAAATTCGATACGGGACAAGAGATATGGCAATTCAGGCATCGTTTTCGAAACGAGGGATTTTACTTGACTTGACTTGACTTGACTTGGAGTTTAACGTCCCGTTCAGCAGCGAGGCTATATGAGACGTGGACCTACTGATTAACGTGGAATCTGAACCACATGAGCTCCCGCCGGGAATCGAACCCGGGACACCCACGCCAAAGGCGCGTACGCTAACCGCTTAGCCACGGAGAAGCTCAAATTAAGGAAAGAATTAAGGCACAAAGTTTGTACATAGCTTACAAAATGAGACGAAAAAGACTTTTTGAGAATCGGGAACAGAAAGAATATTTCCATAATCGAGACGAGACTTTAGGAAATAAGACGAGAAAATCTTTTCCCACGTCTCATCTCGTCTCGTGACCAACAAGAGCTGTAAGAAATATATATGTATTTCTTGAAAAATAAATTAAACTGTATTATATTAATAAACCATAACATCTTGATTAAATAATTAAAATGTAATGAAACACGGACAATACTGTTAAGTTAAATGACTTTCGCAATGTGTTTCATTTAGCTGCTGCTATGATAAAAGAAACTTACTGCAAAGTAAATTGAGGTGCAGGAGCAGCATCCTCCACAGAAGTTTACACTTTGCCCGCAGATAAAAGGAGAGAAAAAAAGAAAGCGAGCAAATATTCCGGTGGTCGCCGCTGTACAAAGTTCATTTACCAAGCAAAGTGGAAAGCAAGCAATTGCGTTCAACAACCAACTTACAGCGCTGAAGATTGTGCAGCTGGGGATGAGGCTACGGTTTAAAAAGACGGAGCAACTTTTCCATAAAACACCTCCGCGATGCGAGGCGATGAGATTCTTTGCTTTTCTCCTTTTTTTTTTTCCTATTTTGCAAAGGTACACCTTCTGTTATGCGTACGGAGGAAGTGTTTCGTCTGGAAAGAAGAAAATTAGTAGAATGTAAAGTTGCTATTTCTTAGAAAATGAAAAATAAACAAATGAACGCTATAAATATTTTTCTTTCTTTTTTTTTTAAAGTGTATAGTTGTAAATTCTAACTTGTACCGTAGTCTGTAAGTATATATTCTAATCACGCTCGACTCTAGCCATAGGAGCTAAATACATAGTTCTCATTGGTTGAAGTTATCTGTTTCTCGCCACATAGCTTACATACAGCACAATTCAAACGCCAGCTGCTATCGGTCCTAGTGGCCGAGCATATATTAGCTCACAGACAAGGGCGCCTATCCTTGGGGGGGGGGGGGGGGCGAGGGACCCGGTCTCCCCAAAACTCATTTGGGCTCCCATGTATTTTTATGAATATATAATTTTATATGTATTTTTTATTGTTTCATATATTGTTATATGCATTTTTATGAATCCCCCCCAAAAGTTACAGAGAAATCGGCGCCTTTGCGTACGGGCTAGTAATTAAAATTGCTTCTGGCGTGATTTCAAACCCAACTTCAGGATTTAAAAAAAAATTTTCATAACACTCTTATCATTAAAATAAGATAAAGATAATACTCATTTGATCTTGTACGTAATATATAATGCATAACAAGTGACTTACTTACGTTACGAAACAGTTGATCGAGCGTCAGCGAGGAAAGGGGTTAGAAGCCCCGCAGTGCTTGTTATTCCACCTTGACCCCGTGATAATACTATTACGTCACATTCGGTTGATGCCACTTCGATGTAAATCTTCCCTCACCCGCCTCCTTGTTACCAACTTAATACAATTGGCTAGGGTCGGGCGTGAAAAATATACATTCTGTATATGATCTTCTTCTTTTATAAACTTAAATTACAAGGACTAAATATAAGGTAATAAGGGCGTAGCGAAGGGGATATCCCCGAATCCGAGCATCCTCAAGCTCGATTGTTATCGTACATGCTCAAGCAAATGGAGGCATGGTTTCCTTAGTTCTACAGCATTTAGGGACAGTTTTTGAGGAGACTCTGTTCGATTCCGTTAATACCGTAGACTCATGGTCTGAAGTAGAGATGGCAAATCCGCATTTTTTAAATATCTGGATTCCAGGAGGAGAAATCAGGATATCGCAGGAAATCTGAATATCGAATAAAATTCTGATATCTGTGGGAAATCGATCAACTATCGACAAAATATTTACCATTCGCCAAATACTCGA
The DNA here is from genome assembly GCF_964235325.1 of Thermobia domestica. Lineage (NCBI taxonomy): Eukaryota > Metazoa > Arthropoda > Insecta > Zygentoma > Lepismatidae > Thermobia > Thermobia domestica. The sequence goes on from NC_137468.1 coordinate 200,179,073, forward strand.
AAAAAAGTGGGAATACAATACCCCGGTACATCAACTATTTATTGATTTTAGAAAGGCGTACGACTCGGTAAGGAGAGAAACATTATACAACGTTGTTACAGAACTTGGAATACCGAGAAAGCTAACTAGATTAATTAAGATATGTTTAAATGAATCCCAAAGTAAAGTCCGGGTAGGAAAATTTTTGTCCACGAGCTTTCAAGTCGAAAATGGCCTGAAACAAGGAGATGCGTTGTCGCCATTATTATTTAACTTCGTTTTGGAATACGCTATAAGGAAAATCAAAGATAGCAACCAGGACCTAGAGTTGAACGGTATTCACCAGGTTATGGCATACGCTGATGATGCAAATTTAATAGGGGATGATAGGAGAACAATAGAAAGAAATGCAGAGATCTTATTAAACGCTTGCAGGGACATGGGTTTAGAAGTAAATGCAGAGAAAACTAAATACATGGAAGTGCGTCGGGACCGAAATACAGCAAATTATAGGTGCGTTAAAATATTAAATAATACTTTTGATAAAGTGGATAGTTTCAAATATCTAGGATCAATCTTAACACATGAAAATCATATTCACGGAGAAATTAAATGTCGACTAAAAGCAGGGAATTCGTGTTACTATTCGGTTCAAAATCTCTTGTCGTCGCGAATTCTGTCGAGGAATTTGAAGCTTAAAATATATAAAACGATAATAATGCCTGTTGTTCTGTATGGCTGCGAAACATGGTCACTTAATCTGAGGGAAGAACATAGACTGAAAGTACTTGAGAACAAGATCCTGAGACGAATGTTCGGACCCAAGAGGAACGGGAATGGGGAATGGCGGAAACTTCATAACGAGGAACTACATAATTTATATGGTTCACCCAACATTGTTAGGGTCGTCAAGTCTAGCAGGCTCAGGTGGGCGGGTCATGTAGCTAGAATGGAAGAAAGTAGAAACGCTTTCAAAGTCTTGACTGGAAGACCAATCGGAAAACGACCATTAGGAAGACCTAGGCCCAGATGGGAGGACCTCGCAGATGGACCTCGCAATATTAAGATGGACCTCGCAGAGATTGGAATACAAAGTAGAAACTGGATGCAGTTAGCTAAGGATAGAAGTCAATGGAGAGCTTTTGTGAACGCGGCATTGAACCTCCGGGTTCCATAGGCCATAGAGTTAGTTAGTTTAGTTAGTTACCTGTGGGAATTCCGATTTCGGAAAAAATCGGAACACCGGACTTTGGATAAAAATCCGGATATAGGAGGAAATCCGGATTTCGGTTAAAATCTAGATTTTAAAAAGTGCTATTTTAAAAACACTTCGCAGATTAGGAGGAGACTGTTCAATGACATGGATTTTCTCGGAAGTTTTCCTTTTCTTCTTACATATATAGCCAGTGTTGTGTAGTCGCATGGTTTTAAGTAGGGATGACCAAATTCGGATAGCAAAATCGAAGAAATCCGGATTTCGAATAATATCCGGGTATCGGAGAAAATGCGAAATTCAGATATATTAGTTAGATATAGGTACGGTGACAACAGTTTTCGTTGTGGCAAGCTGGGAAAAGAGAGAGAGAGGGATAAAGAGAGATAAATAGTGAAGGGAAAAAAGTTGACAAAATAATGTCTTTACTGCGTTAAGAATGTAAGTTGTGATTAGCGTATTCGTATTAATAAGAAGTGAGCCACAACAAAACGCGCTCCGAGATAAAAGCCGGATATCGGAGGTATTCACATCTAAAGCCTGTGACAAACATCTTGGCATTTCAGCTAAACGAATAAAACGCACGCTCAGGCGCCACGTTGCCAAGTGGTGAAGGGATGTGGCTATGGCTAAGCAGACAAACTACAGCGCGACCGGGTGACAGGGGATACACATGGATGTGTACAAAATAAACGTGGCAATATCGCTGGCCTCTCATTTGCTAGCAGCATTTAAAGGGAACTTGGAGCACCGCCTTCAAATGCCAAGATGTTTGTCACGCCGTTTAAAATCATAGTTACTCTTCAATACAACAGGGCAAAAGATAACGCAGAACACTACTTGTACGAACAGAAACCAACGAAGAGATGTCAGAACAGCTCATATAGCCAACAGTATTGCTACAACTCTATCCAGCATAGATTGTCTTTTATAAAGTCATTTTGAAGATTTTTAAATAATTATTTTTCGTATCGAAGATTTTTTTGTGTCTGATCCTGTATGGGTCATTCCATTTAAAATCTAATTTCAAGGCGTTGAAGACGTTAAAGTTTACGAGCCACCATTTCCATATTTATTTATTTCACTAATTTCTTTACCTTGAAATATGATATATTGCATAAACTTTATTCTTCCCTTGCGAGGAACGAGTATTGGAGATAGAATAATAGCTTAAGTAAAATGTAGCTATATTTTTTGCACAGTATATGCAATGTTAGAGATTATTACAGTCTGGTTGTTAATGACTATCACATTAAAATGTTCCAAAGATAATCTGCTTGACGAGCAGAAAACACTAAGGAAGAAAGTGATCGTCAAGTTGTACGGAATGTTGAGTTATTGAGACTCTACTGTATTTAAAAAATGATAAGCGTTGTTGATGTGCTCTAGACAGTTCTTAGGTTCGAATCCTGGGCTCGATCATCTTAACTGTTTTTTAAGTATTTTTTTTCAGTTCTACGAGACAAGTGCTGGAACAAGGGTTCCATTCCCATTGTTACATTGCTTGTTAATAATGGCAGCGTATAGGGTGATGCAAAAAGGGTATCCACCCAAATTAAATTGGAACGAACTAGTAAATGTGAAACCGAAACCAATAGTTGTGATATGAAAGAAGAGTTAAAGATGACCTCGACGGCATCTTGAAAGGTGCCAATTTTAATTAGGCACAGTGGCGTAGATAAGGGGGGGGATAAGGGGGATATATCCCCCCCCTTGAACCTTTAACTCAGTCAAAATTGTTATATCTGATCTTAACATTTTGTTTGAAAAATTCAATATATATGTTGCTCAGAACAAAAATGCGTTCAAATTAATGGAAGGGTTTCGTTCTCTAAGAAATACCCCGTACGCACACAACATTGTAGAAAGGAATTGATGGTGAAATTAGTCCTATATCAATTACATAGTCAGCTATTTATAGAAGCAAATTCTTTGCAAGTCGATAGGCATTTGAAATAAATATTTCAAATTTCTACTTTTCTGAAATCGAAATTGACTGCGTCAAAGCCTTTTCACTTTTTCCAAATACCGCCGCTAAATTTGATCATGGTAACTTTTGATGCTTTCTTTGTGATTCATAAATTATGCTTCTTCCCCGGCATAAATTCATCTTATTATAAATGAAACGACATCACTAATCATATTTGGTAATATACTTCATTTCTATCTCAGAGAATTATAACACGCAAATGTTTCTCTGCGAAGTATTTTCCTCAAGAGGAAAAGAATGTTCATTTTTTTTAACGCTTTATGTATAAAAAAAAATACCGAACAAAAACAGTTGCTCATTTCTGTGGACACTAATATTTTCCAAAGTTCTGTTAAAACGTCACTTTCTACAACGACAGGAGGGTTTTTTTTCTTTTTTTTTTATGTGCGAAGGCAATAAATACTTTCAATGGGTGGTCAGTCGAAAGACGTGGTTGGCTTCGTTCACCAACAATGAGATTGCGCTCGCCTACTCGGAAGGGTGAAAGGAAAGGAAAGCTGTTACTCAATTTTTATTCGAGGTAGACAAGGGTTTTGTTGAAATCGAGGTAAAAACTTTAAAACTTAGTTTGCCGGGCAAGCTGTTGTGCGCGGAGTGTGAAATCTTGCGTTCATGTAAAATGTCGCAAAGCAAATTGACAACTTTTTTTACGCGTAAACGAATAGTTATTGAAGATGAAGAAGAGAATAGAAGTGATGTGAAAAAAAGGTGCGTAACGAGTGCGAATGCAAATATTATTGAAAATATGCAAAATGCTGGTGTTAGCGTTCCTGGTTCACAAGCTGTACAACTTGTAAGCGACATTTCATGTTTCGTGAATAGGAAGTTAAGTGATGAAGAGAAAATTCAGGTGCTTGAGAATGTGTGGGTTCCGTGTAAAGATTACAAGTTTCCTCTTTTGGAGAAATTTAAGGAGAGGAAACTTCGATTTAGACATCAGTGGCTGGAGGAATTTAATTGGTTAGCCTACTCAGAAGTGCATCAAGGAGCATACTGTAAGTACTGTGTGATATTTTCACATTTGGGAGGATGTGGTGGGCAACCTTTGGGGCAACTTGTCAAAATAAAGTTTGATAATTGGAAAAAAGCAAAAGAAACATTCAGGGAACATAGAAACACGAAATATCATATAGATAGTGTGGGGAAGGCAGAAGATTTTTTGAAGGTAATGAAGAATAATTCGGGGAATGTAATTGAAGTCTTCAACAGGGACAGGACTAAGAAAGTACAAAAAAACCGCAAAGGTCTCGCACCTATTGTAGATGCTATTATTTTGTGTGGAAGGGAAGAAATTGCTTTACGAGGACATCGTGATCATGGCAAATTAGATATAAATGAAACAAGCGATTATACTAAAATGGGGAAATTTCGCGCCATTTTAAAATACCGAGCACAGGGAGACAATGATTTTCGAGAATTTTTAGAGGCACCAGGAGAAAGAAATAAATACACAAGTCCAACGATTCAGAATGAAATTATTGAGTGCTGCAATCAACTCATATTGAAGAAAGTTGTTTCGCGAGTTAATGCTGCAAAATGCTTTTCGTTATTGGCTGATGAAACAACGGATATCACAAATGTAGAGCAGTTGGCTCTTTGTGCAAGATATGTTGAAAATGGATCTGTACGAGAAGATTTTCTCCAATTCGTTAAAGTTGAATCACTTACAGGTAACGACTTAGCGGAAATAATTTTGACAAGTTTAAAAGACTTCGGCATAAATTGTGAATATTTGCTCGGACAAGGATATGACGGTGCCGCAAATATGTCCGGTCAATATAAGGGTGTTCAAGCGTTAATAAGGAAAAAATATCCTTTGGCAGTTTATGTACATTGCGCAGCTCATTCTCTAAATTTAGCGGTTACGAAAAGTAGTGAAATTTTACCAATAAAAAGCTGTTTAGGAGTAGTGGAGAAAATGTACGAATTTTTCAGTTCACCAAAGAGAAAATCTATTTTAAACAAAATGATAGAGAAGGCAGATATACCACCAAATGCAAAATCACTGAAAAGACTTAGTGTTGTCAGGTGGACAGGAAAATTCGAAGCAGTTCACGATTTCATAGAATTGATTGAATTTGTATTTGAGGCATTGGAGGAGATATCCACGTGGAGTGATTCTACAGGTACGGACGCAAGGCTTGTCGTTAACTCTTTAGACTTCGAGTTTCTTCTGTCCTTATACACAATTGATTTCGTTTTTAGCTATGGCTTGCCGTTATGCAAATTTTTGCAATCAGAAAACATCGATCTTGCGGAAGCCGTAAATAACGCACAAAACATTGTGGAAGAATTTGATAGAATCAGAGGAGATTCTGAGAAGGTGTTCAAAAGAATATACAATAAGGCGCAGAAAGTAGCTGAAAGTTTGAGTGTAGAGGAGAAAATGAGGAGGGTTTCTATGCTTCAGAGAAACAGATCAAACTATAAAACAAATTCAGTTGAAGATTTTTTTAGAGTGAATATGTTTATTCCTTTCTTGGATCACTTTTCAAATCAGTTAAAAGAACGATTCTTAAAACACGAGAACATTTTCAGAGCCTTTATGTGCCTATTCAGTAGTGACGACATGGAAATTGAGTGCGAGAAGTTCGAAGATCTGGCTGCATTTTATTCTCCTTTTGTAGATAGAGATTCATATGGAGAACTGAGACTCTGGAAAACTAGATTGGCAAATGTAGGATGTAATCCCCGTACTGCCATTGAAGCACTGGAAAAATGTGACAGCAGGAGCTTTCCTAACATACATAAGCTACTGCAGATCTTATGTACTCTACCTGTGTCTACTTCCACCCCGGAAAGAACCTTTTCCACTCTCAAGCGCCTGAAAACCTACGTAAGAAATTCCACGTCTCAGACAAGGCTAAACGGACTAGCAGCTCTTTCCCTTCATCATGACATACCACTGTCGAGTGTTGAAGTGATAGATGAACTAGCAAAGAAAAAGCGTCGTCTCGAGTTTGTTTTGTGATGTGATATTCTGTGTAATTGTGACTACTTTTTTTTTTCGAAGCAATGTAAATAATTGTGCGAATAGTATGAATAGATCATATATAGATCATAGATTATAAACGTTTGATAAACAATACAAATATAAACAAAGATTTTAAAGTCGTAAATTTAACGTTTACAAGACTATTAAATAATTTGATATTTTATCGTGTGCATGGAATCAGGACATTTGAGAAGCGAGAGCTGAAATACAAGCCCACTAGATTCAAATACAGGTATGTAGATTTGTATTTTTGGGTTCAAATTTAATATTAGTATGTAATAGCAAGAATTAATTATCTTTTTTTGTTTTTGGAAACTTTGAATTGTTTATGTCTTTCTATAGATATACACGTAGGAAGAAACTTCATTTATTGATCAATATTTCTCCCATAAAATCAGCTATGAACTCTTAATTAATTAATAATTGTTAATTAGTTTATATATATATATGTGTGTGTGTGTGTGTGTGTGTGTACCCTTCCTCAGTTTCCTGACATATCCCCCCCCTTGTCGAAATGCTATCTACGCCACTGATTAGGCACAACATTCTTAAAACCACAGAGAACCACATAATGCGATGCAGTGCGCTCTCAGAGATATATCAGTATAATTATGTTTGTATGCGTAACGAATTTATCACTATTTGAAGGTAATAACAATAGTGTTTCTATCCTATTGTAGGAAAATACCATCTTTTACTGTGTTTTTTTTAAAACAAATCTTTATAATAACATTAACTATGCCGAATCTTTAAATTTCAGTTTTTCATATAGCCTATTGTGCTCGGTTTTTGATGTAATCAAGGATAAATTAACTAATTTCTGCGAGAGCGTCTGTCACTCGACTTTGTAGTGGGGTGGTAGTTGTAGTTGTAGGGGAGTGTCATTTTTGGCCATGGATACAATTCTTGTTCAAGTGCATCAGACGCGGTGATCGATAAGATTTTCTTATCTGCTACAATACTTAAGATAGGCGCGTTATTTGCCACCATATAGAACTGTTAGGTTCGCTTCGATTCAATTTGACTCAATGTAAATTCATCTTAGTTGCTCGTATTTACTTTTATCTTTATTTATATGTAATAACTGAACTTGAATAAATGTTTTTTCCTCGACCTACCATAATACTTATTTACACAGTTTACTGCTCATGTGTACACATTCTTTACAGAACCACGCCCTAAGCTGTTCATTCTAGCATCACTTCTGTAATAAAAGCAAAACTAATGAGTCTTACACAATAGTGCAGTAGATCTACCTATAAAGCACTCTGAGTATAAGAACAGAAATTTAGATAATTTTTTCTTTCAAATCATACTACAGAACCTTCCAAAAGTCCTGTAAAAAAGTAAAAAGCTGTAATTTTGTAACCATTTATTGGATTTGTACAAAACTTTTATTGGACTTGTAAGAAAATCTGAAATTTTGTTTGCGCCAAACCTCCAGCTGAGCACCATTTACGTCCAAACATTGCTAAAGTCTTTTCGGGAATCCAAGAATGGCATTTCACAAAACTCACTTCTTATGTCACAGTCTTCTTCCGTCAATTCCTGTACAAGTTTCAACTTCTAAGGCTTTGCCTTTATTTTCTTCCGAACGATATTGTGTAGCGTTGTCATTGGCACTCGTAGCTCCAAGGATCTGCGTTTCAACGATTTCTTTGGACTTCGCAACACGCTTTCCTGCATGGACTGAATCACATCAACACTGGTTGTTGGCCTTCCGGTAAATCCACGAGGCAAATCCAAGACACTTCCGGTAGCTAGGAACTTATCGTACCATCTCTTGATACTTGAATCTGCAGGTGGTTGTTTCTGATATTTTTGTCGGAATTTTCTTCTCACCAAAACACTATATTTTAACTCACAAAACCACGCCACACACTGCGCTTTGTCTTGAGTAGACGCCATCTTTGTCACGTGATTTGCGGTTATGACGTCAGCGTTTACATCCACTCTTTGTTGCCAATAAAAATTTTAACTTTTCCACTAAACATTACAAACAAAATACAAAATTGGAAGTAGTACTTTCAAAGTTACAGCTTTTTACTTTTTTGCAGGACTTTTGGAAGACTCTGTATAGATAATGTGCTCCAACTCATTTTCATTATGACATTTTTCATGTTGCTTCATTATCTGATTTCGCTAATTTAATGAGTATTAATTAGAAATATATAATAAACATTTTATTCGTGTTACTACCAGTAGAAAGAAATGTATTTCAAAATAAATGTACGACATATTTATTACTAAAATACTATTTAGAAAATCATACTAAATTCATAAAGTACAAGGAAAGGAAAGATACAAACGCATTTGGACGTTGGCGGAAAATGTGAACCAACATTGACAGCATTGGCAGTGATCTTGATTCATATGACAAAGATTGGGAGTAATTCTGTTAGCAGAGCGAGCTGGAAATGGCAGTGGCAAAATCGAATCCCGTCAAGCGTGAAGTGATCAGCGTGATCAGGGTTTTGCAGGCATAAGGAAAGCGTGCATCGAAAAATAGTATCTGTGTACGGGAACGTAATGAATCGGCGAAATTTGGCGAAGTGATGCTGTGGCTTTGTAGGAGATCGGTTAAATTTTCACGATAAAGGGAGGATCGGGATAGCGTTAAATAAACTAATTTGCTGAACAAAACTATATATATATATTTTCTCGTTAAAATTCAATGCATGTTACAGTTTCGCCAACTAACTCTTTGGCTTCATCAGACACCATGTATATACGATTGTACAGTTATCCTGTATTACATAGTGTCTGATGAAGCCAAAGAGTTAGTTGGCGAAACTGTAACACGTATTCAGTTTTAACGAAAATATTTAGTTTTGCTCAGCAAATAATTAGTTTATATTTAATTATAACAAAGCAAAGCTTCTACTTATGGAAAATAACTCAGGATTGAGACCCTATCCAGCAAATGTCACCAAGGAGTGCTTGCACATTTCCAGTGGTGTGTTCCTGATAGAAATTTAATAGGGGATGATAGAAAAATAATAGAAAGAAATGCAGAGACCTTATTAAACGCTTGTAGGGACATGGGTTTTGAAATAAATGCATAGAAAACTAAATACATGGAAGTGCGTCGGGACCGGAATACAGCAAACTATGGATGCGATAAAATATTAAATAATACTTTTGAAAAAGTGGATAGTTTCAAATACCTAGGATCAATATTAACAGAGGAAAATCATATTCACGGAGAAATTAAATGTCGACTAAAAGCAGGGAATTCGTGTTACTATTCGGTTCAAAATCTCTTGTCGTTGCGAATTCTGTCGAGAAATTTGAAGCTTAAAATATACAAAACGGTAATCATGCCTGTTGTTTTGTATGGCTGCGAAACATGGTCACTTACTCTGAGGGAAGAACATAGACTAAAAGTATTTGAGAACAAGATTCTGAGACGAATATTCGGACCCAAGAGGAGCGGAAATGGGGAATGGCGGAAACTTCATAACGAGGAACTACATAATTTATACGGTTTACCCAACATTGTTAGGGTCGCGAAGTGTAGGAGACTTAGGTGGGCGGGTCATGTAGCTAGAATGGAAGAAAGTAGAAACGCTTTCGAAGTCTTGACAGGAAGACCAATCGGAAAACGACCATTAGGAAGACCTAGGCGCAGATGGGAGGACAATATTAAGATGGATCTCGCAGAGATTGGAATACAAAGTAGAAACTGGATGCAGTTAGCTAAGGATAGAAGTCAGTGGAGAGCTTTTGTGAACGCGGCATTGAACCTCCGGGTTCCATAGGCCATAGAGTTAGTTAGTTAGTTAGTTAGTTAGTTATAGCTACATATATATTTCTGTTCTCATGCTCAGAGTATATTGGAGATACAGCACTGTTGCGACTCATTAGTGTTGTTTTTTACTACAGAATCACTGCTACAGCTTAGTGGACGGTTTTCTTCAGAACGTTTGTATTTGAATAGCACACCGCTATATATTGATGTTAAGGTAGGTCAGTAAAAAAAAAAAAAAAAAAAAAAAAAAAAAAAAAAAGCGTGCAACTAAGGTGCATTTATACTAAATCGAATGCAATCGAGTTAAACTTACTACCTGTTCAGCGTAAGCTCTGAACTCCGATAAACAATATATTTGTATCCTTCCGCTTGTCACAATTACGATTGGCTAGTAATATATCGCTCCCACTCCCCACGGGGAGGAGCAAATTATACACGTGCATTTTCACAATATTGTCTCGTGTTGTCCAGATACTTACAGCAGCAGCAGAAAGGAAAGAAAGAAAAAAAACGAGAGATTAAAAAAAAAGTATTTGAATTTCGCTGGTAAACAATTGTTGCTTAGTGAGTAAAGGTTTGCCTTGTTGGTGTTTCACCACAACACTCGTGGAACCGGGATTTATGCCAGCCATCTTTCAGACTTTAAAAGAACACGGCTTCACAGTTGAATTGGCGCCATAATTACTGTGCATGCTTAGTGTTTATTTCTACTGTTTCATTAACCACAATTGATCGCAGTATTATTAGATAATAATCTGCATTATATTTTTGTCATTTATAATACTGTAGCAGTTTTATATGGAGCTTCGTAGTGAAAATAATAGTCAAATCATATAACTATTTTGCGGAGGAGTACAAGCGTCGATAGGCCAACAGCAAATCAGCGAGATTTGGTTTCACATGGCTTTGTTTATCGCAGTTTAGAGCTTAGGCCGAACAGGGAAGTCTAAGAGTTCCACATGGCCGCAAATGATGCGTCTATCTGAAGTGCTTTTGGAGATAAGAAGATAATTCCATCAATGGCTGCATCTAATGCACTTGAACAGGGATATTCTTCATGGTCGCAAATGACGCTGAACCGTTTGGATTTTAAAATTCAATAGGCCTTATGCAGAGTCATTCTGACGCATGATTAGTACCATACTAAACAGTTCGATTAACATATGTTTCCTGTAGTAGTCAGGCCTTTAGTACGACTCTGATCATACGTCAAAACGACTCTGCATAAGGCCCAATTAGATTAAAGTTTCAGCAACAAGGTTACATGAGACGTGAAGTCCTGTTCCGTAACGGTTTACCTCAACGCAACACAAAATTTGCGTTTTAGTTTGCGATAATACGCATAACAGTTATTATCGCTGTCTTGCAAGTGTTCACACTGCGTTACGCTCCGTTACTTTTGCGAAGGCTCGTACGGATCATGGTTCGTAGGCCTACACCTTAGCATTGAATCTGAACCATATGAGGTTCCGTCGGGAATCTACCCTGGGTCTCCAATGTCGAAGACACGTATGTAACCCACATAGCCACCAGGAAGCCCTCACCCGAAACAATCATGACGACGAATAAATAAGAATGAATTGTGGAACCGGACCGATCGTTTACTTCTTCTGGCTTAGAGTTTAATATTTTTGTACTACTTAGAATCAATGATTTATATATATATTTATTTGCGATACTTTGACTAGCTTGGACATTACGCAATACGCAAAAATGATGAGAAACGACTGGAAGTTTTCGAAATGTGGGTGTGAAGAAGAATGGTGAGAATTAGGTGGATCGAGCGGAAAACAAATGAGGTGTTAGAAATGATGGGGGAGAAAAGAGCAATTTTAGATATTATAAAGAAGAAGAATAAAACTGGTTGGGACATTGGATAAGAGGGAAATGTATCATGAGGGACGTCCTAGAGTGTATGGTGGCAGGAAAGAGAGGGAGAGGGCGAAGAAGTCTACAATTAATGGACAATATCAAAACAGAAAAATCGTACGCGAAGACGAAGAGGTTAACGGAAAACCGTGGAGCATGGAAGCTTCTCAGTTCCAGCAAGTGACCTGCTAATAATGGCAGAATATCTATAATGATGATGATGATGATGATTGACTAACTTGAAACTCTAACTTTGCTGGCCAGTAACTCGGGGACGAAACGTATGGAAAGGAAAATATTTCACATACTTACACCCTCCATTCCAAAAGAAACCGAACGTTTTTAAAAAACAAAAAAGCAATGTACATTTTGGAACAAATCATTTTTATTAATCAATGTATTCCCCTTCTGCATCGATACACATATTTGCACGCTCCAACAAGTTGTCAAACGACTTCTCCATGTCCTTTATTGGAATGGTCTTTAGGACGGCGGTCGTCGCCTTCTCAATGGCATCAATCGATGCGTGCCACTTTCCTTTCATCGCCAAATGCAGTTTCGGGAACAGATAGAAATTGCACGGAGCGAGATCTGGTGAATAGGGCGGATGATGCAACCGAATAATGTGATTTTTGACCGAAAATTCAGTTACAAGTCGCGAACGATGTGATGGTGCATTATCGTCCAAAAGAGTCCAACTGCCGATTTCGCGATATTCGGGCCGAATACGACGAATTCTTGCCAGCAAACGCTTCATGACGCCTAAGTAAAACTCTCCAGTGACTGTCTGGCCGGGCTGAACAAATTCTTTGTGGATAATTCCTTTTGAATCGTAAAAACAAATCAGCATCACCTTAACTTTTGACTTCACCAAGCGACTTCTTTTGGGTGTTCCTTCATCCGGCGCTCTCCATTCAGCACTTTGGCGCTTTGTTTCGGGCTCATATTCAAAACACCACGTCTCGTCACCAGTTACAATCGATTTCAAGAAGTTTCGATCCTGCCGAGCACTTTTAACGATGTCTTTGCAATGCGCAAGTCGATCAACTTTTTGGTCTTCGATGAGTTTGTGTGGTACAAACCGCGAATTAACCTTCTTAATGCCCAAAACTTCGGTCAAAATGCGGTATGCGGTTGTTTGAGGAATGCCTAATTCCACTTCAATAACTTTCACCGACGATTTTTTGTTATGTTTGATGAATTCACGCACTTTTTCGATGTTTTCTTCCGATAATCCGGTTCTGGGACGGCCTGATCTTTCGTCATCATCCAGCGTCTCTCTACCCGATTTGAATAGCCTGAGCCACTCGTAAACTTGCGTACGGGATAGACACTCATTACCATATGCATTTTGTAGCATTTGGTGCGTTTCACTAAAAGTTTTACCCAGTTTAACACAAAACCCAATTGCAGCTCGTTGTTTGAAACTCATTTTCCGACCGATGTACACAACACACTGACAGTTGAAACGCAATAACTTTGTTGCCGTGCATCCAAATGTCATGACATTTATACCAGTTGACAATGAGGGACTACGCCATCTACCGGTAAAATATTACAACAGATGGCACTAGTGGTACTATTTGTTTTCAAAAGTTCGGTTTCTTTTGGAATGGAGGGTGTACTAAGCAAGTCAAGATCTAACATCAAACGAACTTTGGTCAAGATCAGCTGGGTTCTGTTCTTCGCTATGATATATACTACCCTTGAGCGATGATATATTTATTTTTGAGAAAGGGAAGTCAAGTAATGGGTGAAAAAATAAAAATGAGCGTGTTACGTGGGATTTAGATAAGATGTTGGCAAATTATAACGAACTCACGACAAAACAGAAAAAATCTGGAGGAGTATGTGTGCTATAGGCATTCTTAACATGTCCATTTACCTCCATTTGCCCTTACTTATTTGGCTATTTCTTTCTCAAGGGTTTTAATAGTTTTTCTCAAGAACCATAACAATACTAAACAAGAAGAAACGCCGACAGACGGTCAGAAGAAACACTCAAGCTAAGAAGTGGCCATAACTGTTAGAGTAAACAGTACCAAATATTGACAATGTTTTATAACTTGCTTGTTAGCACACAGTTAAAGAGCTATAACTCGTCGTTTAATGGAGCTTGGCGTTGTTCATTGGTTGTTCGAAGGAACACCGTCTGCTGCGTGGAGCACAAACTTTGTAGCAATTCCCTGCAGGAGTTTCTGGGGATACGAAGACAACTCGTCGTGCGGTTTTGACAGCACAAAATTAACATTTCTCGTACAGCTGCTTTGTCAACAAAGGCAAACGGCATAGGCTTATGGAAATTCTGTAATTTCTAGTGGGATTAATAAAGGTGGGCCTTTTATGCTGCTTCCAAAGCTTTTACGTACAGTTACATTTTCTAAAAGACAACAGTTAATGTAGACTTTTCAAGACAGTCTTATTTCTTTCTAGTATTTAGCTTCATTGAGGGGAAATAGACTCCGAAATTATGTTATGCAGAAGTCTTGGCAGTTTTATAGAACAGCTATGTCCGTTCACCCATCCGTTTGTCGACAGCAATCAGAGCAAAAATTTCAGATATTTCCTTTTTCATATGGATTCAGTGTCTCCTCACAAAAAAAAAAAAAAAAAAAAAATAATAATAAAAAAAAAAAAATAGTTCCATCTTTGTTAATCTTCAATTCAAACCGGAAGTGGTAGAAATCAGCCATTAACGATTTTAACTTGACCATCATAGAACAGAAAGTTGGAAGTTCTTGTTTTTCTATAGACTCATTCCCAAAAATAGGTTTTGTGGCCCCGCGTAGCGTAGTCGCTAACGCTCTCGCCTTCGGTACGAGCGGTCCCGGGTTCCATTTCCGGTGGGGTTAGTTGAAAAAGTGTAATACGCTTTTTCATACTAGCCACACTGAATGAGGTTTTCCTCATTCATACCAGGCAAATGCCGGGGTGGTACCTAACTTATAGGTCCCAGATCGCTTCCTTCCTTCCCTCTCCCCGGATTGTGTGCTCGCCGAGGGACGTCATCCCTCAAATCGTGAAGGGCTAAACGGCCTTAGATGCCGCAAGCCCAGAAATCTAATTCCTAAAATCCTAAAAATAAGTTTCGATATAATTATGGCTTAGTTGTTTTCTGTTATTTGTTGTTAGTTACACAATAATTTGCCGTTTATTTTTATTTTGTACTTTAACGCAATGTATATGTCGGCTAAACAGTACAATTTCTGCACCTCTAAGTTTCTACGTAAAGTGAGAAGAAAGGAATTTGCTGTACTTTAAATGAACAAATTGTTACTAAATCGTAATTTTTGGATTGAAGGTATACCTTTGGATCGAACTCCTGTTTAATACAGTGTTTTATTTAATACAATTGCTGTTTTTTTCTTTTTAAGATTATTTTACGTTGGATACAAACTTCATGTATGTATGGGTATCAGGGGCGGATCCAGGACCGACTTCTGGGGGGGGGGGCGGTGGGTTGTCATACTGTTACTTTTAAGGGCTCCAAACTTTGGGATGGGTTTTATTTATATATATATATATATATAAAAGAAGAAAGCTTCCTCTTCTGGTGGGGGGCAATCGCCCCGATCTCCCCTCTGGATCCGCCCCTGATGGATATCCCTGTTGTCACTACTTTCCTTATTTACAGTAATTTCACTGTATAACAACATTGTTTAACACGGGCGAATTCGGGTTCTATGCTTGGGCCATTTTGGTTATGGCTTCAGTCGTGACCATGTCTTTTAGTGCAAATCAATTATAATTATTGTTTATTATTTATTACTATTTTATTACCTTATAACAATTTCTAGCGCACTGGATGACATGGCTAATAAGACTGCGACATTTCTTTTAATACGACAAATCGTATTATAAAACTGCAAAAGACGATTATTAATTTTGCAGAATAGTGAACAATCAACGTATATTAAAGCAACGTATTATGTGCTTGATTTATTGAAGTGAAACTACTTATTTCAAAATTAATTTTAGTTATATTTCCATTACAGAGTGATTTGTAAAGGTGCTAAAGGAGACGGTGATGATGAGAAATGAATGAAATGGTGGAATGAAGAAAGTGGAAGGAAACGGGAGAATCCCGAGTAAACCCACGCGCACGGTGTTTGTGCACCTCAAAGTCCACTTGGCGTGAACTGGGATCGAACCAAGGACCCCATGCACCAGAGGTGAACGCTATACCACTGAGGCACCGCGGCATCTAAACAAAGATTGAGAACCCTCGGTTGGGAACCACTGTTATACAATGAATTGGTAAAGTATTTTATAATTTCAAAACCATTATGAATAATAAGTCAGGTTAATGCAACGTATGTTTTTTTTTTAATACTTTTTAAAATCCAAAATAAAAATGACGAATTTATCGCAGATTATTCCATCTAATATGGTTGCAGTTACGGAAAACAATTATTAATTTGTTGTCTTCGTTTTTCGTTTGAGTATTTATCTAAACATACGAAAGAAAATATAGGGTACTTCAATAAATCTTTTAAACTGTTTCTCAACATGCTTTTCCAGCTTCATTCTTTTCAACGCTTTTACGATTCTCGTATTTTCAACTAGTTCTCATCCTATTCTTGGCCTTCTTTCAGATTCTTCTTCGAAATGCCGTTTTCTTTTCCAAAACTAAAGAACTTTCTTCATTTCCTGGGCGTCCACATGTGTTTACAATTCATTTGAACCATCGAGGATATGGATTTACAAAGTCTTCCTTAAATACATCAAACAATGACAGAAGTTGTAACACTTCTTTACACAACAATATTATACAAGAAAGCTGCTATACAATTAAAACTTAACACAACACATATTATGGTCCACTTGTGGTAGCCTCATTAGTAAAGAAAGTAGTATTTCATATTAAGCACATGATATTCGGTTGGTTCAATAATTTCTAAGAGAACTGTTGAATCCATTCTTATCAAGTTAACTTCCCAGTCAAATTCTTATACATACTGAGGTGCATTATTGTTGTACAAGTAGCCGAAAAGTTTTGTAAATATTTTCCATTTATTCTAAAGTCCATTATGTGAGCCAAGGCACGGCAGCTATATTCATAATTTTCTTCTTTTTTTTCATCTTCCAAAATGATTAACAGTGCAATCTGATCTTTGATATAGGGGTTTCTATTATTACTGCTGTCGGCGTAGTTAACAATTGCCAAAGATTCTCCCCTATTGAAGGTGTCTCTAGTTCTTCTGGACGTCTCTCATCGTATAACAAGCGTTTCCTTAACGACAACCACCACTACAGCAACACAACAGTCTTTTCCACCATGGTCTCTTCTGGTGTGAACTTAAGTTCTCTGTACTGGAGTTGAAGATTATTCCGTCAAATTCAGATTCCGGGATGTAGCTCAAATCATCTTCCGATAGTTCGTTAATGTGATTATCTGATCCAATTGTAGTAAGGGAATTGTGTGTATGAATCCCTGCAAACACAAGCTTCGCAAACTGAAAAATGTCGAATTTCTGTTCTTCTCCATCATTTTCTATTTTTAAATACCAAGTGGAGCCACTCTGTGTGTCGCTCAATGAGGTGGAAGACAGATCGGAATCTATTCTCTGCATTGAGGGATCCTTATGTAGCTCACGAAATGTACGAAAATCGGTTCTCACACTAACGTATGGAAGGATTCCCTTAAACTTCATCTCTTCAAGCGAGAACCAGAAAACAGCGAAACCAGTTACAGTATATATGAACGATGGTCTTACAACTTCTTCATCAAAGCGATAGGTATATATTAAGTTGCCGTTGCTGTCGTAACTTTGGTATTCTCTACATCTTCGCTCGCAGCTGATTGTTAAGGGTGATTCGTCAATATAAGGAAATGATTGCTCGAATTTTGCAAGAAAAGAAGTTTTCTTCCAATCGGTCATCGCTTTCTTTTTAGAGACAAGTGTCAACGTACGTCTGCTACAAAGATCAATATCATTGCACTGAATTTTCAGGCTCTTAGTAACGATAACAGTGAGCACAAGAATTGAAACTCTTAATTCTATCAACAATGCTTTACAATATCCTATATTAGACATAACATAAAGAATAAACTAACAATATTTACATATTGAAGCCAGATCAATACAACATTTGTGTATGAGTGTTCTGCTCGAGGGAAAAATTTATAACTATTTGCCGAGCGGGGCCAGGCGGAGTATTAGAGAAATAATAATAACCGGAGAAGTTCTTGACTTAGAGACGCTTCATATTATCTCTTAAACAATCATCCCAATAATAAATGATTGGGATAAGAGATGGCGCTGTAATGGAAATTGACTTGAATCTAGGGCCGATCAAAATTAAACTTACTCCCAATCATACCTCGCATCTTCAAAGGCCGCCCTTGTATATGGCATTACCGATACCCAGCCAATTATCTGTAGAAGAGTGGGTTCTAGTTATGTGGTATTGTTATTATTGTGTGAAGTATGACTACAACATTTTGACTAACAGATTTGTGAAAGCAATTTCCCAGTCAGTAACGAAAAAGGCGAATCTTGAGAGTAACCATATTTCTATTTATTTATTTATTTATTTGCCAAAGTTCCAGATACAGCAAGGCCAGATATTTTACACTGAAACTATCTAACATAGAATATAAAATTAACAATAACAAGTGTAAACAAAAAGCTATATAAAGGCCCATAAGTGTAGCAATAACAAATTGAAATAAAACTAAAGTTCCATAAGTGTAGCAATAATTTCCCGTCGGAATACATTCTCGGATTTAAAAATATCCACATCAGAAGCAATGAAGTTAAGTTCAGAAGCCTGTCTATAGAACAAAGAACGCTGAAAAATTGATAATCGAGGCGTGTCGCAATGAAGTAGTTCACTATTTCTAGTTCTTCTTGCAGGTACCCGAATATTACATTTAGAGATTATTTCTTCAGTTCTAAGTTACCCATTTAGAATTCTATGAAGAAACATCATATCAAATAGCATGCGACGAGATGAAGGTGTACGTATGCCAAGAACAGTCAACAATTCAGGTTTACTTAAACAGCGTACAGAAGGTATTCTTTTCCTGACAATGTCAAGAAAGAAATTTAGAACTGAGTGAATGCGAGAGAGATTTGATACGCTAGCCATACTCCAAATGGTGGAACAGTACTCTATTTTGGTTGAAATAAACGTTTTATAGAATATACTTAAGGCTGTAATATCCCTAATCTCTGTAAACCTGTATAGGAGACCTAATAATCGCATAGCACTGTTGGTCATGGCAGGTATGTGATCAGTAAACAGAAGTCTTTCGTCGAACACAACCCCGAGATCCTTCTGAGATGAGACCTTAGCAATAGGATCATCTCCAATGAAGTAGGTAGAAGGGATTTTGTTTTTCTTTAATGAAAATGTAATAGTAGAAGATTTTAATGGATTTACTTTTAGATTTCACATGCTACACCAGTCCAAAAGATCTGAGAGGTTTTTTTTTTTTTTTTTTTTTTTTTAAGTTGAATCACATCTTTAGTTGTCCTAATTTCCTGAGATAATTTGCAGTCGTCAGCAAAGAGAAGAATTTTGGTGTCAGATAACTTAAGATAATACGGGAGATCATCTATGAAGAGAAGGTAAAGAAGTGGGCCCAGAACACTATTCTGGAGAACGCTACAGAGAACAGAAACAAAATTCGAAGCAGATCCAGAGAGAACAACACGTATTTATCACAAATTTATCTTTATTACTTTCGGAAGCAATTAAATCTCTGTCCAATAATACACAACTTGATCTATCTAGACCTAACTAAAGCTTTTGATCGCAATAACACTAAGCTTCTTCTTCATAAACTAGCACATAGATTTAATATTCACGGCAACTTCTTCTCATTGATACGAGACTATCTCACTGAACGTGAACAACGTGTTGTTCTCTCTGGATCTGCTTCGAATTTTGTTTCTGTTCTCTGTAGCGTTCCCCAGAATAGTGTTCTGGGCCCACTTCTTTACCTTCTCTTCATAGATGATCTCCCGTATTATCTTAAGTTATCTGACACCAAAATTCTTCTCTTTGCTGACAACTGCAAATTATCTCGGGAAATTAGGACAACTAAAGATGTGATTCAACTTTAAAAAAAAAAAACTCAGATCTTTTGGACTGGTGTAGCATGTGAAATCTAAAAGTAAATCCATTAAAATCTTCTACTATTACATTTTCATTAAAGAAAAACAAAATCCCTTCTACCTACTTCATTGGAGATGATCCTATTGCTAAGGTCTCATCTCAGAAGGATCTCGGGGTTGTGTTCGACGAAAGACTTCTGTTTACTGATCACATACCTGCCATGACCAACAGTGCTATGCGATTATTAGGTCTCCTATACAGGTTTACAGAGATTAGGGATATTACAGCCTTAAGTATATTCTATAAAACGTTTATTTCAACCAAAATAGAGTACTGTTCCACCATTTGGAGTATGACTAGCGTATCAAATCTCTCTCGCATTCACTCAGTTCTAAATTTCTTTCTTGCCATTGTCAGGAAAAGAATACCTTCTGTACGCTGTTTAAGTAAACCTGAATTGTTGACTGTTCTTGGCATACGTACACCTTCATCTCGTCGCATGCTATTTGATATGATGTTTCTTCATAGAATTCTAAATGGGTAACTTAGAACTGAAGAAATAATCTCTAAATGTAATATTCGGGTACCTGCAAGAAGAACTAGAAATAGTGAACTACTTCATTGCAACACGCCTCGATTATCAATTATTCAGCGTTCTTTGTTCTATAGACAGGCTTTTGAATTTAACTCCATTGCTTCTGATGTGGATATTTTTAAATCCGAGAATGTATTCCGACGGGAAATTGAGGCCTATTCTGGAAGAAGGGCACATAGGCCTATGTGCCCTTTTTCCGGAAATCATTTAAAACGAACCGCCATGTTATACTGTAGGTGCTGTGAAAATTTCATCTCGATATCTTTATTTTTTGGCCGCCTGGCAATGTTGTTTTTGTAAGCCTTTGCACCACGGTTTTGGCGCACAGCTTACATTCAGGCTTTAGCAGCGGTTATTACTGTGCTCCTTGCTATATTATTAACCTAAAAATGTGGCAGTAATTTCAAATGGGTACTGAAAGTAAACCTGTGAATAAGACGCGTGTAGTTTATAGTAACATGAATTTGAAACGTGAAGAATCAAAAAAGCAATATCTAAGAAGTGATAGAGAGTCCCCTGCAGTTATTTCCAAGTGGTTACAGTCATTATTGTGGACATAAATCAAAACTGAAATATTTTGAAAACTCACATCTTATCAATACGGCATTGTACACAATGTTTCAAGGATACTATAAGGATAAAATCGATGAAGCATTGAAACTATCGTATGTGAAGTACTTTAAAATGTTTAAGCAGCCGTTTAGATATGGATTTGTTAAATCTAAATCTGAGAATTGTGACTTTTGTGCTAAATGTGACGAAAAACAGATTAGCTATCCTAGTGACCCATGTGAAGTTCATTATCAAATTCATAAAAGGAAAGATGATAGACGCAAAACTTTGAAGGACGAGTTTATTTCCAAATCACAGGCAACTAATAGTGAAGGTAAACTAAGTCCATCTCCTTTAGTTTTGGAGTTTGACTACGGTCAGAACTATCGAAGCCATGGTTAGAAGCCATCATTACCTGTCGACAGAATCCATGTCCTTTTGAACTGACAACGGATAAAAATTTTATTAAGGATTTTGACACAGCTCTTGTCCCTTCCTTTCGTTCCAACCCAACACCAAAAACTCCAACGTATACCACTATGCAGTATGTAATTATGAAGTACACTCTATCAGGCGTTCTGCTGTATTCTAACACGTACATGCTAACATGTATCCCATTTTCTTATCTTTCAAAAAGTACCCTTAAATTGGAGTGAGCGAACATAAACAGAAAGATGTTCGGTCCTTAATGAAGTTTTTGTCAGCTGAAGACAGCGACCTGATTCAATGCTTATTGAATGAGTACGAACAGGACTAAATTCATAACACATTTATTACCACGTGTAATAGCTTATATTTGATTTATTTTAGAATAAAGTCATTAATGTGATGCATTAATAGTATGCTGTTTCTTCAACCAACCAGGATTTTCGAAAAAAGGGCACATAACATTTTATACAAATACGTATATAAATATGTAAAATAGTATATATTTTTCATTTAATACAGCCTATTTATTAGTCAAATAGGTCTTTCTTATTAAAAAACCTGTTATAGGTATTAGCAAGCGTATGTTATTGTTATATACTCTGATAAAAATCTTTAAGGCTCTTTTTCTCCATTCACGGAAACGGTCTATGTGCCCTTCTTCCGGAATAGGCCTCAATTATTGCTACACTTATGGAACTTTAGTTTTATTTCAATTTGTTATTGCTACAGTTATGGACCTTTATATACCTTTTGGTTTACACTTGTTATTGTTAATTTTATATTCTATGTTAGACAGTTTCAGTGTAAAATGGCTGCCTTGCTGTATCTGGAACTTTGGCAAATAAATAAATAAATACATACATAAAATAAGTAGTTAAGAATCAATGCGTATGCTGGCGCTTCTTTACCGATTCACTGAACTACGCACTGTGGCATCATTAGCAACATTCTATAAAACTCTAATACCATTCAAAATCGTATACTGCTCTCCCATATTGGCCATGGCTGCACCTATACATCTCTCTAGACTTGAGTCTGTTCTCAATTTCTTTATTGCAATAGTACGTTTTCGTGTTCCCGCACTTCGAATATTACCTAAGGAGGAAATTTGGATATTTTAATATCCAGCCGCCTGGAGCACGCAGAAATAACTCTGATCTGAAATCTCTTCATAAGATAGTTAATGGAAACCTAAGATCAGAAACCCTAATTGAACATCTATCCTTACATGTCCCTTCCCGCAAAACCCGGAATACCCACCTACTCCATTTTGCACGCCCTAAGTTGAAAATTATACAGAGGTCTCTTTTTCACAGAGTACCCAACCATTATAATAATCTAACTAGCGAGGTGGACATTTTTTCGAGCTACCCGGTGTCTGAAAGAGCCATAAAACGCATGCTGGCCAAATAATATTACTTGTGCACTCTTTGTTGATACTATTGATGTTATTTATTTTTATTGTTTATGTCTTTTTTCTTTTTTTCTTTTCCTGCTTGTTAACATTTCCCTGTGTAAAATGGCAAAATTATGCTGTATCTGGGAGTTTGTTCAATAAATAAATAAATGTACCGGTGAAATATGAAGTTTAAAATCATGCAGTAGTAATTAGTGGACCCACTCCAGGTTCTCATCAGCAAAACTTTCGATGCCAATCTTGATGTAGCTATTGAGGCTGTTGAAGTTAAATAAAAAATTCCCAGTAAAATCAACATGTACCGTGAAACCTGTCTATGTTGGCCACCATCGGTACCTTGAAAACTGGCCAACTTAGACAGGTGGCCAACTTACAGAAAATAAGTGTGGATGGTGTATTTTTAGAATAGGATTTCAAGTATTACTTGATTGTAAAATTTGAATAAGCAATGGCACGACAGCTACTTTTAAATAATCTATATAGAGTAATAATAACAATATACAGTAGTAGAAAAAATTACTACAGTATGTTTAATATATGTACCTTTACCTTCCTAGTCTGGTACACTTAGCTATTCGAATTGAATACACAATATCACAAACAATCATAAAATAGAAACGTATGTAGGCAGTTTATTGAAATTGATATTGTAGCACACTGAGTTATTCAGATTGAAAATAAGAAAAGCAAAATTATAAATTGAACAATTTATGTGTAGTTTATACTTTTTCCAACAGTGACAAATATTTTCTGTAGATACTTCTCGAAAAAATAGAAAATCAGTTATTATACAAATTTATTCATGGTGGTTCATTCTAAACGTACTTCTTTTGTTCTTTTTGGCAGATATGCACATTCTAATATTGTAGTTAACTACCTCTTGTTAATGAGCTAGAAATGTTTCCCTCGGAGCAAAAGATGTTTTGAGAAAATCTTGGGGGAATTCATATCTCAAAAACTCCGCTATCTTTTGACAAGCCGACAGGTGCCAATAGTTGACAATTGAGATGGTTAGTATTTAACCTTGAGAATTTTCCGGAATTACTAAAGCTCCCCACTGATGAGAGGAGCTGATATAGTTAATGGTTTTACCAAAACAGACAGGGTAAACAAATACGTACAACCATTTTCTGACTTTATATACGTGCTTTTTCAGATTCACATTTTCCTTCACCACTTCTTTATGAGGGTAGTGTTCTGATCATTGACCTCCAAGAACAAATCGTGTAAATCTATGCTTCTTTGTCTCCAGTCACCAATACAGAACATGCACATTCTAATATTGTAGTTAACTACCTCTTGTTAATGAGCTAGAAATGTTTCCCTCGGAGCAAAAGATGTTTTGAGAAAATCTTGGGGGAATTCATATCTCAAAAACTCCGCTATCTTTTGACAAGCCGACAGGTGCCAATAGTTGACAATTGAGATGGTTAGTATTTAACCTTGAGAATTTTCCGGAATTACTAAAGCTCCCCACTGATGAGAGGAGCTGATATAGTTAATGGTTTTACCAAAACAGACAGGGTAAATAAATACGTACAACCATTTTCTGACTTCCTATACGTGCTTTTTCAGATTCACATTTTCCTTCACCACTTCTTTATGAGGGTAGTGTTCTGATCATTGACCTCCAAGAACAAATCGTGTAAATCTATGCTTCTTTGTCTGCAGTCACCAATACAGAACATC
The DNA here is from genome assembly GCF_964235325.1 of Thermobia domestica. Classification (NCBI taxonomy): domain Eukaryota; kingdom Metazoa; phylum Arthropoda; class Insecta; order Zygentoma; family Lepismatidae; genus Thermobia; species Thermobia domestica. The sequence continues at coordinate 200,203,619 of NC_137468.1, forward strand.
TGCTTCTCATATGGGATTTCGAAAGAGTTAAGAAAAACAATAAAACGGTGTTTTCCGTGGCCAAGATACGCAAGTAAATTTATCATTATCATCATAGGGTAAACAATGCTTCAATGTGGCCAACTTCCAAGATAGACAGGTGGCCAACTTACAGGGTAATAAGTAACGATGTCTTATGGGAAAATGCAGGTTCAAGACGAACTAGGCGAAGATAAGCAGGTATCCAATGGCTGTTAGGCGTTACTTTCGGAAATATCCGGACTGCTAATGCTTAAGAAGTTTATGGATATTTTATTAGGATAAATGATACTTACATAAATTTACTGGTGATAATGACGTTTCAGATACTGAAACCCATAGAATGTGTTGAATTTATAACGTTGGTTACAATGCAGAACTAGTCGTAACGCAGGATTGTTTTAAATTTAAAGAATAACGGAAACGTCGAGAAAATGAAGAAATAAGAAATTAAATAATAAAAGAAAATGCAAAATAAATCTAACTACATTATTAATTCGAATACTATAAAGTTAAATATGCAATATTTTATTAAAGATAAAGTATGTAAATAAATACAATGGTCTTGGTTTACTTTTAGCACGCCACGTTTTGAAGGATTTACAGGCAGGGGTAAAAGTGAGGGAGAACATAGGGGACGTCATCCCCCCACCTCCAGAAAATATGTATGGCGTCCCCCCAGTTCCTATAAAATTACAATGGTCAAAGATAGGCAGGGGACGGTGTGACGTCATGCCGTTACCTACCGCCCCCCTAGTTTTCAGATCCACTTTTACCCCTATTTACAGGTAAAATTCAATACTTTGCCTGAAAAGACATTTATAAAGAACAAATTTCTGCAGGCAATAGAATTAAATACAAATAATACAGCTGTATTATAAGTGTAGGGTTACTAGTATAAAATCATTATAAGTGCTTTACGATGTATAAAATATGTGAGTTCATGTGGAAGATGATTGTATTAGATGTTATTTTCCACCGGCAATATTTTCCGCACAGTGTACAGGAGCTGTGTTTTATGTTTACAAGCGGAGCGCTACTAATATGGGACCATGGCAAATGCTATTGAAACTCATTATAATTGCCAAAACCTATTCGTTTCCACTACCCTCACTTAAGCGTATACCCACCATCGATGAACCACATGCTCCGTTCGGACGCACCCCGCGCGAATCCATCACCTTTGACCTGTCCTGACTTGGATAGATAGCATTTGTGCTTTCTATGGACCACCTAGCACATGTTGGTTTGTGTTTCTGCACTGTAATTTTTATGCCCTACATTTGAACACCGTATTTATACGGAAATTGTAAAAGAAATGTACGTCTATTTTTTCAGCAATTAGTGCTGATCGTTCCCTTGAATTTCATCTATGCCGAGTGAGATATTTTGAAGTTGCCCAGCTGCTTTAACTATGATTTCTAGGAAATGTTATTCTGGCAACACTGAAAATTCTTCAGCTTCATATTTGCTGTTGTAGAATAACAATATCTATGATTGTGGTAAGTTGCATTTCATGAAAAAGAAGCAAAAGAAAAATGGAAAATGAATTATTTTTAGTATCTAAGATGTAATTGAAACAATCGTATGAACTCAAATTTCAATGCTTTCCCAAGGGGAAACGAACTGGGGACCATGTGCACCAAAGTCACACACGTTAACCACTAAACCATCCGGGAGAGCTAGAAGAAGTTTGGATGAAGAGTTTAGACCGTTTGAGTAAATAGTAGGATTTAGTTAAAGCAAGACGTGCTAACTCTACCCCGAATAACGTTTGGGCGGACTTTTAACCAATTAAAGACATAATGCATTTTGTGTGGTGGACAAACACTGTGCTCGTGGTTTTCTCGGGGTTCTCCCGTTTCCTCCCACTTTCTTCATTCCACCATTTCACTCATCTCTCATCATCACCGTCTCCTTTAACCTAACCGGCATAATCGTGGGACGTAAAACTCAAAGATTTCATTTCACTTCATAATGCACTTTGAACGAAATAAAGTTCTGGTTCTTGGATGTTAAATGGATTTTGTATTCAGAGAATCTTGCTGAAACGAGATTTCAGAAGCAAAGATGACAATTGAAATTTATAGTTTTGGTCCAAAGTTTTGTTTTGATCAATGCAGGATACGTTTTGTTCCCCTATGAATAAATTAAATTAAACTTAATTTTTTAATGTACCGGTATGAATAAATTTAAAAAACAAATTAGTAGTTTTATGTCCTTTAGGCTAAAGGAGAAGCATGATTAAGGTAAGTGAATAATCAGAAATAATTTGAAAATGAAAACGAAGGAGGAAACAGGAAAAGCTAGAGAATATCCACGGATACAATGTTGTCGACCACAAAATAATATGTCTTAGGCACTAACGAGAGATCCCTTGCACCACAAGTATCCGCTCTACCAATGAGCCACTGTTCACCCTACCAATGATGGGACGAATCCCGGGTTACTTGAGTTACTTGGGTCATGACTTTTGTCCGAGTCATCAGAGTCTGGGTCTCGATTCTGTTCAGGTGACCCGGCAGCCCAGACAGACCCAGAGACTTAGACAAGGCTGGTGATCTAGACGGCTGTAGAGCTTACCTTTAATGAGATAGGGCGAAATTCATGACATGTTGTAGTATCCCACATTCACCACGGTGTAGAAGGGTTATTACACTTCGTAGTTTTTTACATTTTAGGTTCTGCGTGTTGATGGAGACTTCCACAGGAAAGAATATTATCATTTCTACTATCCATATCAGATGTACATGCAGAATATGATTCCTTGTACTAGCCCTATTTACTGGATGATATTCAATAAACAACGTGCTAGTGTTCATATATGTAGATATATTTTATTGGAGATTAATTCGGTTACTTTTTATCAGCCTCTTCATCAATTTACATATTATTATTATTATTATTATTATTATTATTATTATTATTATTATTATTATTATTATTATTATTATTATTATTATTATTATTATTATATTCTCAAGGGCTGAATTTAGTCACGGCATGGCGCGTCCTCAGGTTGCGGATCGAGGAGAAGGCCTCTAGATATAGAGGTTAGCTGCGAATATACTGAATAAGCAGTCGCGGACAGACGACTAGGAGTGGTCCTCCAGCTTGGGGGTTTGGGTAAGGCTAACACCCTCATCCTGTGAAAAAAGGTACTTGTTCAGAAACATTCACAAAAGCCTCGGACAAGGACTGATAACTTGGCATGACCTCAGCAAAACAAAATGGACATGAGATTTGGAACATGGAATATTAGAAGTCTTTATAGGGCAGGCGCGTTAAAATCTGTAACGAATGAGTTAGAGAAATACAGGATGGATCTAGTAGGAGTTCAGGAAGTTAGGTGGGAAGGAAATGGATCTGAGAATTCCGGAAATTTTACGTTCTTTTACGGGGAAGGCAATAAAAATCACCAGTTAGGAACAGGGTTTTTCGTTCACAAACGAATATTACCAGCAATTAAACGGGTTGAATTTGTTACTGACAGACTTTCTTTTATTACTCTCAAGGGACGGTGGTGTGATATTATTGTTTTAAATGTACATGCTCCAACTGAAGATAAGGGTGACGATATAAAAGATAGTTTTTACGAAGAAGTGGAACGTATATTTGACCAACTCCCGCGATACCATATGAAGATTCTATTAGGGGATTTCAATGCGAAGGTAGGACGAGAGGATATTTTCAAACCGATTATAGGAAACGAAAGTTTGCATAAGGAAAGTAATGACAACGGTGTTAGACTCGTGAACTTTGCAACATCCAAAAACCTAATCGTGAAGAGTACAAAATTCCCACATCGCGACGTTCATAAATACACTTGGACATCACCAGACGGAAAAACACATAATCAAATTGATCACGTTTTAGTAGATAGAAGAAGGCAATCTAGCATAATTGACGTCCGGTCGTTTAGAGGGGCTGATTGTGACACTGATCACTACCTGGTAGTAGCGATAATACGGGAGAGATTATCGTTCAATAAAGGTAATATTCAATGTCCGAAAACGGAGAGATTTAATTTAAAGAAATTAGAAGAGAGCCAGGTAAGAGAGGAATACCAGATTGAAGTTTCGAATAGATTCTCGGTTTTAGAAGACTCGGAGTGCACTAGTGTTGAGGATACTTGGATTGAAATTAGAGATAGCATTAAAAGTTCAGCAATAGAAAAATTGGGATACGCGGAAATACGTAGGAACAAACCATGGTTCGACCAAGAATGCATTAAACTAGTAGAGAAGAGAAAACAGGCAAAATTACGGTGGCTACAAAATCCGAATGAAATAACTACACAAAATTTCGCAGATATCAGGCGGGAAACTTCCAAAACTTTTAGAACAAAGAAACGCGATTTTTTGAAAGCTAAAATTAAGGAACTTGAAGATAACAGTAAAAATAAAAATATTCGGGACATGTATAAGGGGATCAGCGAATTTAAGAAAGGCTATCAACCTCGTGCTTATATGTTAAAGAAAGCTGACGGAACAGTTCTCACTGATACGGATAGCCTCTTAAATAGATGGAAAGATTTCTTTGACGATTTGCTGAACACGCAGCCAAAAACTAATGTGCGTGGAGAAAAGGAGATACACACCGCAGAACCGTATATTCCAGAACCCAATCGAATAGAAGTAGAAGCCGCTATAAAGAAATTAAAGAAACACAAATCTCCGGGTGTAGATGAAATTCCGGCTGAGTTGATTTTAGCTGGAGGCGAAAAATTGTGGAACAAGATACACAAACTCATTCTCCTTATCTGGAACAAGGAAGAATTGCCACAAGAGTGGAAAGAATCAATCATTGTTCCAATTCACAAGAAAGGCGACAAAACTGACTGTAATAATTATCGAGGCATTTCTCTTCTGTCAACATCCTATAAAATCCTTTCAAATATTCTATTAGCAAGATTGACCCCATACGCAGATGAAATTATTGGAGATTATCAGTGCGGATTTAGACGAAATCGATCAACTATCGACCAAATATTTACCATTCGCCAAATACTCGAAAAGAAGTGGGAATACAATACCCCGGTACATCAACTATTTATTGATTTTAGAAAGGCTTACGACTCGGTTAGGAGAGAAACATTATACAACGTTCTTACAGAACTTGGAATACCGAGAAAGCTAATTAGATTAATTAAGATATGTTTAAGTGAATCCCAAAGTAAAGTCCGGGTAGGAAAATTTTTCTCCACGAGCTTTCACGTCGAAAATGGCCTGAAACAAGGAGATGCGTTGTCACCATTATTATTTAACTTTGTGCTGGAATACGCCATAAGGAAAATCAAAGATAGCAACCAGGGCCTACAGTTGAACGGTATTCACCAGGTTATGGCATATGCTGATGATGTAAATTTAATAGGGGATGATAGGAGAAAAGTAGAAATAAATGCAGAGATCTTATTAAACGCTTGCAGGGACATGGGTTTAGAAGTAAATGCAGAGAAAACTAAATACATGGAAGTGCGTCGGGACCGTAATACGGCAAATTGTGGAGGCGTTAAAATATTAAATAATACTTTTGATAAAGTGGATACTTTCAAATATTTAGGATCAATATTAACAGACGAAAATCGTATCCACGAAGAAATTAAATGTCGACTAAAAGCAGGGAATTCGTGTTACTATTCGGTTCAAAATCTCTTGTCGTCGCGAATTCTGTCGAAGAATTTGAAGCTTAGAATATATAAAACGATAATCATGCCTGTTGTTCTGTATGGTTGCGAAACATGGTCGCTTACTCTGAGGGAAGAACATAGACTGAAAGTATTTGAGAACAGGATCCTGAGAAGAATATTCGGACCCAAGAGGAACGAGAATGGGGAATGGCGGAAACTTCATAACGAGGAACTACATAGTTTATACGGTTTACCCAACATTGTTAGGGTCGTCAAGTCTAGGAGGCTTAGGTGGGCAGGTCATGTAGCCAGAATGGAAGAAAGTAGAAACGCTTTCAAAGTCTTAACTGCAAGACCCATAGGAAAACGACCATTAGGAAGACCTAGGCGCAGATGGGAGGATAATATTAAGATGGATCTCGAAGAGATAGGAATACAAAGTAGAAACTGGATCCAATTAGCTAAGGATAGAAGTCAGTGGAGAGCTTTTGTGAACGCGGCACTGAACCTCCGGGTTCCATAGGCCATAGAGTTAGTTAGTTAGTTAGTTAGATACTAGGATCACATATCAATATATACATGTAGGCATCATCATCCAGCTAATTATCTATTACCCTGCGTTATGAAAATTATTCATTGTACTATGTGATGCGTTTTCATTTTAATCACAATATTATATACGAACTATAGTTGGGATAGCGTCAATGTTCGATCCGAGGCTCACAAATTTTAAAGACACATATTTTCACAATGTATATTACCTAACTCACAAAATGTCTTCTTTACTATATAATTTGTATAAATTTGTTTATCCAAAAACGATTGGAAAAAATTTAATTTCTTTTAGATTTGGAATGTTTTAAATCATCTGGTACGGACCAGTATCCCTTAAACATTCTCAGGAACAGTTTGTAATGCGTCGCTCAGTTAGACAATAGCGGTGCATTACAATGTTTAATCATTGACATCGATATTATTCATAAGCATACTCACTACAGCTACCCTGAAAGTGGAAGTTTTGTGCACTTCACTTGCGGTATGCAAACGAGTAAAAATAAATAAATTAATTAATTAATAATTTAAACGTAAACTGAAAAGTAAACAAGAATTGATACCAACAATAGAGGAAGAAGTTGTAAACATAAAAAGAACAAGTTATAGCTATATCTTCCCTCCCGCCTACTTACTTCGATGATTTACGCATGCAGTCACCGCAATGCATTCAAAGACATAACTTTTCTTTCAGATTCCCCGGGGTTACACATCAGAAAAAATGCATATAATCACTTGTAATATATACCAATGACAATGGTCATAAATTTATAAAAACATTTCTTGGTTCCTCTTGTCTTTCGGAACAGCGCCTCTGAAAACTCTTAATTAAAAAAAAAAAAAGTCTACTGACGAATACAGTCCTATGTACGAAGAACTGCAGGGGATGGCGCGAAAGAAATGCCATAAAGCAAAGCTTTAGGAATATATTCCAAACTAGCAACGGGAAGCTACGTTTATGACAGAATCTTATGGTATAACTCTATCATATATATATATATATATATATATATATATATATATATATATATATATATATATATATGTATATATATATATATATATAGTTAATATTTGCAGTGTAGCCAATTTTCATCCAAATACTTTTTATATTGGTTCTACTCGGAGATTACAAAGTGTAAATAAAGTCTTATTTGCGGGCGCTTAAGTACTTTCTTCAGAATACATTAAATACGTACACTACAGCGTAATTGTAAAAACTCATACGCAACTGTAATTTGAAATGTGTCTTCTACGAAATATATATATATGCAAATACAGTAGAATCCCGAAAACTCGGCCTAATATGGACTGATGGGTAGCCGAGTTTGTGAAAATGCCGGGTTATCGGGAAAGCGGTTAAGAAAGAGTAAATACGAGTGTTTCCTCAGAAAATACAGTGCTGTACTTGTATGTATTTATTGCTTGAGAATACAACAGAGAATAACCTGACCAAATACCCTTAAATAAAGGAAAAGTGCGTACTTTATGAAGGTATAGAGTCTTTACTACATATGAAAATGATAATTAATGAATACACACTGTACAATAATTTACCTGATAAGACAGACCTCAGAAAAATACTTTTACGACTTTACATAAACTATAGTGACCGCGACGACTCGTGAAGTCTGGGCTTTACACGAATCACAGAACTTTCTCTCACGTGTCATGAATCGGAAGAATTCGATACGATTCGTGCAGATGCCTTCCGAACGCACGCTGAAAAAAAGTGAAACAATAGGAGTGGACCAACAACATTGCCAAACTTAGAAGACATGGCAAACAAGCGAAAGAAACAGCACTTTAAAAACTATAAAACGAACACGAATAAATATTCGAATTAAACGATAACAATGATAATAGCAAAAATGTAAAATAATAGCAAAAATAACAACAACAAGAATAACAACAAAACGAAACTTAGTGGCAGTTCGACAACACTACACCCTTAGGAGATGCTCTCCGTACAGCACATGAGACGACAATGACAACATTTCAGAGGTGGGGTTGATGACCGGGACACGCATTCGCGTTCTAGGTCAAGCTTCATGAGTCCTCGCGACTGCTATAGCTTTTCGGACACATGCACGCGGGCAATGACCTTGAACGGGTCTAAGCGCGTTTTTTTTTTCGCCCTGCTAGACTGTCTCTGTGTTATCTGGGTTGCCGGGTTATCGAGTGATGAAATGAAATGAAATCTTTAAGTTTAACGTCCCACGGTTATGCCAGTTAGGCTAAAGGAGACGGTGATGATGAGAGATGAGTGAAATGGTGGAATGAATAAAGTGGGAGGAAACGGGAGAACCCCGAGAAAACCCACGAGCACGGTGTTTGTCCACCACAAAGTCCACACGGCGCGAGCTGGAATCGAACCAGAGACCCCAAGCACTGGAGATGAAGGCTCTACCACTGAGCCGCTGCGCCCCTATTGTCGAGTGACGAATTTTAGGGACTTTACTGTATTGTGATTTTACGTTCCATTACCAAGTACTCGGTTAATAATTCCTTATTATATTATTGCGTTATCGAAGGATCCCATAATAATAATTAAAGGAGAAAAAGGGAATATAAAGAACAGCGTAGTGTTTACCGAAAAGAAAATGTCTATACATAACAGTATCCCAATGGATATATCCTATTAAGCTGAACATGATACGGGAGAGTATAAAAGATCATGCATAATCGTTTAGAAAATTCAGAAAAACTAGTTGGTTTCTAAATCTAAAAATTGACATATAGAGGAGCCATGCCACTTATTAAAGTAAAACTTATACTAAAGTATAAGCTCATCAACCTTCTAGAATAGGAAGACGATAGCACACAATGTGGTTAATAACTTAAGCCTAACGCTATCATTAACACTTAAATTTTATTTCTGCTTATCTAAGATATTCTTCAAAAATAAACAGTAGACAAAACATATCGAGGAGATCAAAACAACATGCTTGAAGATAGTGGCGCATTTACGATTTTGGTTCGGAGGGGGGGGGGCTTTGCAAATTTATTCCTGGAAATGTCAAAATTCTGCAAGATATTTCATGTCCTTTAATATAGTAAATAAAGTTTCGGGGGGGTGTGGCTTGAGCGCGGAAGCCCCCCTTAAATACGCCGCTGCTTGAAGATTAATTGTCATGCGTAAATTTCGAGAAATCTAATTTTCTCGCGTTCATGTTTTTTTTTTTTAATTTACGAGGGAGGATCAGAAACCAAAGTTATAAGGACGATATTTCTGGAGTTTCATCTGTTATAGAGAAGTGAGAAGTGTGTGGTAATTTTAATAGATGGTATTGGCAACTGTGCAGAGTTTCAGTCACCCGCCACCTACGGTGCTAGTTGTGGGTAAACACAGATGGCGACTAGTTTGGAAAACTGGCCTGGCGAAAAAGTCCGCTGAGTTATTCGATTTCTGTGGGCAAAACATGTAAGCGTGTCTGAAATTTACCGGCAGCTGGTAGAGGTTTACGCGAGGACTTTTCACCGAGAGCGTCATCTTTTTTTCAGGATAGCGAGCGCCAGGATACAGTTCAGAAGACCACTACATAGTTGAAGCAGTTTCGCTGGGACATCATCGACCACCCTTCCTACAGCTCGGACCTCGCTCCAAACAACTTTCACCTGTTCCCGCACTTAAAGGAACACCTTCAGAGGAGGAGATGAAACATTTCGTGACGACGTGACTGAACACGCAAGGATAGGATTTTAATCAGGAAGGAATCTTTAAACTCATCCCACGATGTGACAAGTCCTTCAACCAATATGGAGACTATGTCGAAAAATAACCTAATGCATGTATTATGTGTTGGCTGTATTACTTGTATGAAATAATATACACACGTTTCACTGCAGGCTTGGTAACCTTACTTTCTGATCTCCCCTCGTATTTACTTATGATATATCCACTGTTAAGCAGTGGTGCTATTCAGCCGGTTCGCACCGGTTCACTAGAACCGGTTGTTAAAATATTTCGAGTTCGCAGAACCGTTTGTTACAAGCAGACGTAAACACACACACACACACACACACACACACACATAGATATGTCTTTTTTAATCTTTTTTTAATTTTTACGTCCCACGATTATGCCGGTTAGGCTAAAGGAGACGGTGATTATGAGAAATGAGTGAAATGGTGGAATGAAGAAAGTGGGAGGAAACGGGAGAACCCCGAGAAAACCCACGAGCACGGTGTTTGTCCACCACAAAGTCCACACGGCACGAGCTGGAATCGAACCAGGAACCCCAAGCACCAGAGGTGAACGCTCTACCACTGAGCCACCACGTCCCCCAAACATAGATATGATCTAACCAAGAGCAAAAGAAGGAAGCCAAACAAATTATGTGGCTGAACCTGGCAGAACCCATTTTTGGAAATCGAAAATAAACCATTGAGAATCGTTTGTTCACGAATGTTCTCATAAAATTTTCGTTTGTTTCTGATTTATAAACAATTTATACCAAAAGCAAAATGCCCGGTGCCAACCAAGGGCGCCGATTTCTCTGTAAATTTGGGGGGTCTGTGGCTGTGTAATGGTACCAACAGCTCAGTGGTTAGGTTTAATGTGCCTAGCTGTAATATAGTTGCAGGAACCGGCTTATAAAGATAAATTCTCCTTTCGATAATTAACAATTTATTATAACAAACAAAAACTGAATTCTGCAAGAGTTAAATATGAAACAATTAACATTAAATACAAATATATCGAAAGGGATTAGCGAAATCTTTGCTGGATCAATTTTACCGTGTATACGTTGCACGTGGTGAATTTATTACGATCTAATTTCCAATAGTAAATTTTGAGGAGGTTATTCCGAAAATACAATTTAACATTACAAACTAATCTCACTACTATGATTGATAGGCAATCAGTAATTAACCTTATGTTGAAACAATAAGAAATATAAAGTAACAAATTACTACAAAAAAAGGTTAAAATAAAAACTACAATAGAAATAAATTTCTACATACGGTAAACTCCTGATTCTCTATCTATCATTTACAAACCAAAACGTTATATTTTTTCCTCCATTATACGTAAATCACCGCAACTGATTTCCAACAAAAATTTGACTTCCTTTCACTATGATATTACCTTCCATACTGTAAGGAGTTCTATGCTGCAATATTTTACGTAACTGTCCATAGATGGCAGCACAAAATAGAGCATTAATTACAAATACAAGGAAACCTGACATCTATCATGAGTTTTTGAACTTCAAAGATAATGTTCATTTCTCTATATCGAGATGAAAACCTTTTTTTTTTTGAACATCACTGTTACATATATCGCCCTGCTCGGGTCAAAAAATTTCTAAACAGGATATTAAATGTTCAAAAAAAATAAACTATTATACTTGATTGAGTTTCGGAAGAATCACACATGCACAATAAATTGTTTCGAACTCACCACCATGTAGTTCCAACTATCTTACTTGATCGTGACAAAGTTCGGGCCCACCAGATTCAGAACACACCATTGGCTGGAGCTTCGATTCACAACCTTAAATGCTGTAGCATAGAAGTTGTTGATTGGTAGCATGGATGATTTCCTGGCTCAACTCGCTTATAAGTCATAGATTTCCCATACAAATGACAGGTACCATTTCCAAATCCCTTTTCAGACGTTGTGACAAACGACGACAGAAACAGATACTCCGGACATCTCGGACATTTTGGACATTTGGCACATCCTGCAGGAATACAAATACAAACACACAGTATACAAATATAACAAATATGAGTCATACACTAACTACGTATTTTACCTTTAAATACTTCTGTACAATATCTTAATGAAATGAACGTCAATACTAATTCATACTACATTTCTTCATGAAGTTATCGTTTACAAGCAATGAAAGTAAGTTATGACACAGTTCTTCGAGGATAATATTTCTTAACAAATGAAACATGCCGTTTAATCTTTACATTATTATCCTTCATTGACATTAACCATACAGTATTTGGTGTCGGATAAGAAAGGATCTGGTAAGGACCATCATATATCTCTGACATACGAGGCATAACCTTTTTTTCAATAGATGCCTTCAAGACCTTCTTAACTAATACCTGTTCACCTACAGGTAAAGTAATAGGAACATGTTTCTTATTGTAAATCACTTCCTTTCTCTTCCACGCCTTTTCTATATTATTTACTATCGTGGAAGTTACTTGTTCCTTATTTTGAGAACTGTCTAATATACCTAGGTCTACAATCCAACGGATATCTAATGGATTTAATAAATGACGACCAAGGAAAATCTCTGCTGGCGTTTTCCTAGTCTCAGCATTCTCGCTGGCATTTAAGGTATATTGGACCTTGTAAATATGATCGGCCCACTTCGTCTGACTTTTGCTAATATATGCTTTCAAAACCAGCTTTATATTACGATTTTGACGTTCCGTACGGTTGCTAGACGGTGAGTAAGGTGCCGTACAAATGTTCTGAATACCGAGACTGAATAAATAATGCTTAAAGTAATCTGAAGCGAAATAAGACGCATAGTCATGCAAAAGCTTATGACAATAGCCGTACATATAAAAGATCTTATCAAGCTTCTTACATATTATTTTAGAAGTCACAGTTCTCAACGGTTCAATAATTACGAACCGACTATAGGCATCTGTTACTACAAGTATGTATTTGAATCCATTACTAGGTAACCATGGACCAGCTATGTCTACGTGATAGCAGCTATTCGCGAAAGAATCCTTCTCAGAATAATATTTACCGTATAAAGGGCGATTTCTGTCCTTTATACGTTGACAGGTCTCACAACTGCGAATATATTCGGACACCTGGCGGTACATATCGTTCCACGTAAATCGGGAAGCTAGCTTACTATAAGTGCGGGCTCGCCCAGCGTGTCCCCCTCCCACTATCTCATCGTGGAAGAATTTAATCACGGAATATTGTAAGGATTCTGGTATTACAGCTCTCAGTCCACCATATACTTTCCCATACGTACGTTTTAACAATACATTATCTTTCAATAAATATGGTTCAACTTTCTTATTTTGTTCTAACTCGGCAATAATTTGTCTTAATTTAGGATCTTGCCTCTGCAAATCACCTAAAGGAGAATTAAACAAAGGTAATTTCCAAAAATTAACAAATGACAAATGAACTCTTTGCTTATTCACCTTATCAATTTCCTTAATCTCACTATCTGGTGGTTCAAAATCAACATAACTATACATTCGGCTGACAAAGTCTGCTAAAAAATTACTCCTAGACCGTACAAAAATTATATTAAAGTTATATTTACTTATTTTCTCTATTAAAGTTCCATATTTTTTCTGTCTCTTGTGATTCTTCAATATCCAGATTAAACTAGAGTTATCACAATAAACCGTGAACTTATTGTGTAAATACATATCAAATTTCTCTAACGCTAAGACTAAGCTTGTCATTTCCAAGGCGAAGATATTCTTGGACCAGTCAGATTCAGGAATAACTTTACTGAAGAAATATACTGGTCTCAAAAACCCAGAAGCATCATATTGTGATAAGATAGCGCTATAGCATCTTGAACTGGAATCAACGTGAATCACAAAGGGACTAGAAAAATCCGGAACTTTCAAAACAATATGGTTTACAATGGCTTCTTTGATCCTTTCCAATAATTGATCTTCTTCTTTACCCCACACAAAGGGAGTTTTATCACTCTTTAATTTATACAATGGACCAAGTAATTCAGCATAATCTTTTACAAATCGAAGATAATATCCTAGAAATCCCAATAATTTATTCAACGCTCTTCTATTCTTTGGGCGTGGTAAATTTCGAATTACCTTTACTCTATCCTCATCTATACTCATATTTCCGTCTGAAAATTCGTACCCCAAGATTTTAATTTTCCTTTTACATAATTTAATCTTATGTTTCGAGACAGTAACTCCATATTCTCGCAAACGTTGTAATACCTTCTGTAAAATTTCATTATGTTTCTCTATAGTGTCAGCATGAATTATTATATCGTCTGCAAAAATGTCTAAATATTCTCCCACTAAATCTCTTAACATTTTATGCATCAGACTCGCTAACACAAACCCGGAATTTACAAAACCCATCGGGATCCTTTTAAACATTAATAGACGAGTAGGAGTAGCAAAGGTAGTATAAATTCTAGAGTCTGGATGAAGGGATATTTGATAGAAGGCATTTTTTGCATCTAAACAACTAAAGATACGATGTTTCCCTATGTTTGCAATAGTCGAATCTATATGTGGAGCTGGAAACCCTGTTATAATCACGCGTTTATTGATTTGACCGTAATTTATCACTAATCTCCTAGAACCGTCGTTATTTGTAACCAAAAAGCAAGGGGAAATAAAGGGAGAACTCTCAACTTCAGTAACAATATCACGTTCTATCAAAGAATCTATAAATGAGTCTAATTCTCTAAGCTTATGCTTTGGAATTTGATACGGTTGTGTTATACAAGGACTATTATCAATAAGCTGTATTTTATGTTGATAACCACGTATCTCACCAAGTTCTTCATTGATTACATCATTATATTGCTGTAAGAGATTATTTACATAAGATATTAAGGAAGGAGAAAAAATATCATTAGTATTATGCACCGTACCTTGATCCATATTTGGTCCATCCTGATTTCTCTGGTCAAACTCATGTCGAACAGGATTTTCTACTGGAACACCGGCTGGACTCGTTTCATAAACCTCTGCTGGACGTTGAACTGCGTTATGACGGCTGGTATGATACGCCCCTAAAGATGTACTGGAACACGCAGTAGACTTGTGGCCAACTTCTTGTGACACCCTCGGAATGGCTTGTCTTGACCGTGAAGTGCCTCCACAATCACATTCACCATGGAAGGTAGATGGTCGGGATGCAGAAGGTTGAAGCCTCACGTCTCCCTCTCTTTGGACCTCCAGACGACTATTAATAGGTGGGTTGGTATAACTCGCCCCTAAGGAATGGTTAGAATCATCTGCACAAACCTCATCTCGATCTTCCGACGTTGATGGTTGTACCAAACTGGCCGCCGAAATCCGCCTCATGTGGTTGGTCCCTAAGAATTTTCCTCTGGATCGGTTCTTCTGCCGAGATGTAGTACTCATCGTAGTTCGTGGTACATTATGAATGCTGTTTTGGACACCCCTAACTTCATTAGGTTGCTTTGAGGTAGACTGGACGACTTCCCTCTGGAACCGCCACTGACAAGACCGCCCCCGCGGTGGTCTTCTCGCTCCATTACTTCTCCTCACAGTGTCTTCGCCATAGTCAGGTTGATTCTCAAAATAATTACGCTGTCCACCATCCTCAAATTTCGATCCATATACAGGCCTAGGCCCCTGCACTTCCCCCACACCACTGGCGCCTAACGGTGCGGAGTCCACACAAGGAGACCTGCAATGAGAGTTCAAAGGCGACAGATCACTGGGAACAGGTGAACTACTGTTCCAATCACTTAAATTAACCAGTTGTTTTAGTTTTTGGAAAAATAAGGTTTTATTGGGAATGTCCAAATGCGCATGATTTTCACGCAGAAAATTTAAGCCTAATAATATTTTAAGCACGGGATGCTCAATCACACCAAACCAAGTCACGAACCGGGTCCCATGAACAAAAAACATTAACTGAACCATTTCACCAATGTGAACCGATTCATTGTTCATGACCACTACTCTGTGATTCACAGTTTTAGACGATGGCTTACACTTAGTACGTATTTTATCTAAAACCTTTCTCTCAACGAGATTCAAACTCGATCCAGTATCAATAATAGCGGGAAACATATCGTGACAAATAGATATCGGCATCTGGAGCAAACACGTACTCTCCTCATCACGTGATCCACAGTACATATTATCAGATTCTCTCTTGTTTTTATTTTTATGAGGACAAAAACGCCATATATGTGATGACAATCCACAAGACGTACAAGCGCGCTGAATATTCTGATACTTATTTCTCCCCATTAATATCTTATTACACAAGTTTTGTTTACCTAGGATCTGGTAATATTCACTATCATATTGATAATTAAGCTCGTAACATTCCGCAAATTCCATGAGCTCCGCCCATGTCACCGGTAACTTAGTTAACAACATGGTATTTCTAATATCAGGTCTAACCAAATTCATTACTAATCGACAAAACTCGAGATCTTCCATTTCTTTACCTAAGATACGCAATACAGCATTCTTTTCAATAACGAAATCCACTAATGATTCATTCTCTGTCATTAAACGAAAAAATTTACTCTTATAAAATTCCAGACTAACAAGACGTGTTACAAATTTCTCAAAAATCCTTTCTACGATATAATCCCAATCTGTAGTGGTTGAAAGTAGCCGTTGCATTTCTTCATATACTCTACCATTACACCTTTCTAATGAAGCTACCAAAATTACATCAATGGGCGCTATCTTTCTATTTATCATAATATCTAAACGAAGAAGAAATTCACATAATAGAAAACCATTATTTCCATTTACAACAGGTAATTCTTTAACTTGTAATCTCAAAGAGTTAAATATGTTTTCTGAAAAGAGCCGAGTGAAATTACATTTTATCGGTGGTCGTAACACACCAGCTGACGGATGACCTTGCGCCAGGTGCTGGGTAGTGGATTCAATCGAGCGTGATTTATCAAGTTCTCGAATGACACCACCATCCAACTCACGTGACACGTCATCATGACGAACCTCCCGGGAGCCCGAGCCGGTGGCCCCCGGTGGGCCGTTACTTAAGCGTGACCAAAACTCGTCTACCTCGGAAAAATCAACCAAATCATTATTCTCCATTTTTGATGAGGTAGATAATTTCTAATTAAATAACCAAATAAATATAGGTCACGTTCACGCCTTGGCATCTACGTCTTAACTACGTAGTTGAACCTTACAAACTTTAACTTTATTACAGACTTCCCATTAGATTCTGCGTAATACTTAACTTTCATTTTTCATAAATTCCCTTTTAATACAGACGTTCATTATCTTTACAGTTCCTTTTATCCTTATTTGCAACTATATTATTACCAGCCTTTAAGTAATGACATAGCACGCAGTGCATGACAGCCAATGCACGGCAGTCAATGCTGACAGTATGGAAGGTAACTTAAATATGTGGCTGTGTAATGGTACCAACAGCTCAGTGGTTAGGTTTAATGTGCCTAGCTGTAATATAGTTGCAGGAACCGGCTTATAAAGATAAATTCTCCTTTCGATAATTAACAATTTATTATAACAAACAAAAACTGAATTCTACAAGAGTTAAATATGAAACAATTAACATTAAATACAAATATATCGAAAGGGATTAGCGAAATCTTTGCTGGATCAATTTTACCGTGTATACGTTGCACGTGGTGAATTTATTACGATCTAATTTCCAATAGTAAATTTTGAGGAGGTTATTCCGAAAATACAATTTAACATTACAAACTAATCTCACTACTATGATTGATAGGCAATCAGTAATTAACCTTATGTTGAAACAATAAGAAATATAAAGTAACAAATTACTACAAAAAAAGGTTAAAATAAAAACTACAATAGAAATAAATTTCTACATACGGTAAACTCCTGATTCTCTATCTATCATTTACAAACCAAAACGTTATATTTTTTCCTCCATTATACGTAAATCACCGCAACTGATTTCCAACAAAAATTTGACTTCCTTTCACTATGATATTACCTTCCATACTGTAAGGAGTTCTATGCTGCAATATTTTACGTAACTGTCCATAGATGGCAGCACAAAATAGAGCATTAATTACAAATACAAGGAAACCTGACATCTATCATGAGTTTTTGAACTTCAAAGATAATGTTCATTTCTCTATATCGAGATGAAAACCTTTTTTTTTTGAACATCACTGTTACAGGTCCCATTCAGATCCAGAATGTATATATATGAGGATTTTAAGACAAATTGCATTCAAATTATGCCAAATAATGTATATTCATAAATACAATAGGGGGCCCACATGAGGTTTGGGGGAGGGGCTGGCCCCCCAGGATCGGCGCCCTTGGTGCCAACTTCATTTAGCACAACCCTTTTCGGAAATCGATAATAAACCATGCAGATAAGATTTCTATATACAGGGTTATTCAAAAAGAAAGAACAGATTTTAAACATTTATTTGTTCCAAACTACAAAAGATAGAAACATGATTCGAACTTTACTTGATTAAGAAAAGTTTACAATTTATTGTTAGTAGTTATGGTGTGCATTCAATATGACCACCATGTGTTACACGAAAATGTCAAAACGGTGGCTCGTTTCTTGCCAAACATGAATCAGCTGGTCTCTAGTTATCGAATTCACAGCTTCAACAATTCGATGCCGTAGATCTCCAAGAGTCTCAGGCATAGGAGGGATAAAAACACGGTCTTTTACGTAACCCCATAGATAAAAATCACACTGAGTGAGATCTGGAGACCTGGGAGGCCACCGGCAATAAAGTTGATCTTCTGCTCCTTCTCTTCCAATCCAACGTCCTGGAATGGTGTCATTCAAGTAACGTCGAACACGGTTAGAGAAATGAGGTGGGGCACCATCTTGCATGAAGATGAAGTCATCTGAATCATCTTCAAGTTGGGGAAATAACCAGTTTTGAAGCATGTCTAGATAGGTTAATCCTGTCAGAGTTTTCTCCATGAAGAAGAAAGCCCCATAAACTTTGGATACAGATATCGCACAGAAGACTTTCATCTTTGGTGGATCTCTTTCATGTTGAATACCTGCCGCAGGGTTTTCAGTTGCCCAAATACTAACGTTATGGCGATTAACTTTACCAGAAAGATGAAAAGTGGATTCATTGGAAAAAAAAATTAATCGTTGAGCAAAATTGTCTTCTTCCATATCATCTACATTCTAATGCAAAATTCGTACCTTTTGTTGCGGTCGTCAGGATGATGTGCGTTGACGTCCTGTGCTTTTCTCTTTGCAGATGCAACCATCTTCTACGAATTTTCGATGCCACTCGAAAATTTGCTTATGATGGAGTGGTTGTTTATTAAATTGGCGGCGAAATGCTCGCTGAACCAACAATGGACTCAAGTTTTGCCAATTGTAGCACACAAAAAGACTTCTCCTTTGGTGACGCCGGCATTTCACTACAGACAAACAACAACAAACAACAGCGCCAATGCGGCCGTGATTGGAACTTCTATCCGGGCTGTTTAAATTGTAAACTTTTCTTAATCAAGTAACGTTCGAATCATGTTTCTATCTTTTGTAGTTTGCAAGAAATAATAAATGTTTGGAATCTGTTCTTTCTTTTTGAATAACCCTGTATTTTGTATTTCTATTAGCATAGCAAATGTATGCATTGCAAATTTCAGCTGGAAGGGAGAGCTTGGAGAATACAAATTTTTCACAGTGGAAAACAATTAACCTATTTGAAGAATATTACTTTGCTCTTTACTAGAAAATTAAAAAAGGGCGGAATTAACGGTAAACTTTATTTTAAGTGTCTTTGTTCTTAGAAATTTCTACAGCTACAGGGTTAACCATACGATCTCTCAGAACAAGCTATAGGCATTTATTCCTTAATCTCATTCTCAGATATCAAGAATGAGAACTGGGATATACGAGTGAAGTGGTAAGGGTTATTTATGCATATTTGACACATATGCAGACCATTATCAACAATTGTCGATCCATTGCTGGTTGAAGGTCTTTCCAATAATTTTTGGCAACCGTTTATCTTGGATAATTCATTTCTAAGATATTCGAAGTGCTCCATAATTTCGTCACACCACATTATGGATGCGCACGAGACAAGATTTTCGGCTGTCTCGTTTCGAAAATGTGCTGTAGAAGTGATGTCTCGACTCGAAAAATGTATATTTTTCTATTCGAATAGCCGTGTCGCGACTCGAATTTTGTCAGGAAAATCCTGTCTCGAGTCGTCTCGTGTGCATCTCTACACCATATTACATTAGTGTGATGTGTAGGTCGCTACACGTCACAAGGGGAATTATATCTATTCATTACCTATCCGTCGTAATAGTGTTTTTTTCTGGGGGTATGCTGCGGTATGGCAAACCGGAACCTTTTTAATGTGAACAGAATATTTCCTCTTCTGTCTTAAAAAGCTGTTCAGAGAAACTTCCAAAATATCAAATTAGTAAATATGTAGTTTTCTTGAAAATCAAAGTTTTTATTGTTTTCCTTTGCTGTTTTACAAAAGTGTAGAGTTTCGACTCTGAACAATGGGAGCCAATTGTGCAGCATATTGTGCTTATTATTATTATTATTATTATTATTATTATTATTATTATTATTATTATTATTATTATTATTATTATTATTATTATTATTATTACCCTGAAAGGTATGCGACCTTTTAATCATTATGAACCTGATGTCCAGCTTACCGGTGTCACAGAGATTTTTTACCCCTGGAAACTTTTACCCCTTGGAAATCTTTACCCCCTGGAAATCTTCACCCCCTTATCGGTTTCTGATAATTTCAAAGGTAAAGTCAGAAGACGCATTAAAAATTCATATCATTTCCTTTGAAATTACCAGAAACCGACAGGGGGTAAAGATTTCCAGGGAATAATACTTTCCAGGGGTAAAAAATCCCTGTGACGCCGGCACTTTTATTTTTTAAAAAAGCAGTATATATGCTATGAGAGAGAGAGAGAGAGAGAACCGGTTGTTAATAAATTTGAATAGCACCACTGCTGTTAAGTAGCAGATTTTATGTATTGACATCTCTCTTCTCCTAATAATATCACATAGACTTCATTATAGACTATTTTCATTCAATAGCATTTGCATTTGATCAAGAGATAACGTTAACGTTAAGCCTAATCTGCTTCACATGTAAATTCTTCAATATGCAGAGAGAGCCTCGTACTAAATACAAAATTTATTTCTCTTGTGCTTGTTTATTCATAAGTGAAAGGAGCTAATGAAATGCAACTTACCACAATCAGTGTTGAATTCAGACATTTTCGCCCGGGAGGGAATGTGAACTTCTCGGGGGGGGGGGAGGGTTGTTTTTTCTGTATTTTTGCAATAAAACAGCATACTTAACAATTCCATTCACATGCACGTCTTACCTAATATTGAGACTAATTGCTAATAAATATTCAATGTGAGATTATATTTTTTTTAAAAAAATCGCTTAATTTTATCTAAAACATTAAATAAAGACTGGCAAAAATATTTTAGACTAAACTTTAACTGCTATTTACAGCAGCTATTTTTATTATTTCCTATATTCAGTAGTTACTGTTTGTTACTAAAGTAGAAGTTTTTAAAAAGATTCAAATTAACTCAAATATTTTTTGAGTTAATTTAAATCTTTTTAAAAACTTCTGATTCTAAATCAAAAAATTCTTTCTCACACTTCTGATTCTAAATCAAACATATTAGCCTTGATTTCTTCACTGCATACACATCAATAGTTTAGTTTACGAAATCTTCAGTAGGATTAGTGCCGTATCGTGGGAAATCAGCGCTTGGGGCGAGCGTATACGACGGAACCCCCGTACATATGAGTGAGGTCGACAGACCACCTGCGAAAGGTGAGAAAATGTTACAAAGTAAACCCTGCTTTTCCTTGATTTTGAGCACTTTTTATTACTTATTTCCTTTCATTTTATATATGAGCACATGCCCACATATGCACATGTGTTTCATTCCTCTCTTTTCTCTTCCCTTCTTTTCTTTTCTTTTTCCTTCCTGAACTTCGTCGCCCCGGTTGCCCCTCCCTCATGGCAGGGCACTGAGCAGGATCTCCATCACCTTCAATAGTAATCTTTCACGTATATACTACTATTATATTGATAAATTCTATATAAATCTCTGACCCAGGAGGGATAACTGTTCCTCCCTGATCTCTCTAAATGACGCCCTCTGAATCTCACCCTTTAACTGACTTATTTTTAATTAAAGAAAGGTGTGTTTACTTTAGTAATCGTAAAACACATTTACGTCTTTTACTTCCGATGCAAAAAATGGGATTTAGGCGCTCTATTTCAAATAATGCAAGAATTGTACATTTTCAAGAACTGAAGTCTGCGGACATCAGAGATCATATGGGATGATCGAAAGATCTTCCCTATCTTTCCTTTCCTATCTCAATCTGTACTAGTGCTACCTACTAATATATAATATGGGATGAGAGTATAGTAGCTACTAGAATACAAACCTTTCTTCAACAGTTGACAATTTCACGTCTGCCAAACTCGGTCATAAGGTTAAGAAATAAAGGTTTTATTGGCTATTTGGTATTCTATCTTAGATGTTACATGTTTAATATTTATATAGACTGGGTCTGCGTCATTTAAATGTATATTGAGAGATCGGATTTCGTCTGCACGTGAACGGAAAGAAAAGCAAATAATTGGGTGAAGTAATTTCTACATTTTGTGACTGAAATTCTGGGAGTTTTCCCGGGGGGACAGAATTTTCTTCGGGGGGGAGATTCCCCCCCGGGCTACCCCCTGAATTCATCCCTGACCACAATCATAGATAATGCTATTCCTCAACAGAAAATATGGACCTCAGGAATTTTCAGTGTTGCCATTGATAGAAATTAGAGTGTTTTCAGAATAACATTTTCCCCAAAATCTAAGTTAAGGGTCTTCGCTAGAGCGAAATTAAACTACCGCTAATTTTAGTGTTTTTCTGTAATATCTTCAAAACAAATAAAAATATTCGAAAAGCAGAAACGTAGTGAACTAGACAATACGATTTTGCATGTGATACCATTATCACAACTCATCTATCTGATTTCGATTTGCAACTGTAATTACATAGGTTTAGCATTTTTTGCGGATTCTATAAATAGCAGCATAGCAAAAGCAGATAGGTGAATTGTGGCAAAGGTATCACATGCAAAATCGTATTGTCTAGTTTACTACGTTTCTGCTATTCGAATATTTCTATTTGTTTTGAAGGTATTGCAGAAAAATTCTAAACTTAGCGGTAGTTTAATTTCGCTGTAGTGAAGACCCTTAAGACAGCGACTAGAGTAACGAACTCAACTGCATTTGATTACGTATCATGTTCTTTTGGTATCTTGTTTTTTAAATAACATTATTATTTAATTTTAATAACTGTATGTTAAAACTATTTTGTTTATTACAAACTTAATACAACTGTTATTTAAAAATTGTTGTAAAAGTATTTTTAAAATGATTTTTTAAAATTGTAAAGTATTTCCACTAGGTATGCGCACGAGACGAGTCGAGTCGAAACAGGATTTTCCTAACAATATTCGAGTCGAGACACGACTCTTTCAGTAGAAATACATACATTTTTCGAGTCAAGACATCACTTTTACAGCACATTTTCGAGACGAGACAGCCACAAATCTTGTCTCGCGCATCCCTATCTGTGGATGCGCCCCTGATCATGTCAATGGATTTTCTCGTTGTGTTTCCCTTTCCTTCCACATTTTCAATCCACCAATCCTTCTATAATTATTTACTTTCGATAGCTATTTCCTTTGGCCTAAGAGAATAACCGTAGGACGTAAAACTGAAAGATTTCATTTTGATATTTGTAGATATTTAATTTTTAATTTCCACGTTACAAAACTAACATATTGTTGGCAACCCTGAATTTTCACACATGCTGTTGTACGTCGGGATTGAGGGGGACCGAGTGCCGGAGGAATATTTTGATTAGGTGCTACAGAAAGTGAACACATCTCGGTGTTTGTTATTGCTGGCAATCTTGTAACCAGTGAGAGCTCCATTAGAAGAAGTATGGCACAGTGGGGGAGAAATACGCTTCCTTCGCCTCCTCTCTCTCCCTTATGTGGATGTAAACATACTTTGACGTCTTCCCGAAGTCTCTGAAAACATGGCATCTTGTCTCTTATCTCCTTTTCTTACTCGTATATCCATGGCGATTCATGAATGATTCATGGTTGTTGGTCGCATTACTAGCTGTGAAGGCGGAGGGAAATATCTGTAGGCAACTTTGGTTTTTTCTTCAGTCTAATATTAGGATCTGCTTCCATATCCTTTCTCTTGGCTTGTCTCTTGCAATCCTTTCTTAGATTGTTAACATCAACATTTCTTTCACATAAAATGGATTTGTATGTTTTCTTCCATTTTATGTGACTGATTCTCTACAATTGGCTTGAGAAATGACAATGATAATCCATTTACGCTAGGTCGGAATTTCTTCCAAATATGCCTGAAACGCAAACTCACAGCTAGTGAAGCTCACGAGATGAAAAATTTCTCGTGTCGTCTCAATTCTCCTTTCGTCTCAATTTCTCGTGTCGTCTCAAAAAAGAGACGAGAAGTATTTTTTTTTTTAAATTCGAAACGAGTGGATAAATTTCTTGAATCTCATTGGACAACATTATTTCAGCCAAGTCTTAGATTTTAAACATTGTTTTAGTGTTACGTGGTTCGTAGTATAAGAAACTATAAATTGATAAAATGATTATACGAAGACAACGAAGAGCATTTATCAACGTTTAAAGATACGCAAGACATTCCACAATATACTCCAATAATAAGTATTGTTTAAATGTATTATACTACACCCTTCGTTTACCTCTTGTGATATGATAACTTCTAGATGTGTTTGAAAAAAAAAATCAAAAGAACAGGGTTTTAATTTTATGCATAGGTCTACACAAAATAAGATAAAGGTTCTTTACGAGAATTGAGTCGAGATTTCTACAACAATTAACGAGAGAAAACGAGAAAATATTATTTTTCACTTCGTCTCGTCTCGTAAGCAACATTACTCACAACACTGCAAGACAAACCTCAGCCTCAGCCTCAGCCTCAGCCTCAATCCCTTTTTGGATTCTCAAAGTCATTCACCTCCTGTTTGGACAGAGCGGTTAAGGTGGAGTAATTTGTCTAAAATTTACTGGTTTTGGCTGTAATTGGGCAAATCTTTTTTTTCTTTTGGTAAAAAAATTATCACAAATCTGCAAATTACATCGAAACCACTGATTTCCGACCTCTGATTCACAGGGACAAATTTGTTCCGCATTAGTTAGAATAGGTCCAATAATCAGTCACTCTGTATATTTACGAGTATATTTAATGTAGAACAACGGTAATTGAGGAACGTATTATTATTAGTGAAATGTTAAAACAAAAATCTTTAATGTACAATATAAGAACAAGTCTTACTTTTAGTGGGAAGAGGAAGGTCTATGAAATTTTCCCGTTAAAAATCAAATCTCAATTCAGGTAAATCATTCTGTAATCGCAGGGCGTATGAAAAATACCCACGCCAACCCGCGGGACACCATTTGTCCATCACTGACGTCGACCATCGACAAAATTCGCTGTCTGTCTGTTCCATGATAATTTCCTAAGTTTTATAAGATTTTAATGAAGCTTCCTTAGTGGTGACGCCAGCTTTAATTACTAGGAGAAGCAGAAACCTTTTTTTTTTTTTTTTGAGGGGCAGCTATCTTTCATATAGAAGCAAATTGTTATATATTCTTGGACTTACATTAAAATATAACATGTCTGGGGGCACTGTGGAAAAGGAGGCTTTGCTCCAGGGGGATGCTCCCCCCTTGTTCCCCTGTGACGTCGTCATTGGTCTTCCTCGAATTTAAGATACAAACTTGTTGTTTGGGATAAAAATCCATCAAGGATGCTCTGGTATAATGAACGTTATGTCACAAGTTTGGATGTACACATAATGTGGTAAAAGACAACAGAACAGTACTTCCACAACAAGTTTTATAGAAATAGTTGAGTACTTCAAATTATTTGCCCCTAGCCAAACTGCCTCTATAAAAATTGTTTGCGTGAGTACCTTAGGATTCTGAAAAGTGTATTTTCGGGTGGCGCAGATGTTCCTAAGTGAAGTATTGACCCGACTACGGTAGGTCCCATAGTTTTGGAGCTATGAACATTTAAAGCTTTTTTTTTTTTTTTTTTTTCGTTTTCGGCAGTCTATAACTCCGAAATGAAGCATTTGAGCACCCAGGTTGGCCTATACTTTTCGGGTTATTTCGGTGTCAGGAACCACGTTCCAAATGTCGGAGTTGTTTTGAAACACCATGTATATTAAATTGGCAATAAATACATTTAAACCCATAAAATCAAATTCAGAAAGAAGGAACTTAATCAATTCTTGACATAGTTATAGTAATCGAAGGAAA
Organism: Thermobia domestica; assembly: GCF_964235325.1. Classification (NCBI taxonomy): domain Eukaryota; kingdom Metazoa; phylum Arthropoda; class Insecta; order Zygentoma; family Lepismatidae; genus Thermobia; species Thermobia domestica. The sequence goes on from NC_137468.1 coordinate 200,229,920, forward strand.
TCCTGCAAATCACTAAAACTAAAATAACTAAACAATAATACTCAAATCATTGCACATCGATTAGGATTAGAAATTATATTTCTGAGCTTTCGGTATCTACGGGCAGGGTTGGCAAGGTAATTTACTTGTTACGTATTTTACATAAATTACGCATAATTTACTATTATGCTGCCAATATGTATTGAGCCGTGGCAAAAATGCGAAGTAAAGCTCACACCCTCGACACACCCACGCGTTGAGCCAATAAGGGTTGAGCTGTTGCTGAGCGAGAGAACCTTGCAGTCGTCTACGCTATTGCCAGATTTAAAAACAAGAAACTATCGTATAGAATTCGCACGTTCTGTACTGATCGCAAGATTCGCGTTCCGAAGTGCGGCAACATTGCTCTACGGATGACGAAAGAGAGTGGAATTCCTTCAGCCGATAGCAGCGCTTGGAAAGGAAGACTAAGTATCAAGACAATGTGGCATCTCTATAGTAATATACGTCATGTAGAAAAGTTTTTTACGCAGACGTAGAAAACTATATTTCTTTCATTAAAACTAAGATCATTTTGAATAGTCGGTTATATTGTAAGCTTAGTTTTCTTATTTAAGCATTAAAACATTATTATGTTCTAAACATTATATTTAAAAGTAATGATTTCATGCCAAATCATAGTAACTAAACTAACTAACTCTATGGCCTATGGAACCCGGAGGTTCAGTGCCGCGTTCACAAAAGCTCTCCACTGACTTCTATCCTTAGCTAACTGCATCCAGTTTCTACTTTTTATTCCTATCTCTGCGAGATCCATCTTAATATTGTCCTCCCATCTGCGCCTAGGTCTTCCTAATGGTCGCTTTCCGATTGGTCTTCCAGTCAAGACTTTGAAAGCGTTTCTACCTTCTTCCATTCTAGCTACATGACCTGCCCACCTAAGCCTCCTAGACTTGACGACCCTAACAATGTTGGGTAAACCGTATAAATTATCTTGTTCCTCGTTATGAAGTTTCCGCCATTCCCCATTCTCGTTCCTCTTGGGTCCGAATATTCTTCTCAAATACTTTCAGTCTATGTTCTTCCCTCAGAGTAAGCGACCATGTTTCGCAACCATACAGAACAACAGGCATGATTATCGTTTTATATATTTTAAGCTTCAAATTCCTCGACAGAATTCGCGACGACAAGAGATTTTGAACCGAATAGTAACACGAATTCCCTGCTTTTAGTCGACATTTAATTTCTTCGTGAATATGATTTTCGTCAAATCATAGTAATAAAAGATAATTTTGGATAGCCCCTCGCCGGCCCACTACTACTTTCCACCTATTAGCGCACACACAAGCACAACCACCCAACATATAAGCACACATATTAAAAATATATGTTGGTTCGGATATGTTTGAAAGTATCAAGTAACCTTTTGATTATAACAATTTATTGTTATACCTTTGCAGTTTTTAATACAAAACTCGAAACATTTCAGTATACTTTGAAACTTCTATTAGAAAAGAAAAAGAGATTGACTGGTAGGCTCATTTCACCTTCATATTACACACTAACACACACACACACATAACTGATACGAAAAATACTGAACAGAATATTGAAATAATGAAATTTTAGAATAAACTGGTTTGTTTTTCTTCCACGTCCCAACGATACTATTTATACCACTTCACTTAGCACTGGGACATATCGAATTCTCGATGTAAAAGTTATTAGATTCTGATTTTAAACACACACAACTGAAAAAGTATAAAAGCACCCAACAGAACATTATACTACATTTTTCGGAATGAACTCATTTATTTTGCTCTTTTCTTCCAAGTCCAACAACAACACTAAATATATTACTTCCCTTAGCACTTGACTATCATTTGAACTTTTAATGTAGAAATTTTTCATGCTCATAATAAATAGACAAAACTGAAGAAAATACTCAACAGAATATTGAACTACTTGTTTCTTCGTTGTTTTAAGAAAGAAACAATTTGTCTTTCTTCGTAGTTCGAATACTGAATATATTTCACTTGGTTCCAATAACACTGAGTATATCGTTTCATTTAAAACTTAGCCATCATTTTAATTCTAAAAAAAAAAAAAAAAAAAAAAAAAAAAAAAAAAAAAAAAAAAAAAAAAAAAATGTTACATGCCATTTCCATTATAGTTTAGTACAATTCGAACACAATACTCTTAATCACACTAATATTCATAACTTGAGTGGTCTTGTAATTTGAGGGTGTAGTATATTTGAAGTAGTTTCTTCGAACGTTCGAAGCTGAGCCGGTTTCTTGTGACGTTATGGACAAAGGACCAATTTGAGAAAAGTCTTTCAATTTGCGCTGAAGATGGTAGGATGATCAGTAACTTCATAGCAAATTCTGACAACTCCTTATGTTACCGAGTAGCGAAATACCAGAATGTGCGTGGTATTGTAATTCCCTTCTTCATAAGTTCTTCAAATTTTCCACATTTTCCCCGATATTGTTGGTAGCTAGTTATTCCTGAAGGGCCGAGGTTTTCCAATAGAAACTCCTCTACCTGTTCGTGATGCTTTTCTCAGACATTGCAGAAAGTCGTCACAAATGGAGACCACGAAGGCTTACCATTGTTGTTATATTGCACAATAGTTTCTTCCATGGCTTCTCTGGCATAAAACTTTTCTTGATTACAGAGGGTTTAAAACATGAAACATGATGAAATGGGTTTTGAACAGTCACGCGTGCAAACCGTATTATACAATGCTACTTTACAAAGCCAATACAAAATTCCCAGTTTATGCTTACGGATTAAGTTTTGCAAAATCCAGCTAGATTCCATACAATTTTAGGAAGATTTTTTTTAAAGCTCAGCGCGTATAACGTTTTCTTTTAATTTGTAGACCTGTTTCTAATTTTTTACGTACTTTACGTATTTTACGTAAATTACGCGTTTTTTACACGTATTTTATGCGTCACGTAGAAAACCTTTTTTTACGCGTAATTGCCCAACCCTGTCTACGGGCAATATTAGACCGTCACAAATATGAGAGATTACGTCCCTTGGCGATCACACTGCGCGGGGAATTGGACAGAAAGAAAGGAATGGGGAAGGAAGGAAACGGCCTGGGGCTATTACGTTAAGTACCATCCCGGCATTTGCCTGGGTGAATGAGAAAAACCCAAGAAAACATCACTGAGGATGGCTTGCCTTAAAAAGCTTTTACACCTTTCCGACCGAGTGTTTCGCATCGGGAATCGAACCCGGGACCGCTCGTACCAAAGGCAAGAGCGTTAGCGACTATGTTACGCGGGGTCACTTGCAGCACATCGAGTTGATAATATAGATGTACCCACTACAAAAATAAAAAATTATTTCTTTGAAGATAGATTGACAATAAATACAATCATGCATAGATGTTTCAATTTCGTCCGGTAGATGTCAACTACTGAACGATACTTACTGCCATCCAGCGGCATGACATGTAAGCTCTGGCATTCTATAATATTTGTTTCAATAGTAGAAAATTGGCTATGAACAGCTACCATTTTCCCTGAAAATGCTAATAAGCTGACTCCATTAACGAATTTGCCCAGGATAATTGCTTTAACTACTGTAAAAAACAGAATTCAAAAATTCGCTCTTGATTAAGAATTGTCTTGTGGAGTAACGGACTTACTAACATCAGAATTTAATAGTATCCAGTAGTGTATAGATCAAACAGCTGAGGATTCACATCCAAAAGACCTTAGGATACTTAACACAATTACATGACAACAAGTTTCAGAAGGCATGAGGATCAAAAACTTCAAATGGTTCCGCCAATAGCAAAACCTCACTTAAATTCATAGGTAAAAGTTGAGCTTTATATTTTTACTACGTGTGCACAAAAGAAGAAAAGAACATTGTTACAAGCACCAACAGTATTGTTATTTTCACACATTTACGACTTGCATTGCCATCTAGTGAGAGTTTGTGTAAACATTTGCTCGAGCAGAAGTTGTTGGTGGCACACATTAGACCTAAAAATGAATGTGAAAGGTCATTATTTAGTTTCTTTGTGTTATTGGAATCTAAGCAAATTATCCAGCCTTATATATATTAAAAAAAAAAAAAAAAGCAGAGAGGAGACCAAAAACTGAAGAAGAAATAATGGATAAAATCTAGGATAACTCATAATGAACTGACACTATTTGATAGGAACGGTAAATGCTAAAGGATGGGAGTGAACTGGTATCCAATCATGGGCGTCTACAAATGGTGATAGTCAGTGGAGGTTATCGAAGCCACTGACTCAAAGAACAAGCAACTTACAATAAGGCTTAACGGTGTAGGATATCTTCGCTACGTTTGTTACTTAGCCCATTGATCAGTGGAGGATCTAGAAAATAAAAACTGGGGAACCAGCCATAACTCAGACTATAATAGGTATATCATGAGTTTACTACAGGGGCGGATCCAGGGGGGAGCGATCGGTGCGATTGCCCCCCAGAAGAGGAACCTTTCTTATTTTATATATAAATAAAACCCATCCCAGAGTTTGGAGCTCTTAAAAGTAGCTCTAAGTAGCAGTATTACAACCTACCCCTACCCCAGAAGTACATCCTGGATCCGTCTCTGGTTTACTATGAACTTTTTCAAACATATATAAATAATAGCTCAAATTATTTTTGTTGTCCAAAAACTAGGGATCCTATCACCCCCGCACCCGAACTAGATCCGCCACTGCAATTGATTTATCCGAGAAAGTACTTTTTCTGTTTTCTTTGAAATTGATTGAAATGTTAATAATATCATTTTATCAAGGGTATACCAACGGGGACCCGGACCTCTTGCAAAACATTGTAACTCTACATACATTTGTGCACTTTCTCAATAAAACAATACTTGTCTAACAAGGAAATGATTGACGCATAGCAGAAAAATTTGATACTACACTTCATCTGTACTCTCTCTCTTATATATATATATATATATATATATATATATATATATATATATATATATATATATACATATATACAGGGTGAGTCAAAAGTCTTTGGACACCTGCATAAGTTTGAAAATCGACGGGAAAAGTAAAAAGTGATGATGGGAACAGAGGTTTGATGAGGGGCCGCAACTTTTGGAGTGAATGTCAATCATGGCCGCCATCTTGGAATCCGCCATTTTGGATTCAAGTTATTTTTTTTAAATGGGAATGGGGTGTATGACACATCAAATAACACTAGCTTGAGCTCAGGAATTTAGTGGTGTAATTTGTTTTTTCTATCTTGTACAGTTTAGAAGTTATTAATGTTCAAATGTGGGAAATTACCTTAATACTGAATACTACAACACATGTTCTACGTGTTGTCCATCCCGTGCAATGCACAACTGTAGTCGCCGCAACCACTCTGACTGCACACGGAGGAGAATGTCCCCTGAAATTTGATCACAGGCTTGTTGGATGCGTTCCTCCAGTGTCTCAAATCACGGATTGTCTCAGCATACACTATCTGCTTAAGATGTCCCTATAGATAAAAATCAAGGGGCGTTAAGTCAGGGGATCTGGGCGGCCACTCTACGGGACCACGGCGACCAACCCACTTCCCTGGCAGTTGTTCATCCAACCATTCACGGACACCAAGTTCATAGTGTGAAGGGGCTCCATCGTGCTGAAAATAAGATGGGAAAATGCCGTCAGCGTTCAGTGTGGAAGGGAACACAAGGTCCTGCAGCAGCATCAGACACTGTGGTGCAGTTAAGGTGTTGTAAATGAAAAATGGCCCAATGATGCGGGTGTCCCATATGCCACACCACACCATCATCTTCGCTGGACTATGTTCTCGACTCGGGTCAACCCAGTTCGGATTTGCGTCACACCAGTATTGACAATTAGGTCCATTAACCTCCCCGTTCAAAGTGAAATACGTCTCGTCGCTGAACAGTATGCCCTTGGCAAACACAGGATCCAGTTCGTGTTGTCCAGTAGCCCGCATGCAGAACTCCAACCGGCGATCAGGGTCATCCTCGTTCAGTTTATGTTGCATGTGCAGCTTGTAAGGATGCAACTGATTGGCGTGCAATATCCGGACAACGGAGGATTGGCTTATTGCACATGCTAGAGACACACGACGTGTACTTCGTTTAGGACTTTTCACAAACGACGCAAAAACCGCCGTTGCAGTTTCCTCATTGGTGGCAGTCTTTTGTCGCCCACTACGTGCCCTCTCTTGAACAGAGCCCGTCTCTCGGAATTTGGTGATCACGTGAGCCACCGTGCTGTGCGATACCGGTTCTCTGTATGTGTGCCGTCTGTTGTAGTCAGCTGCTATTGTTCGGTAACTGCGTTCCCCTGATATAAGGATGATTTCGATCTTCTGTTCACGTGTCAGACCCATTTTAGATCACCTGGAACAAAGAGAGAACTGGGTCAATATCAAGGTAATTTCCCACTTTGAACATTAATAACTTCTAAACAGAACAAGATAGAAAAAAAAAACACAAAAACAAATTACACCACTAAATTCCTGAGCTCAAGCTAATGTTATTTGATGTGTCACACACACCCCTTCCCATTTAAAAAAATGACTTGAATTCAAAATGGCGGATTTTAACATGGCGGCCATGAATAACATACACTCCAAAAGTTGCGGCCCCTCATCAAACCTCTGTTCCCATAATCACATTTTACTTTTCCCGTCGATTTTCAAACTTATGCAGGTGTCTAAGGACTTTTGACTCACCCTGTATATTAAAAGACTAAATATACATTCACAACAGTTGTTTGTTTAAATAAAATAGACAGAAGACAACCTAATATTCACATAATCTGTGGTTTGAGAAACTGAAGAAGAGAGACTTAATACCTCAGCTATAGGCAACAAAATAGTGATCACTGCTAGTATCTATATTTGCTCAGAACTGCAGTACATTTAGAACAAGTTTGTGCTCCAACGGAAACTAGTGGCTAGAGCAAGCAGCTTTGGGTACCGACCCAGCGTATCATTTCTTCCTGAAAATATAGGTGGAAGTATTTTAGAATTACTTACAGTCTTTTCGGGTGCAAAATAATACCCGTTCAATACTATGGCTTGTAATATTGGACGGCTCCGAAAGGTTGGACTCCCCCAAGAAAATTTTCTGGGTGCGCGTCTGGATTTTACAGATTTCAAAGTTAATTAAATGGGCCTTGCTTTACCAAAATAAATTTGCACTACACATTAATTTAATTTTACTTCAAATTATGTTTGAATTATGAACATTAACATTATGTATAATATCCAGGGGCGTACTCTCTAGTCTCCACCAGATCCAGATCCTCCAAACTTCTCAAGTTGACAAACACTTATTCACTTTCTTAATAAACTGTCACTTACTTGCTTGAACATTTTTCAAAAAATTCGTTTCTCGAAAGAAAAAGAAAAGTGGCCATTCTCGCCCCCAATGAGACTAGTACATGTGACTTAGTATTGAGGATAGTAATCCCGAGTCTCTGGTGAACGCCTGATCGAGCAAAAAATGGCTAATCTAAGCTTGAGCCAGTTGGAGCCAGAAGTTGCAATATGGCCATTTTGGTCCCTGGGTTCTATCCCCGTAGATAATTCAGTCTTCGTAAGTTTTCCAACTAAAGAAAATAAACTTACTGAACGTTTCTTGATCGTATTTTTTTGGAGTCTTTTCTTTTTCTGAATTATAATAAACTTCATTTAAGCAATAAATTAGTATTTGATAGTAGAATATATTATCATTTAAAATGCAGCTGTACCCTATCAGAATTTATATGACCGACAATTTGTTAAGAGATGGAAGCAGATAAATCCAAAATTCATGAACTTGGAAAATTTATTTTATTAAAAACTCGAAGAAAGAGGAAACAAAGAGTGACTTATGTAGCGCGGGGACGAAAATAAGAAAAAGAATAATAATAACAAAAAACTCGTATTACAGTGCGGTAACTCTTTCCTCTTGTAGTTGTGAAATGGGAAGAAACCAAGGGAGGAAATCTTTATTTGTTTCGAGGCAGCGAGGACGAACTTAGATGCAATTCTTTCTGTCTAAGTTTCCCCTCCCAATCTTGTGTTGAGACTTCCAAAAAGTCCTGGAATGGACATTATCGGCCGAGACCAGTCTTCGTAAAATTTAAGGGACAGCATCCGAGCACATTCCCCTGTCCTCTCTCCCAGTATAAGACGAAAAGAGGCAGAAGAGAAAATGGCGGAGGAGTGGGTGAAGGAAGTTTCGTTGGGCGATTTATGGATCGCATAAATGCTGGGAAGGCTTCTTCAGAAGGGACGGAGAACAAGTGACAAATGTACCAAAAGCTTGGATTCGAACTCTGGTTACGATTTGGACTGAGGCGCGTCAGATAGTTTGTTCTGCCTCAAAAAGCCTTAACTTCTAAGCACTGAAGACCCTCTATGGTTAGCTATTTATAGTTATAGGAGTCTAGACAGCGTACATAGTCGGTCGGCAGCAAGTCATTTATTCATTTATAGAATTGCCCCCCCCCCCAAAAAAAAGAATAATCAACAATTCGTTTTGGTACAAAAGTAACAGCAATTTAGAACCAGTAAAAATGTTTCGGGGAAAATACATTAAACAATTTATTGTTTGCAATTTCGTATCTATATATATAAAAGAGAACGTACAATTTTTTGTCCGCTCATCACGCTAATACGGCTGAACCAATTTCTTTCATTTTTGGGGGGTTATTAGGATTTGGACCCTAGATGGTTTTTATCATATCACTTTAATTTTTAATTACCAGTGTCTTGAGATAATTGACCATTCAGGTGTCCATAACGTACAAATCCTTTGTTATTAGTTCATCATAGGTAAAAATAAACGTATTTATATGCAACCCGCATGACCGTGTCACTCGGCGGGTTAACATAAATGACAGGCGATATACAGCGGAAAATAGCTTGAATCTTCTGTTTAAAATTTTTTAATTGATTTGCTTATTTTTACAGACACTTTTACAATATGCCAGCACCGGGATGACCGCAGCGAAGCGGGGCGGGTTAACATAAATGACAGGCGATATAATGTTAAGATTTACTGCAATCTTCTATGGTTTTTATCATATCACTTGAAAGCGAAAAAGTAAAAATTATCTAAGTAACAAAGTTTATTGCGTTCCGGGGTGACCGCAGCGAAGCGGGGTGAACGCTGCTAGTATTTTATAACGAAGTTCGCGGAAAATGTTTCAGAAGCAGAAAACGAGACAAACATTGTCAAGCATAGAACTGGTTATGTGCCTCCAAGTAAAGGTTATAAGATTTTCTCTTTGTTAACGAAATGATTGTTGCTCAAAATCCTATGAAGAGAATTCAACTGAATCGTCTATAAGGACAATGAATTTTATGGAATAAATTAAGGTTTTCGCTTGAATTTTAAAGCTTATTTTCACATTATTGAAACTACTGCAGAGGTGAAGACTTGAAATAATTTAATAGCGCTAATATTAATGTTTAATAGAAAAAGTTTCCAAAAGTGAGACATATCAATGACATGTCATCAAAGTCAACAGAATGAGATGTGTGAGCATTGGGGAAGGTAAAAGATCAGGCTCTCTCCTTCTCGATTAAATCAGTACCAGCTGAACCTGCGCTCTCTACACAGCGCATCATTCACATATGAGCATAAATCTCTTTGTCATTCCTCATAACATCTATACATGTCCTTTTACAGACACAAGTGAAAGATAGCTTGATAAAATTCGGCAAGGGGTACCATAAAAGGGAGATTCTTTCAATTATTTTTTCAATATCTCGCACCGTTTGCAAGATTTGAAACTACTTCCGGTTGGAGTTTCTAATTCATGTATGGTCAGTGTTTTCTTTCTTCTTGTATGCAATATGTAGTAAGCAAATATATCTCGCACACAGTTAATTATAACGTCAATGGTATATGGTGTTCATTGGGCAAAACAGTCCAAACAATAAAGATTCATCTTACTAGTTAGACTGGAGAAGTGGTTACACTTCGTTTTTCATTATCATTTGGAAATAAAATAAACGCCTGAGACATATGCAACCCTTATATACAGCTATGTGGTGTTGGAATGGATTACTCGTAGAATATGATGCCCTTTTAAAATTTTTAACACTTTCAGTGTACCCCTAAAAATGTAATAAAAAAATAACGTTCATTTTCTAAATATTCACTTAGAGCTGAACAGTCTACACAAAATTTGCAATTGAACAGCGAAAACAGAATCTTTGTAGAGCCTATGGTTCCCGAGAACTCACTGTGGAAACGATTGGCCACAAACACATAGACTTCTCTAGCATTTTAATATCTAGATTGGTCATATTGCTACTAAAACATTGATAAACGTAGTACTGCTCGATACATATCTTGTGCTATCAAACATTCAAAAGTACTTTTTAATGAAATACATTAGCAATTTCGGATCATATCTAAACATGAATATTTGAATGAATCAATAGAAAAAAATCATGTAGGAGACTTGAGTGTATGTTTGTTATAAAATTACGATTCTTTAGTTTATATATAATTTTCTGTTGAAATTGTTTTCATTTTGTTTAATTGAAGTAAAAGAAGCAAGATAAAAACTGATTATAATCTGTATAACGGAATTTCGTCACCATCTTACCTGAAAACCCTGAGAAAACCTCAATCACAATACATAATGGGTAGGTTTCGAACCCAGAACTACTAAAATACTGAACCACGGCTGCTCGATAGACCAGTGGTAGACTGCCAGAGTAGGCCTTCCATCAAAATTTATAATAGTAGTTTGAGTTACAGCAAGTAATCTGGTTAAGAACTGTTTCCTTGTCTCTGAACAACTAGGCTCTATTGCAGGACGCAAAATTTCAAATTCAGACGCCCTCGCCAATCCAAAAATGATGGTTGACAGATCTCTCACGTACAAATTATGAGAGCCCCCCCCCCCCTAAGGTCTTTGGTTTGACAAAGAAAGAGGTTAGTTACATCAGGGCATAAAATTTCAAAACCAGGCAATTAATTCAGGATAATCAATGTTGAATTGGACAGTTCATATACGGTGTACATGTTAAAAAATATCTGTCCTTAAGACTTCACGTTTGTGTAATGTTCTTTCTCTGCGCTGAAGTACCAGTTGTTGATTGCAATTTTCGGATCAGAGTCCTTAAGTGAAGGGCCTTTGATGAAAATTGTCAACAAATCATCCAGTGTGTCAGTCTTCAATGAATTCCTGTAGGCTGTCTTAACTCTGTTGAAACTCCTGAAGCCTCTCTTACATGAAGCAGTACGCACAGGTAAAGCTGCACAAAATGTGACAATTGGAAGCAAATTTGGGAATCTCATAATAAAGTTTTCAGTGTAAACCTTTTACAGTGTCTGATTCAACGTCCAAGAAGAAAAAATGTTTATATACTGCCCACTCTGCAAAGACAAGGTCCGCTTTTTCACTGTGGTAATCTGGTTGTAAGTACTTAGTAATAATTATTTTTGTGCGAAACAGAAACTGCGCAGCCCTGTAAGTTTAGGCAGAAACGATTCCTACTGAACACTGGTCGCCAACTCTAAATTTCTAGTCGCTAATGGCTACCGGAAATTTTGCGTCCTGCTCTATTATAACTTTTATCCCTTCCTATTTCTTTACTATTAACGTTGTGGATTGTTTTCTAACCTTGATTAGCAAGTGCTTATTCTGCCTAATCTCTCATGTTTTTCCGTTTCTTCACCAAAACTAAACCGTTACTTTCAGCAGAACCATAAGTTAATACTTATTTGTACTGCGACAATAGTACATATGCTTGCTATATTTCTAATAGCTAAGACAAACTTAGCATTTAAGGGGTACTTAAAAATCAATGAACAAATAAGCTACGGATATTTGCAAGAGGGATGCTTCAGTATTAACATGTTATCGGCGTTGCTATGCTTTTGTGCTTTTACACATTACCACTACAACTTGCAACTACAATTTGGTGATAACGTAAATCTATTATCAGTGGCGTAGCCAGAAACTCATCAAGGGACAGCTCAAACATACAAGCATATATATACAGAACTCGAAAAATCCATGTAGTCAGATGGCTATGGAGATTGGAAATACCCACTTTAAAATCAAAACATGTACGACTATGTATCAAATTGGTCACTAGGTCTAAATTTTCAATCACGAGGTCCCCATTGCTGATTAAACATTTTAGGTTAGCGATAGACATTTACATAAATTACATTTGTGGGACAAGAAAATGGAAAGTAAACTTTCTGATCTGGGCACTGGGATTCAGACCTGAAATTTTGTGTCTTTCAAATAATATATAGCAAAGCATTATATAGAGATCATATCATTACATATACTAATCTGGAAAGGTCAGAAATATCGCGTTTGAAGCCAATAACTGGTCACATCTCAACACATTCTGTGGTCAAGGCTATATCTCAGGACCCTAACTCCCCTCCCCTTCAAAGAAAATGTAGCTAGTTCTTGTGTTGTAAATTACAACGACCAAATTATCATTGACAATGGATTCAGTATTCAGTCACGGCAACACAACATTTCATTGTTGAAGGCAAGTTTATACGGCAGGATCACTCGATAAAAGAAAAGCGTATTATGTACTATCAGAAACACTCACACAAGACATTTCTATTACAATAAGTCAATTTATTCTGTAACATGTAAGGTAGGAGAGAGAGAGAGAGAGAAGGAGACAAAGAGAGAAGGAGAGAGAGAGAGAGAGAGAATATGCGGGCCTAGGCTCCAGCCTACTCAGCGCAGGCTAGTAATTCGGGTCTGACCATTATTATCGGCAGTGTGCGCGATACAGCTGGCCAAAGTAATATTCTTATGAGTTTTCTTTCATTACATGGTGTTGAGAAATGATGAAATCCATAAAGATCTATGGGCGATCAGATGACACCCGTTCAACTGGGTGATGTGTGGTCAGTCGATCGCCTCCTTGGTGCAATTATTATTCTTTCTGGAGCGGAGTTTGATAACTCTTAATTCAGATATTTCCTCCATTGCGTTATGATGCTGAATGAAGACAGATAATTTTAGTGGTTCTATCGGGAGTAAGGGACCTTGCATACCGAAGTCGCGTTATTAATTCGGCTAAGCAGGAAATTGCTGAGTTTTTAATACTTTTAATTCGCAAACATAGTTCGTAAATTTTGATACTATGTCACCCAGAAATAGATAGATAGATAGATAGATAGAGATAGAGAGAGAGAGAGACAGAGAAACAGAGGTTCACCTCAAATCTGCTGAGGACGAAAGCTGAATAGTAGAGAGAGAGAGAGAGAGAGAGAGAGAGAGAGAAATTAAATATAGAGTGTAGCAGAGAGAAAAAAGGCAGAGGCAAATTGCGACTGCCCTATAAGACTGTAAGAAATCGGGCAAGGCAGAGGGAAGTGGAGGTAAAATAATAATAATAATAATAATAATAATAATAATAATAATAATAATAATAATAATAATAATAATAATAATAAAACCTATAGCGCTCGGACACAAAATTACTTTTAGTTCCTTTAGATGTAACTGGATATGAATGCGGGTAGATGCGTCTGTGTCTGTATGTACTTGTACGTAGTTCAGAGAATATTTCGTCAACGATAAATCATGTAAAATATTACATATACACACGGGACCCTACACAACTTTCTATTTGGTTTAATATTCGTGAGGTGCCTGACATTTAACATACAATATCTTGCAAGCGGTACAAGCTACGGTAAAATTCACTACACCAGTGAATTTCCGAGAAAATGAATTTGATGTATCACTTGTACTTATTCCCATTTGAAAAACCGAAAGTTGAATCCAAGATGGCGGCAGGGATGGGTAACATGTATCAGAGAAGCAGTATTTGGTCCAATTTGTTTTGCATATGCACACATTCATGTCCAGTTGCATCTAAATAAACTAAAAGCAATTTTGTGGCCGACCGTCATAGTAGTGTATGATTGAATTCCGGATATACGAAGGGCCATAAATATGCAAATTATCCATACGGGTCACTAAAATTAGTATAATATACATTGGCCCTGGGCCGCGAAGAACTTTGCATTGGAATCAATTTTACACGAATCCGGAGTGGACACTTCGTGAATGTACCTTGTAAGATGAATCTTGATTGTTTGGAGTGTTTTGTCCAATGAACACCATATATCACTGACAATATAATTAATTGTGTATGTAATGTATTTGCTTATTACATACTTCATGCAAGAAGAAAGAAAACACTGATCATACATGAATTAGAAACTCCAACCGGAAGTAGAGTCAAATCTTGCAAACGGTCCTAGATACTGAAAAAATAATCCAAAAAATCTCCCCTTTATGGCACCCCTTGTCGATTTAAGACATCTTTTATTTATGCCTGTAAAGAGACATGTATAGATGTTATGAGGAATGACAAGGAGATTCATGCTTACCCATGTGAATGATGCGCTGTGTAGAGAGCGCAGGTTCAGCTAGTGATATATATATATATATATATATATATATATATATATATATATATATATATATATATATATATATATATATATATATATATGTAAGAAAATGACCTGACTGACTGATCAAGCCAAGCTGCTTAAGGTACAAACAGGGGCGTCATTTAGGGGGGCAGGAGGGGGCAATTGCCCCCCCAAGAGTTTGAGGAACACATATACTTTAATCAATTGTATACTAATATACTAGTACAAAACATGAAAGTCTTATGTCGGTGGTGCTCTTGCCCCCCCCCAAGTGAAGTCTGAAATGACGCCCCTGGGTACAAAATTGAAATTTTGAAAGTGCAAGATATTTGGGTGCTCTAATTCGAATTAGAACAAATATGAATTGCTTTATAGCAGATATTCGCAACAGACGGCCCTCGGGGGCTGGTTCGGGCCCACTGAACTTTTTCACTCGACCCACCTGACCAATTATTGAAACGTATTTCTTGGGTAAACTGAACTGATCCCCCCCCCCCCCCATGGATATCTGATGCCAACCTTGAAAATATTCTCCGTGTTGAAAACTTCAGCGTGCCACCGACCATTTAAGCAGTAGTTCAGAATATGAAGGGTCAGATTTCCCACTAAAACGGTTAAATATATACGAGTATATAATTTCTGCTTTTCTTTAGTAATTAAATATTTTTGGTTATCGTTATAGCAATTTTTCTGTTTCTGTGGTGTTAGTGTACGATGACCGAGTTTCTGCACTGAATATGGGTATTCAATTCTTGAGAAAATGTGAAACATTGTCTCGCACCGCCCTCGACCCAATAAGTCCTTTATGACTGGCCCATTCACTGTTCGAACTAGCATATGCCTGCTTTAGAATTAATTTCGGAGGTCTTTGCCTTAATCTCGGGAAAATGTTTTCAACTATTTCGCGCTATATTGCTTATATTCTTGCTTAAATACCTAACATTGTCTATTGTTTACATGTTCTTGAATTCATTGGGGTAACTACAATAGATCTCTAGTTGTAATAAAGGTTTCTTTCAGTTTCAAGAAATTTAAGAGTTAGAGAAAAAATATGTCCATATCAAGGTAAATTTTTCACCCGATATACAATGCAACGAATGTTGCCCAAAGAAATGTAAGCAAGTTTTTGGGGCTAATAAATACTTGCACAAATTAAAGGCCATTAGATGAGTGCTCCAATGTGAAAGTGTCCGGCAAATGAAAGACAGTTGGATAAATGCTGAAACGTGAAAATGTACCAAATGAACTCAAGCCATATATTTTTGCATGTCATATATGGGAAATGACGAGATTGTTTCGATTTTTATAATAATGTATTGCGTAATTTATCAGAGTCACGTACACTTTCTCTCTATTGACAACCTGAAGAAGTACCTGCAAAAATCTCACCGAAAGAACTCTGATGCAAGTAAACTAAACCTTTGCTGTTTTACCGGAGAAATAACACACTACATTAGCTATAAGACTACAAGGATATGAAGAAAATCGCTAGAGTCGTTTTCAAGAAAACAGCATTTTCCTTTTCTTTTCACCCCTCTGTAAACTACCCTTAGTTTTGAGTAGGAAGAAAGTTTGAAAACCCTGTCTTGGAAATATTATAAAAGTATTAAGTTCAGAAACTTATCTTCTACGAGGGCTAATCTTCGATGGAACATAAAAAAAGTGAATGACAAAATCATTTTATTACGAAAAGTCAAGCACAATTACAGTTACTTCTCCACATAGTCACCATAAAGATCAAGGCATTTGTCATATCGATGAACGAGCTTTGCAATACCCTCTTCATAAACGGTTGCCGCCAGCGTGTGAAGATAGGTCTTCACAACATTTTGAAGTTCTCCATTGGTGCGAAAGTGCTGTCCTCCCAGACTTTGTTTCAGCAGCCGAAAAAGATGAGAGTCACCACTCGTTAAATATTTCTCGAACCACTTAATCCACTCGCTGAACAAGGTTTTCGTCATTGGCGACAGACTTGCGTTCTTGTCCACCTTCATCATGAACACCCGTTTAGACTTGTTTAAATTTTCTGCAGTATTCACGCACAACGGCACAACTCTCTTACTCATAATGTGCACTATAAACACGGCTCATTTTGCGATGAATGTCTGCTGCGCTATTCCGTTCTGCCCGTAGAAAACGAATGACGCTTCGCAACTCACACTTGGCGGGAGAATCAAAGATGGCAGCCATGTTTACTCGCCTGTAGCTCAACTCCTACTAATGTAACTAATCTGCTGAACCTTGCCGTGGCAAATGTTATGGTGAGGTAATTGCGCAGTAGCGCAGTGCGCAGATCCGTATCCGTATAGACTGAAATAGTGATGTCGTCATTTCCTTTCCGTTACCATGGTGATCGCCATGTTTTTTTTCTACACAAACGCGTGAAGCGTATGGTGTATTTTAAAGTCTAGTACGAACAAGGACAATGGCTGTAAATATATTTACAATTATAAAATGTTTTAACGACTAATAAAGTTGGTGAGAATGGATATAGATTTCGAATATGGAAATACATTTAGAAACTATGAATAAAATTAACAAAATTCATAGAGAAAGACTAATATCTAAGTAACTTATTTCTAAAAGCGACACATCTCTAAGTGATAAGGCAGAAATCAAATAATTACTGTAAACGTCATTATCATGTAATCCACCTTAAGAAGCAATTATACACACAATATAAACTCCCTAACGTGTAGATTGACAAACTGTCGGCACAAGAGAAACTTTAAAAATATAGGATTTTTTTTTAAAAAAGCAAATATCTTTTAGAACAATGTTGATTCTATTGGAACATTTACTTTTCTCATGCTCACTCTTGACAATGCAAGTGCACGATATTAATACGGTATCTACAATATTACAAAAGAAAGGGGAAAGAACCAAGCCTTTGGAAACTTTCAATCTGTACCATCAGTGCTTGGGGTCCCGGGTTCGATCCCAGCCCCGCCAAGTGAACTTTGTGGTGGACAAACACCGTGTGCGTGGGTTTTCTCGGGGTTCTCCCGTTTCCTCCCACTTTCTTCATTCCACCATTTCATTCATTTCTCATCTTCACCGTCTCCTTTAGTCTAACCGGCATAACCGTGGGACGTAAAACTCAAAGATTTTATTTCATTTTCTTTGCAACAGCCATATGTGCTCTGAGGCATATTTATATAGGTTTGTATTGTATTAGTCATTCTTATATTGTGTTCTTAGTTAACACATGTGTGTGTGTGTGTTTTGTGTTTATGTACATGCGTGTGTAATGTGAATAAACGTGTCGTATTTTATTTAAGGGCATCAAATAGTTTTCAGTTTTTTGTGAGTAGTTAGGTATAAGAGAGGGCCTTATGGACTAACCTCGCTGCTGTAGAAAAAAAGGCAATAAATAAATAAATAACATACCCAGAGGGTGGATTCTGGAGTCCAGATCCTCCCGAAATCCGAACTTTTTTTTGAAAATTTAATCTAATTTTAGAGGTCATTTTACAAATTTTAAAATAATTTATCCTTATATTAAATTTTGATCCCCCGAAATAAATTCGTGTCTACGCGTCTGAAAGTGCGTACACGCACGTCCATCAACAGGCTGTACCATGAGGTCAGATCTTTTCTTATATTCCATACCAACTTTTCTTATTTTTTTTTTTTTAAAAAGAAAATAAAAACAGTGCAATAAGAAAACATCCAATTATGAATGGTTCAGCATATATTCTAAACAGCTCACGTATGCAATATTATGATACTTATATTAATGAATCAAAAATTTTACAGAATTATTTAAGGTTAATATCTGATTATGAACAAGATGAGTACATTTGTCTTCTCTTTTTCTTTTTGTATATCTCTGTTTTTTAGTTTCATTGATTAGAAATATTTGAAAAGTAACAAATATTCCATTTACTCCAATGTTTGCAATTCCGAAATATTTCATCACTGTTTTTTCTCTGCATTTAGATCCTTTAAGTATTTAGGCTACTTGTTGTTTAGAAAATAAAGTGGCGAACAGCAAGGCAACGAAGAGGATGTGACATCACACTATTTCAGTATATAAGAGCAACCGGAGGTTGAAAAAATAGCCCTCGTATCATCACTCGAAATTAAAGAAAATAGTTCGACGTTGAGTTCACCCTTACTATGCCTCAATTGGTTTGTATGTACAGTAGAGCCAAGATTATCCGCTAGTACCGCAAATGTTTTTTTTTTTTTTTTTTAAACCCTGTTACAGTCGTGCTCAATTATTTTTCATAAGTAGTCGCTGCGGACTGACATTCGGCATGCAAGTAAGTTCTCTAAAACATAAAAGTAAATTGCATTATAAAAATCAACGTTTTCAACAACGCTGGACGTTTCGTAGTTAGACTTTACTCTGATAAGCAGAAGCCGATTGTTATAAGGTATGGAAAATAAGACTTGGAACAATGATTTGCGTGGTAGTAAATTGCACTCATTGCGGAGTGAGAGTTCGCGGGCGACCATTGGAAGATTAATTAAGTGTTTACACTTCATTGTTAGTCATTTTTCAGGTTATCCGCGATTTTCACTATCCACGGTGCACTTGCCACCTAATTCCGTGTATAATCGTGCCTTTACTATACGATATACCGTATTTATCCGTGTATGCCGCGCACCTTTTCTGCACAAAAACGAAGTCAAAAAACAGGGTGCGCGGCATACACGAGGAAATGTAGAATTGACTGAGCCACCAAGCATTTAAAATCACGGGGTGTTTTTATTAACCTAATACTGGAATATTGTGAGTAATTTTACAAGAGTAGAAAAGTTTTAATATAAAATGACAAGTTACAGCTCATCTTTCCTCTTTGCATCAACCGGCCATTCAAGAACCACTTGCGGCGACTGTACACTGAATGGATGGCAACTGCAGTACACGAAACTACGCCAACTGGCCGAATTAAGAAACCTGCACTTCGCCTTTTGTGCGAATGGATTATTGAAGCATGGAATTCAATTCCAGAGGATCTTGTCGTCTGCAGCTTTAAAAATGCTGCATTTCCAATGCCAGCGATGGGAGCGAAGACTATTCAGTCCGATGGTGATACGTGCTCCAGCTCCTCGGGAGACGACGGCAACGAAGAAAGCTAGGCACGGGAGTGATTTCTGTTAATAATCACAGTATTGTTGGATTGTTTCTGTGTATAATGATTTTAATGATTAGAAGTAGGATGAAAAATACATTGTACTTTTTTGTTGTTGAGAAAATTGATGTGGGTTGCTTACACGAGTTTTTTTTTTCTCAATTTTAACGTTCCAGAAATTGGGGGTGCGTAGCTTACACGGCGTTACCAGAATTAACCTAATTTACAGATGAATATATTCGTGTCCCAGAGAACATTCACCAGTTTTTAGTTTTTTGACAATTCCCAGATTTAAGGGGTTATCCTACGTACCACTCCCGAAATTTGAGAGTATTCAATGATACCTCCTATACTACTCAAGCGTGTGAGTTCCTAAGTTCATTTACATAATCATATATTATAATAAAGACTCATGGAAGAAAAAAATTAGGTTAATAAACGACCACGTGGTAATACGTATTGATTACGTATATTTTTGATTGACAAGCAGGACCAACTAAATTTAGAGAATCATATGTTCGAGTCCTAGAGAACATTAACCGATATTAATCTTTGAGAGCTTCTAAATTAAAGGGGTAGGTCAATGTACCCCCTCATGATATTTAAGTGATGAGCATTAATATACCTATCTCTTATGAAAGAGAATGAACACTTGTACTAAAGCATATTGATATATAGCGTGATAAACCCTCATCAAAAAGGAAAAACTGTCAGAAACGTCATAAATTTAAATTTGTGGAAATTTACTCATACAAGGAAACTAGATAGACCATCCAAAGTTACAAAGATACAGACCACTGATCTATACTACCACAACGAATTTTTAAATTTGGTAATTTGAAAGTTTATCCCCTTCGGTCCCAGACTACCAACCTTTTAAAAGCATATTTCAATTGTTTGTATGCTGCATAATTTGAAATCATATTTTTCAATTTATTTGGCAGTATTTGAATTTGTTGATAACAATTGTTTTACAAGAAAACACTATGTCTACATTTGTGCACACTGGTTTAGTAACAAGCAATTGCATATCTAAATATTTGTGAACAAGTATGATACATTTTATTCCGTTTCTTCTTATGCTACACCGTTCTTCTGACCTATTATTACATTGTTGTGACACAATAAAACAACAGCTACATTTATATACTCAAAATAGCATGAACTGAATACTATACTATTTTATTTAGTAGTTTTCTTTACATTTTCTCCTTTCTTGAGAACATAACATGAAACATCAAATTGCTTGTTGTGTTTCTAAATATCCATTTTGTTATTTTTGTGGAACAAATAAAAGCTAAATAAACATATAGTCAATGTTTTCGTTCTTTTCATTGTTAGGAGATCTAATCACAGATGATGTTCTAAATTTGCTTTAGAGTTCAGATATCGACGACTCAGATAATGATCCAGATTTTATGGATGATGGCTCCAATAGCTCTAGCAGTGAAGATAGCGATGTGGCGGTGTTGCAAGAGACGAAAATGGTAAGTTATAAACTGTACTTGTTATCTATTCTAAAGAATTGAATTATCTACACAAAGTCATTTGGCCAATCACAAGTTTGTTCCTTTAGAAGATGTCGTACTATAGAGTATTAAAGTGGCCACATTTTGAAATGGCCCTCCGTCGTTTATTTGGATTGTACAAATTTTTTTCTTGGTTGAACAAAAATGGACAAAAGTTGGATAAAATTTTAATGTATTTAAAATTCAAATTTGAACGTGTCACACTACAACTAAATGGACCTGCCTTTGATGGGCCAAATAATCTCGTGTATGTAATTCAGTTCTTTAGAACAGATAACGAGCACAACAATTTATTGTTTGCCATTTTCGTCTGTTGCAACATCACCATCGCTATCTTCACTGCTAGAGTTACTGGAGTCATTATTCATAAAATCTGGATACTTATCTGGATCGTCAAAATCTGAACCCTAAAGCAAATCTAGAACATCTTCTGTGGTTAGCTCTCCTAAGAATAAAAAGAACGAAACCATAGACTATATGCTTGCAATATTTGTTACATCAACGATATGCACAAATAGTAGAAATTTTCCGAAAATGAAATAATGCTAACGTTAATAATGGATATTTTACTTCTTTCAATGCATTTATACCGTTTCGTTTCTAACATGTACAATTTTGTAGCAAAACAAACCTAAAAAGGTATACGAAAGAATATAGACAAACAATTATTTAATATAAAGGTCGGTCAAGATGGAGTTCCACATCGGCATTTACAAAAATAATTTATACCAGAGTTTTGTTCTAGTTTTGTACTGTTTTGTACCAACAAATAAAAAGTTTTGTACCAATCCCAAAATGTCCCAAATTTTAGATTTTAGTGTGGAATTCCAACTTGACCTCTGAGTTCCACATACGCCGATTTGCATCAAAGTGGCCTCATGATATAAAGAAAGTTTTGTACTGTTGTACTAACAATAAAAAGTTTTGTACCAGTCCTAAAATGTCCCAAATTCAAACTTCTAATTTGGAAAGCATAAACAAATCCCAGTCCCATAAACACATATATCAATGATAATGATCTTATTAGATAAATAAAGTTTTATACTCTTATCTGGTATCCAAAAAAGTTTTTACCTGTCCCAAAATGTCCCAAATTGCATCACGTAATGCGGAACACTAAGGTCAAGTTGGAATTCCACATACCCGATTTCTTTCAAAATCGTCTTATTAGATAAAGAAAGTTTTGTACCAACGATAAAAAGTTTTGTACCTGTCCCAAAATGTCCCGAATGTCATCTAATGTGAAACGCCAACAGCCATCTCAGTTTTCCATATAAGAATATACAAATAAAAGTTGTACCAGATTTTTGTACTAGTTTTGTAATGTTTTGTACCAGCAATAAAAAGTTTTGTACCTGTCCCAAAATGTCCCAAATTTTAGATTTTAGTACTAGTTTTGTTCTGTTTTGTACCAACAATAAAATGTTTTGTACCAGTCCGAAAATGTGCCAAATTTTAGATTTAAGTGCGGAACTCCAACTTGACCTCTGAATTCCACATACGCCGATTTGCATCAAAGTGGCCTCATTATATAAAGAAAGTTTTGTACTGTTTTGTACCAATTAAAGAATGTTCCAAATTCAAACTTCTAATGTGGAACGCATAAACAAATCTCAGTCCCATAAACACATATATCAATGATAATGATCTCATTAGAGAAAGAAAGTTTTGTACTCTTATCTAGTATCCCAAAAAGTTTTGTTTCTGTCCCAAAATGTTCCAAATTGCATCACCTAATGCGGAACGCTAATGTCAAGATGGAGTTCCACATATCCCGATTTCTTTGAAAATAGTCCCTTAGATAAAGAAAATTTTGTACTGTTTTGTACAAACAATAAAAAAGTTTTGTACCTGTCTCAAAATGTCCCAAATTTCATCTTTTAACGTAGAACGCCAACAGTCAACTCAGGTTTACGTAATAATTTACAAAAAATTTACACTAGAGTTTTGTACTAGTTTTGTACCTACAATAAAAAGTTATATATATATATACTAGAGCTTTGTACTAGTTTTTTACTGTATTTGTATTAACAATAAAAAGTTTTCTTTTTACCAGTGCCAAAATGTCTCAAATTTCATTTTTTAATGTAGAACGCCGAGAGGCATCTAAGTTTTGCACGGAATATTTTACAAAAAATCATACTAAAGTTTTGTATTAGTTTTGTACTCTTTTGTAACAACAATAAAAAGATTGATACCAGTCCGAAAATGTCCCAAATTGCATAATCTAATGCGGAACGCTAAGGTGAAGATGGAGTTGTACATTCCCCGATTTCTTGAAAATAGTCTGATTAGATAAAGAAAGTTTTGTTGTTTTTTGTACCAACAATTATAAGTATAGTAGAAGTCCCAAAATGTTCTAAATTCAAACTTCTAATTTGAAACGGCAAAATAAATTTCAGTCCCACACACACCAATTCCACTCAAAATAGTCTCATTATATTAAGATTAGAGATTTATTTTGTGGTCTTTTTCTAGCATCTAGAAAGGTTTTCTACCTGTTCCAAAATGTACCAATTCCATTTTCTAATTTGGAACACTAAGATCAAGTTGGGGTTCCAATATCCCGATTTCTTTCAAAATAGTCTCATTTATTAAAGAAATGTTTTTACTGTTTTGTACTACTAATAAACATTTTGTACCAGTACAAATACTTCTAATTTTGTTAACTTCTACATTTTTCTCAGAATAAAACTGAGATAGCTGTTGGTGTTTCACATTAGAAGATGAAATCTGGGACATTTTGGGGCAGGTACAAAACTTTTTAGATACTAGATAACAGTACAAAACATTCCTGACATAATGAGAGTATTTTTAGGGAAATTGGTGTGTGTGGGACTGAGATTTGTATATGCGTTCCAAATTAGAAGTTTGAATTTGGGACATTTTGGGACAGGTACAAAACTTTTTATTGTTAGTACAAAACAGTACAAAACTAGTACAAAACTCTAGTATATTTTTTTTTGTAAATGTTTACATAGAAAGCTGAAATGACTGTTGGCGTTCTACATTAAAAGATCCAATTTGGGACATTTTGGGACAGGTACCAAACTTTTTATTGTTGGTACAAGACTGTACAAAACTAGCACAAAACTCTGGTACTACTTTTATTTGTAAATTCTTATTTGGAAAACTGAGATGGCTGTTGGTGTTTCACACTAGAAGATGAAATTTGGGAGAGGTACAAAACTTTTTAGGTACTAGATAACAGTACAAAACGTTCCTGATATAACGAAAGTATTTTAAGTGAAATTGGTGTGTGTGGGACTGAGATTTGTTTATGCGTTCCAAATTAGAAGTTTGAATTTGGGACATTTTGGGACATGTACAAAATATCTTATTGTTGGCAAAATATCTTATTGTTGGTACAAAACAGTACAAGACTTTCTCTATCTAACGACACCACTTTGATGCAAATCGGCACATGTGGAACTCAGAGGTCAAGTTTGAGTTCCACACTAAAATCTAAAATTTGGCACATTTTGGGACAGGTATAAAACTTTTTATTGTTGGTATAAAACAGTACAAAATTTTCTTTATCTAATGAGACGATTTTGAAAGAAATCGGGCTATGTGGAACTCCAACTTGACCTTACCGTTCCGCATTAGAATGTGGAATTTGGGACATTTGGGAACAGATACAAAACGTTTTAATGTTGGTGCAAAACAATACAAAACTTTCTTTATCTAATGATACCATTATCATTGATATATGTGTTTATGGGACTAAGGTTTGTTTATGCGTTCCAAATTAGAAGTTTGAATTTGGAACATTTGAATTTAGGACTGGTACAAAACTTTTTATTGTTGGTACAAAACAGTACAAAATTTTCTTTATATAATGAGGCCACTTTGATGCAAATCGGCGTATGTGGAATTCAGAGGTCAAGTTGGAGTTCCACACTAAAATCTAAAATTTGGCACATTTTGGGATTGGTACAAAACAGTACAAAACTAGTACAAAACTCTGGTATAAATTATTTTTGTAAATGGCAATGTGAAACTCTATCTTGACCGACCTTTAATATAAAACCATTGTACACAATTGTGGACATTAAAAAATAAGTTCTCATTATTTTTTGTTCTCCAGACATAAAGCGAAGCTAATAATCGCCAACAAGTCTCTGAAACTTTAATTGTATATCACAAAAATACCTTGATTGTAGTAATAATATATTTGGGCGAAAGTAATACTTGCTTTTCCAATTTACAAAAGTCCGTGTTCCACCAACACCTGCCATCTAAAAACAATTGAAAGGCAGTTGGCACTTGCACTCGAGCTTACCAGAAAAAAAATCTATGTCGTGTTCAGACGTCTATGCGTGTGTATGCCAGGAATTAATCTCGCAGATCTAATGAAACGATCAGCAAAATTATATCAATTTGTGTGGACAAACGTGGACATAGGGACCGAACGGATTAAGGGGTGGTCTTGGTGGTCTTATGTACTCCTCCCAACATTTTGGGGCAGGTCAAGGTATCCTTGCTAAAATCAAGAGGACATTGGCTCTATTACATCGTACCAAGTCTCATAGCTAATCAAAACCAAGTGAAACTAAGGGGCCGTCCACATATTACGTAACGCTATTTTTGACCAATTCTTACCCCCTCCCACCCTCTTGTCACACTTCGTAACGCAAAGCCGAACCCCTCCCCCTTCGTTACGTAATACTTTTTTGATTTTTGTTTTATCACCACTTTTTCTTATTTTGAGGGTTATTTCAATAAAAAAAAAATATTTTTAATAGTAGAAGTTTTTATTACAAAATCCTTGTAATTCTGAATATATTTCTAGTGTTTTTCGCGAATAAATCAAAGTACGTATGAGAAAATGATAGAATCGTTATAATACTTTAATCCCATAAGGTTGGTTAATTAACCAGTCCTAATTCTTCAAAACTGCATACCGTCGTTTTCTTAAGGAGATCGCACTCATCATTTTAGGTCACCGACGATGAGAAGAAGATGCAGGCGAAAGAGGATGTAACGAACTGACATCGACCTCTTTTTCAGTGATCCAGGATGCTTCGTGCGTTTGAAATTCGTCAGAGTTGACGATGCAAAGTTCTCTTCCTCGTCGACTACAGATTTGAAGTGGCTGCACCCGTGAAGGAGCAGGAACAAACTTTCGAGCATCTTTTTCGAACTTTCATTACAGTTTACCCCCTTTTCAAATTATTTTTGTCCTAAATCAGTATGAGAATGCGAATAAATCCGATTTGTTCAGAAATATTCAAATCCAAAAATGAAAAAAAAAAAAAAAATACGATATGAATATCTTAGGAATTAGGTTTCTAATTTTTTTTATTTTGATCTGTAAATTGTGGATCGTTCCATGGCAGAAAATATTAATTGACGAAAAGAATTTCTTCAGTTTCACATGCGAAACCCTTTAGAAGAAAGGAATAATGATTCAAATCTAAGGTTTTAGATAATATTGTCAGACATAGCGATACGAATGGGAACACGAGAGCATTTTCAAGCAGTGGTTACGATCACTAACAACTAATTCCAGAAATATGTCTTCCGTAAATCCAATGCTGCGATAGCTACAAAACTGAGTTTTACTGTATTGTAATACACGCAAGGTTCGTCACCAGTCATGCTTCGAATCCCTTCTGTATGATTCAAATTATATAGGCTATAGTTCGCAATTTTTCAAAACAGTAGAAAATGAAAGTAAATATATTTGTAACTTAATAACTCTGAACTACCCGACCGATCTCGATCAAATTTTCAATATAGATGAAGTTCTGGCATGGGATGTTTTTTATCATTTCACTTTGAAGGTGCAGCTTTGGGGAGATATATGTATAAAATGATCAAGAATTACATATGTTAGTATCGAATTCATAGTTTTTGGGGTTCCTAAGTCGATTGGTGACAGTTTTGGTGCCCTTTATGTTCGAAATAAAATGCATTCTCCCCGTGCGAGGAACGGGTATTCACGTTAGAAGAACTTGTAGCTGTCATAAAAAATATCTTGAAACCCTACAATTTTTCACCATGTACACACAGTCTTGAAAGGGTCATAAAACATTTTTTACATCTTGCAAGGAGTTGAACAGTGTGTAACTTTCTGGGACGTCTTGCTTGCTACCTGCTATCGCACTCCCGCTGACATAAATGAAAAACCAGGTTCGCCGCTTCCGAAACAACAGATTCCTTTCGACAAGGAGGGGTGGTGCTCCAAAATACACGTTTTTAATGAGAAGGTTCACTGTTTGTTCACTAGAGTGCAGTGCTGCATAGGTGGAAATACGTTTCTTGCTTTCAAGAAGTTGTAATATCTAAATAGTAAATAGAAAGATTGGATTTCAAGATTTTTTTTATGACAGCAACAAATTCTTGTAAAGTAACAAGGCATCTTTAGTTTATGGGTAAAAAAGAAAAGAATTGAAAAAAAATTGTTTAAAAGATTACATATAAGTCTGAGCAGTGGCGTATTTAGGGGGCTGGCTTCCGGGCTTAAGCCCCCCCCCCGAAAGTTAGCAAAGCCCTTCCCGAAACAAAATCGTAAAAACGCCACTGAGTCTGAGAATAAAAATAAAAATTACAGCAAAAAAAGCGTTACGTAATGGAGACCTAAATTCCTCCTTCCCCTTGTCATGCTTCGTAACGCAAGGCCGAACCCCCTCTCCCTTTGCCGCGTTACGTAATATGTGGATGACCCCTAAGTCTTGTAAATACTATTACCCTCCTCCCTGTGAAAATTCAAGGCGAAATGCCATTCTTCGCACGGGAAGATAGGTTTTTGAAAAGTATTAACTCATTTCCCCGCAGAATACGCCTTCCAATAAAAATGTTACTCTCTGCGTAGGTACCATTGTTTTATATTGCGAAGTGTTACCTATCAGTTAGAGTGTGTTTTCAAAACTTAACCCCTTCTTACCCACCGCTAGAATGGTGCTTTTACCACAGTATTTTTCTAGATTGTAAGTATTATGTTTAGTATTAACTTTGGTTGAAATTGCTTCAAGTGTCCCAGAGTTACACAGGAACATACATACATATGTACACCTATTTTATTTTACATATAGATATAGACAGGTAGAGAAGAAAGGAATACAATAAATAAACGAACAACTGAAAGTTTGGTGGTTGAAGGCAGGCTAATGCCTTTGGATTCCCTTAGCTATGGGTCTTCGGCAGTTGCGGGTCTGGAAGGTAAAAACAGGGTTCAGCCAGAACGCAGACTATGACAGATATATGATGAGTATATGATCAACTATGAAAACTATATAAATAATAGCTTAAATTATTTCTGTCACTTAAAAATCTGGGGGGACTAGACTCCCTGGCCCCGGGCTACATCCGCCACTGGCCTTAGAACCACCCTACTTTTATTCCTTTTAATAGTAAATTTATGATTTTCTAAATGTTTTGATTATATGTCGCCGTACCACTATACTAATACTTTAAAATTACTAGCCTATTCATTTAACTCTTCCTAATTTTATACTGGTGTAAACATAATATAGTATAACACACTGCTGAACAAGACTGCATTTATTTAATATAAAAACACATTTACACGTGACGTTTCGATTTTCTAGCCAATGTCACGTGTAAGTGTTTTTATATTAAATAAGTGCAGTCTTGTTCAGCAGTGTGTTTATTTTTCTGATTTTCTTTGCAAGACGTATGACTATGATGGTGAGTATTAGTTCTTTTTTTTTTTAAGTAATTGAAGGTTATCAGATATTTTTATAATTATGCATCTATATAAACTACTGAATTCTTTAAGTAAAGTTTATTTTAATCTTTTTAAATATATAATCTATACTTGCTTGACCTTCTTAGCTATAATGTGTGAAACACAATTAAATTGAATTCATTTTTTCTATTTTTTAATATTAATATTCAAGTTAAAAGGACCACTGTTGGTTCACGCACTACAGTTTGAGAAATGCTGAATTCCGCACGAAACGAAAAGCAGAGCACTCCCACTAGATGATGGTTCGACGCTGATCTATACAATAGAGCAACATTAAGCCACTACAAAGGAACACGGTCCACACAAGGAATTTAACGAGGTGTTATTTTTTCTGTCAAATATCTACCTTGTTATTCATGAACTGTGTAGTGTGTCTATACACAGAATTGTTGAAGTGATGACTTGGGGGCTAATTATGTTGTTATCAGTTTTTGTATAATGCAGTCGGTCGTTTAACCGAGAGAAAGACAGAATGTAACGTCATCACACCCTTTTTTTTTCATCTCTTTTATTCTAGGCCCTGATATCACAGTCTGGCTGGAAGAAATTTTCGGCAGAAAATACTCCGTCATGCATAAAAGAGCTTTTATTGGTCTTCACTATCGTCTTTTATAGCCTGCTTTTGGGGGGACGGCGGATACACTAAACCTCGTTTCTATGAAAGCTCATTGCGGCCAACACAGACGTTTTTTTTTTCTGTTTGAAAGTGTCGATATTTTCGTTGTGAAAGAACCGCGATGTTCATTTTATGTTTTGTGAGTATGTTTGAGTTTTTTTGTGTGTGTGCGTTTGTTGAGATCTTTTTTTCTCGTGACCTTTTCAAAAGTGACCACAAAAAGGCCATCATCAGACCGTCTTTTGTTAACCGGAAGATATCATTGTCTCAGAGAGGGTTATTTCAGCGGATTTGTTTCTGAGTTAAAAAAAAAAAAAAAAGAGAACTCTGCTGCATATAATCAGATTTGATAGGAATATTATCTTTAATGTGGTTGAGTTCAAGGGCGCCCATGTTGTGGTTTCCAAGGGGGGGGAAGTATAAGCCACATTTCAAATATAGTTTCAAATTTTGCTGTAACAACTCTAAAAATTATATTGGGTTTTCGATATTCCTAAGTACAATTTTATCTAGGGGGCGAGCGCCCCACCTTGCCCCCCTGATGGGCGCCCTTGGTTGAGTTACTTAACTACCCTTATGCTTTTTTTTAAAAAAAAATATATTTTCAATATTTGTCAAACGGTGCAGTATGTCAACCCAGAACGTCATAGTTTCTGAAGAAAATCAGCTAGATATATATAGAGCTCGGACTTTAAGGTAGACTTATCTCGCCAGTTTCACCACAACTCATGGAACTTGTTCCAGTGAATTTCAACCATTTCTGGTTTTAGCGGACTGATTGAAGAACGTAGAGAACCTTGTTCTTGCGACCTTTAATCCACATCAGAGTTCCACTTCCTGCTGCCTCAAATACCTGTTCAAAGTTGATGGATGAACGGACACAGCCGTTAAAAGAAAATAAAAATAAAAAAGAAGTTCATCATCTGAGAGTTAAAAAAAAGAAGTAGAAAGAAAAATTATGACAAAATAACAAGGACTTCATCCCAGCAACTTTCATCTATATAGGGTGGATCATTCTGTATTTGCTGTGTAAAAGGTGGTAAGTCCAAAAATCATAAATCGTAGTCATGTAACAAAGATTCGTATTGAAAATTTTTCTGTTTGTGTAAAGTCTTGAAAAGCAAAGTTTATTAAGCGCTTTATTCTGCTGGCGAAGTGTTGAATGTTTTAAATCTCTGCATAAATTGTTCCCCCATAAAGTATTATAAAAAAGTTTTTAAGTTCAAACATTTACAACATTTTGGACTTAACACCTTTTACGCAGCAAATACAATATTTATCTTGAAACGAACTTGTAATCAATAAATAAAATTCGATGAAAGTTTGTAACGTGCAAATATCAACATGAGGATAATTGTTGACATACTCCACTATACCACCCGATTAACAGTGTTAGCAACCAAACGTAATTTTATTTTGTTAATGGCACTCTCTCAGGTTATTACATATTTCAACTGTACTATTTAAGGAAACTTTACAATATCAGATTTATTATTAACTGTTTTACAAGTTAAGGACACTTACTTAACTCCAACCCAAATTTCGGAGACCTCTGCAACAGTAATAACGCAAATGAGGACATGAAAAATGACATGAAATCTTTGAGTTTTACGTCCCACGATTATGCCGGTTAGGCTAAAGGAGACGGTGATGATGAGTAATGAATGAAATGGTGGAATGAAGAAAGTGGGAGGAAACGGGAGAACCCCGAGGAAACCCACGAGCACGGTGTTTGACCACCACAAAATTAACTTGGCGAGGGCTAGGATCGAACCCGGGACCCCAAGCACCAGAGGTGAATGCTCTACCACTGAGCCAGAAAATGAGGACATGTCAACATAGATCGGAAGTACATTAGTATCGAGTTGATTTTGAGTTAACATCCCTTTTATCAGCGAGACTATATGAGAGGGGACCTACTGATCAACGTGGAATCCAAAAGACACGAGCCTCCTGTCCCAGTCTCCCACACCAAACACATTAATATCGAATAATATGATCATGTTATGATGTGTTTGTAAGAAGTGGGCAAAAGGGTACAGCAGATTGAAAATTTTACTTCATTCAAAAGGGTTTATTTCGAAAAAATGTTTAGACAAACTCGGTAAACAGCTAAAAAAAATATTTTCTTTTTTAAGATGGATCAGGAAGTCAGTACATATTTTAGCTCATTGCCTTAACTACTGCGCAATGAAACGTTATATATTATAAATATTGTACTATAAGATAGAGTAATGTTTCAGCTACAGCACAAGACACTGTTTCATTTGGTTGTGTCTCCTGATATCGAAAAATGTAACAAATAAAAGAAAATATTTGATTCGTTTTCCAATAAGCACACAAGATGGCACTAGGTATTGGATCTTACAAGAAGTGCTTAGTTTTACGAAATGTTTATTTGTATCTGTAAAGTATTTTAAAGTAACGATCTTATTACGAAATAGATATATTGTTTGACCGTTTTTCGTGTTATGTGTCATATTTTATTTAAATATTAATTTACATTTAAGGAAATAGATTTTGAGACGAAACTTGCGTAGAACGCCATAATGCGTTGTTGCCAAATTTGTACGTTTACTGTAGTAGTCACAATAATAAAATTTCTAGATTCTAGCGTCACCACGGCATGGCGCGTCCTCAGGTTGCGGATCGAGGAGAAGGCCTCTAGACATAGAGGTTAGCTGCGAATATACTGAATAAGCAGTCGCGGACAGCTGACTAGGAGTAGTCCTCCAGCTTGGGGGTTTGGGTAGGGCTAAGAACCTCATCCTGTAAAAAAAAGCACTTGTTCAGAAATATTCACAAAAGTCTCGGACAAGGACTGATAACTTGGCACGACCTCAGCAAAAGAAAATGGACATGAGATTTGGAACATGGAATATTAGGAGTCTTTATAGGGCAGGCGCGTTAAAATCCGTAACGAGAGAGTTAGAGAAATACAGGATGGACGTAGTAGGAGTTCAGGAAGTTAGGTGGGAAGGAAATAGAACTGTGAATTCCGGAAATTTTACGTTCTTTTACGGGGAAGGAAATAAAAATCACCAGTTAGGAACAGGGTTTTTCATTCATAAACGTATATTACCAGCAATTAAACGAGTTGAATTTGTTACTGACAGACTTTCTGTTATTAATCTTAAGGGTCGGTGGTGTGATACTATTGTTTTAAATGTACATGCCCCAACTGAAGATAAGGATGACGATATAAAAGACAGTTGTTACGAAGAAGTGGAACGGATATTTGACCAACTCCCGCGATACCATATGAAAATTCTATTAGGGGATTTCAATGCGAAGGTAGAACGAGAGGATATTTTCAAACCGATTATAGGGAACGAAAGTCTGCATAAGGAAAGTAATGACAACGGTGAGTTAGACTCGTGAACTTTGCAACATCCAAAAACCTAATCGTGAAGAGTACAAAATTTCCACATCGCGACGTAGTAGTATAGATTTAGTATCATGACCATCAAAGAGATGCCGTGCCTTGATAAGATAGTTTATCAATTGTTTAATTAAGGATAAAGGCAGAGAGTGAGTATAGAAGGAGGTGATGAAATTGGGTCAGGTTTTTTTCCTGGAGATAGATGACGAAATAATGTTAGGAAAGGTTGAATGACCACTACGAAGGTGACAGTGGATGCTCCGTATTGCATGGTCCCTGGAAAATGGCCCCCGTACAGGACCACAGTAGATGGCCCCTGGAAATGACCCCCAGGACCCAAGATTGACCCTGTGCAGGACCCATACGAACAGCATGTGAGAACATTACAAGCTACATGTTTAAAATGTGAGAGCAGATAAAAGGAAATGGTCCCTGGTTCCCAGGACCACATTGGATGACCCCCAGGCCTCATGGCCCCTGGAAATGACCCCAGGACCCATGGCCCCCATGCAGGACCCATACGAACAGTATGTGAGCATATATAATTGATTACATGCTACCTGTTAAAAAGGTGGGAGCAGATAAAAGGAAATGGTCCCTGGTTCCCAGGACCACAGTGGATGACCCTTGGAAATGACCCCCACGACCCATGGCCCCATGCAGGACCCATACGAACAGCATGTGAGAAGTAAAAAATATAACAAGCTATACTCATACACTATCTGTGTGAGCAGATAAAAGGAAATGGGCCCTGGTTCCCAGGACCACATTGGATGACCCCCAGGACCCATGGTCCCCATGCAGGACCCATACGAACAGTATGTGAGAACAACGGAAGCTACCTGTTAAAAAGATATGAACATATTTGACCCATACGAACAGCATGTGAGAAATTTAAAATAAGCCCCTCCCCCTCCTACCCCCTACTACAAGTATACTATGAAAAGGGTAATATTTATTAAAAACATTTTTCTTACTTGTGAGCTGAATAGTAACATGCACAGACATCCTCCCTTGAGAGCCGATGAAATTGAAATGAACGAGAGAAAAGCCGTTTGGCTTGGCTTTAGTGACGTCAAGATTAACTTTGTACCGTATCAGAATGATAAAACTGATTAACCTAGACTTTACTTATTTACAAGAAACACAGATTACTTGCAATCATCTACAAACATTTGTATGATTTGAAGTTAATGAGAACTTTGAATAACAATCACGTGCGAGGTTAAAAACCTTTATTATTGACAAGCATGAGTGATATCTAACAGAGTTAACCACAGATGGATCACGAGTTTGTGTGTCCGAGTTTAAATGATACTGATGGGTTATTGAACGCTTGCCCTATTACAACTGACGTATATAGTTTGAATCATGAGAAACTCATTTGATTACATGTAACTTAATTGGAAAATGAAGAAAGAAAAAAAGCCAGTATTTAGCTAAAATATACATGTACTTTTCCGCCATCTTTACCCTAAGGTTAACGAAATTTTGTATTTTATATGTAGATTAATTGCTTGATTGTACCGTTAGCAGCGAAGCTATTTGAGACGTGAACCTACGTGGAATTAAACCCGGACCTTTTACGGCAAAAGGTGTGTACGCTATTCACGTAACCACAGAGGAACTTTTATATGTAAAACAATGAGAAATTATGCGCTTAACAGAATATTTCCTATGCACTTTAACTGTAATAAACTAATTAAAGATAAAATTTGATTATTTCATACATGTTTACATATTTCCCTGTATAATAAACGCTTTATTATTTTTAGTACCATTATACTGTTTTGCATGAGTTGCCACTTGAAAAAAAACGATAGTTATCTAACTAAATGCGTGGTATATTTATTAATTTTAAATTGGACTGTTTTTTATTGTATATGTTTCTAATACATTAGTCGGAGCAAGTTATTTTACGGATTGATTGCTAAGCAAGCTCAGAACACTTACTGTGTGAACCTACAAATATTTAAAAAATTGCAATATTGTTAAAAAATGTTCCAATTTTGTCAAAATTGCATAGACTTGTTGAAGAATTGTAATGATAAAATAGGAACCTCCTGTGGTATAGTTTCTATGCAAGATCCGAATATTTCCTATAGTAAAGTCCGTTTGCATGACCCATACGAACAGTATGTGAGCATATATAATTTATTAGAAGCTATTTGTTAAAAATGTGAGAGCAGATAAAAGGAAATGGTCCCTGGTTCCCAGGACCACAGTGGATGATCCCTGGAAATGACCCCAGGACCCATGGTCCGCATGTAGGACCCACATTATTTATTCCTACGCTTCATTAGAAGCTACCTGTTAAAAAGATGTGAACAGATAAAAGAAAATGGCCCCTTCCCTGCTTTGCAGGGACACAACGAATGAGCCCTACCCCTTCCCTGCTTTGCAGGGACAGTGAATGACTCCAGGCCCCATGGCCCCTGGAAATGACGCCCAGGACCCATGGCCCCCATGCAGGACCCAAATTATTTATTCCTACGCTTCATTAGAAGCTACCTGTTAAAAAGATGTGAGCATATTTTAATTTGTTAAAAATGTGAGAGCGGATAAAAGGAAATGACCCCTGACTCCCAAGAGCACAGTGGATGACCCCAAGGACTTACACGAACAGCATGTGAGCAAATAAAAGAAAATGACCCCTATGCAGGTTTCCTCTAGTATAGCTTTCATGCAGGACACCTAGCCTTACGAATAAAATATTTCTGATTATATTAAAATTTTGCTTGAATGAAATTATATTTATATGAAGCCTTTAATAGAAGATGTAAAACAACTTTATTTTAAAGCTGGAACGTTGTTTGGAGCACTGGTTGTAGTGGTCTTTTCTTAACATGCTTTGAAACAAGATTGACTTTTGCGATAGAGATGCTGGCTGGCGATATTATGACGTCATATGAACATTGTTTTACCCGATTGCCACGACAGAGTTAATCATAGAATGAACACGAGGTGTACGTACATGAACCAAAGTTCAAATCAACTTTTAGAGATTATTTAGACAGATAAGCTAATGTTTCATAGTGAACGAACTCATATGCTGTTACCCCTACCCTGTGATATTAACTTAACTTATGATGACCTTGTTTACGCTTTAGCAACAAGAATTTTAATTGGCGTATATAGCTTGACTTATGAGAAACTCATCTGATTCAATGCAACTTAACTGGCAAATGAAGAAAGAAAAAATTCAATATTTACCCGCAATATACATGAACTTTTCCGGCTTCTCCCATGTTTGAGAAATTATGTGCTTAATGACTTTATTTGTAATAAACTATTGTACAAACTAGCCAAAGTTAAAATTTGAACAGACTATCTGTATTTAAATGCTCCCCTTACGCCATTGTTTTAATGTGATATTTTCTAACCAATTGAAGCTCAATAAACTTTTAAACTTAACCCAAAGTTATAACTGCCCTATAATGTATGTATAAAGTAACGCCCCCCTCCATTAATCAAATGCTTATATATAATTCTTTGTACAACAATTGCTATATTATTTTTACTTTTAGCAGCATTATACTGATTTGTGTGCTACGTCCATTGTGATTGCTGATTGACCTGGTTCTTGGAAAAAAACGTAAGTTTTCCAACTAATTGCTTCGTTAACTTATCGGGTTTTACACATTAAAAATGTATAATAATATATTTACTGTGTTTTGAACAGTAAGGCTATGTGAGACGTGAACCTACAGCTTAACGTTGAATGTAAATTTTACGCCATTGAACATGAAAGATTTGTATAATAATATTAATAATACCGTATTTACAGCGTCTTTTAACAGTAAGGCTATGTGAAACGTAAACTTATAGTTGGTGGGTGGGATTTAGTTCACACGAGTTTATTACGGGAACCGAAACTAACTTTTAACAGTAAAAACTATAATAAATTTGAGGCACGTTAATATAGGTTGAACATTTTATACTTTTTATTAAATTAGTCGGAGCAACTTACGCGGAAATAATTTTTTGTTTTGTTTTGCAAAAGACCCGTGTACCCTTAGTTACTGACGCGCCCAGTTAACATAGGTTGTTTACGGTTGAACATTTTATACCCTTATAATAAATTATTCGGAGCAACTTACGCGGAAATAATTTTTTGTTTTGTTTTGCAAAAGACCGGTGTACCCTTAGTTACTGACGCGCCCAGTTAACATAGGTTGTTTATAATTACATATTTATACTTTTTAATAAATTAGTGGGAGCAACTTATTTTACGGATTGATTGCTAAGCAAGCACAGAACACTTACAGTGTGAACCTACAACTAATTTTGAAAATATTTTAAAAATTGCGAACATATTAAAAATTGTGAACCTACATGAGTTTTTCGCTTAGAATTGAGCCCTAACGTTAAAGCTGTGTACGTTATTCGCTTAGCCATGAGCTGTAACTATTTTTAATTAACGTGGATTTACATTGATTTTTAGTATTATGAGTGTTATATCTTAGAAAAGCTTTTTTGTAATATAGAAATGGATATTCCAATTATGTGAATTGTCGTTAAAAGAAAATTACTGTCAGAAAGAAACATGTTAGTTACCCCTAGATTTGCATTAGTAATGATTTTTCCCTAGATAATTTACGCGAAGCGAACGGTTTCACTAACATAGGAAATCTTTATTAGTATTCTTAGGTAGTACACGTATACTTTTCCATTAATGAAGATTATTTTAGATGTTTTTTAAATTCAAAGCAGTTATTTAAACCATACTTGTATTACTTGAATTATAGAACTAACTTCCAATGGTTGAAATAATTTTTAGAACATACGGGCCTATTAAAATGTTTTATTATTATAGGAACAACAAGGAAAATTTGACATGTGTATCCCTTTAATTATTAACTAATGGTTAAGAAAAGAAATATAACATTTATTGAAATAAATAATACTATACATTACCTTAAAACTAAAGAGAGATTGTTTATCATTGTAGAACAGTTTGTTGTATACTAAATCCTATTTCAGAATTTTTACCCAAAGGTCTCACTACTAGCACCAATTTATTATAGTAATAGTATTAAAGTAATAAGTATTTCTTGAAAGAAATAGATGCATTTATTATTATTATTATTGTGTTTGTTCAGTTGAGGGTGGAATTAAAAGTATAGAGCGTAAACATGTGAAGCGAATGCGTTTTTTTAATAATTGATTTTGTGTGAATAGTGTTAGGAAAATAATTTAAGTTGTTTGACTTTTGCAATAGTATTGAAAATTGTTTCCAACGTATTATTTTTGAGGCGTGAGAAAGAAGTGGTTGTATCCTATAGTATTTTATAAGAAAAAAAAACAATTATACTGTGAATTTTAGTTTATTTACACGGACGTTAGATAGTAAAACACGTAAGGTGACATCGTAGTTTTACCGGGAGTGTTTATTTATACTAAGCTTTAGCTATTATTAAAAGCGATGTGAGCGCTAGTTTATGTATTGGAAATTGAATTTGCGCGTGCTTGCACCGGCTTTAATGAATACGTTGTGTAAGCAATTGGGAATTGAAGTATAATACCGTTTACAGCAAATGAAAAAACATGACATACGAGCTGTGGGCAATAAATAATTGCTGTTGTATTACACTATAAACTACCATTGGTTGGAAAATAAAATAATGTTTTACTTATTAGGAATTAAATTAATATATTTAATGTACTTTTTGACCGCATGCGTTAGGAATTAGATTGGCGTTTGCTGCTACCGGGAATTGAATTTGCGCACGGCTGCGCTGGGAATTAAACCCGCGGGCGTTAGGAATTAGATTTGCGTTTGCTGCTACCGGGAATTAAATTTGCGCGCGGCTGCGCTGGGAATTAAACCCGCGGGTGTTTGGAAATTAAAAGCGTGAATTACCATACCATTTATTAGCGTGGTTATTATTTTAAAATAGTCAATAATGCATAATTGATATAAATAAATAAATAAATACAGTGTGTGTGTGTGTGTGTGTGCTCAAAAGAATTCGAGATAAAAGAAAGAAAAAAACTACATGTCAATTTAGAATTTTCCGCTAAATAGGAACGTTTGTTTGTTTGGAGTTTATTTTACCCTACTATTTTTTTTTGGAGGTAGTAAAGTTTAACATAGTCCTCATACTGATTTTGATTAGTTGTATTCCATTTTCATTGAATATAAGAAAATATATGCCTATATAGATTTTTGGTTAAGGATTTTCGGAGGTTAAGGATAAGACGGATTTACTTTTGAGTTTTAGGAGTGTTTTAAAATTTGCAAATTGAGCTTAAGCAAGTTTTTTTTAGTGTTAATTATCCGTATTTCCTTAAGTTTGTTTTGTTGAATTTTGGGTTATTAAAAGATTTCTAAAACCGACTTGGACCGTTGCACTAAAGGCGTGTATGTTAGGTAAAAGCATTAGAAATTGGACCCAAAAGGCAGGACCCACCGCGATTTAATTTTGAACATGTTTGGAAAAAAAAGGCGGGTACGTTAGGAGAATTTCCTAGAAATTCAAGACAGGACCGTTTCAACAAAAGTTAAGAGCCTTAATGACTATTCTAGGGGAACAAATTGAGTATAGGGATTGCTTGCATTAATTATGGAAATATTATTGATTGAGTTGTATACGTGAGAATAAATATTACAGATTTTTTTTAAAAGCATGGAAGCTTAATTTAAGCAAGCGTTTAGAATATTATTTATTTTTTCTGAGAAATTACATGTATGCTTATTGGCAAGTGATTTCCCAGGTGTTTCACGGAAAGGGAAAAAACAAAAGAATTTTTGTACAATGTTAGCTTCGTTTAGCACCGTGGCTATACGTAACTATTCCTTTACCATAACCGAAAATTGAACATTGGGGTTGCTAGCACCAAACATTAAAATATTAGCCCCTGAATCTTTTTACATGCTAGATGTTATTTATGAATATATTACTGGCAGCTTAATTTTAGTTAACCAAACGTTTGGCAGCAATCCTATATGACACATGGCCCTACACAGTTTAACTTTATGAGAGTTTAGATAGACATATAAAGAATTTTTAGGTACAATAAATTAACTTAGGTTGATAGTACAAGCTAGAAATATATACATATTTTATATATTAAGAAAAAGAATAATTATAATTCATACTAATTAGTTTTTTTTATTTTAGAAAAATGGAAGCACAGCCGTCCA
The DNA here is from genome assembly GCF_964235325.1 of Thermobia domestica. Taxonomy (NCBI): domain Eukaryota; kingdom Metazoa; phylum Arthropoda; class Insecta; order Zygentoma; family Lepismatidae; genus Thermobia; species Thermobia domestica. The sequence goes on from NC_137468.1 coordinate 200,269,798, forward strand.
CATCATTTGCCCCCTCCTCATCATCGAGCCACACCCAATGGCTGAACAAAATGGATGAACTATTGGATGTGGCCGAGGGACGGAAAAGTAGAAAAGAGGGGAAAATAAGTTAAAAAGAAAAAATAAACGAAAATGTTACTTTCCGGTAGTAACAATAACACGAAAACAAACTTGGAAGAGGAAGAAACAGAAAGAGTGAAACCGGCAGTACTAGAACCACCAACGGAACCGGCAGTACTAGAACCACCAATGGAACCTGCAGTAGCCGAACCACCGATGAAACCCGCAGTAGCAAAACCACCGATGGACCCAAAAGTACCAGTAGCAGTGGGGGTAAGGGGGAATGATGATTTATGGTTTTTAAATGACGGGGAGGATGAAGTGTTTATAGAGGCATATGAAAAATATATAAGACTTGAAAAAATGAAAAAACTTAAAGAGAATCTGCGGGAAAACTTTTCAAAATATTTGAAATAAAAAAATGTAAATAAAACTGAAATTAATGGATATATTTGGGTAAAATGGGAAAATTTGAGTTTTCTTTGAATTTTTAAACCTACCTAACACTTGAGTTTTGATGATAACTACTTTGTTTTCTTCTTATATTTTTTATGACCAATATACATCGTTGCAGGGTGAAACAAACTCATTGAAATAATTGCTTGTGCCCATAGATAAGAATTAAAAGGTTGTCGTTTACTAATTAGTCTGTTCTTAAAAAAATGACCGAACCTAAGAATTTCGAGAAATTTTATGCAGCGAAGTTAAAAGAATTTCAAAACTTTTTTTCTGTTAATAGTAAAATTTACTTGGTATCAGGGAACACGCCTTAAGTGCCTTGAATAATTAACTAGGTATTTTTTTGGGCCAACCTATTTTATATGAAATCTTGTGCAAAAAAAAACACGAAATTATTCACATATATAAGGTAAAAATGCCAAAGTATAACCTGTATATTAATTTAGATACCGTATGGATTAAAGAAAAATGAAATGGAAATTCTCTACACTTAGGCTACAATAAATTAATGTATAGCTTTTATAAAAACTCTTTAAACTTTATAGAAAGCAACCCTGAAAAACAAATCCATACAGTGTTTACCCACCACAAAATCCAAAACTTAATGATTGTCATAAAATGTTCAAATAATTAGAGTAATTCCAAGCACCAGAGGTGCCAAGGTATAATTGTCAAAGAAAACTTCAGTTCACTTGAAATACTTATTGCTGCCACAGCAGATTTTTTAAAAATCAGAATATTTGAATTAAACTTTGAATATTTGTGAAAAATAGAATAATATTTTTAGCATTAATGCCGTGCATTTGTTTGAAATGCTATTAATGTTGCGCGATTACACAAAGATTTATTTTTATTATAGCAAGCATTTACGGAAATAATTTTAAAATACCATTACCATGTAAGACATGTTGGTTACACTTTTTTACAATTGCACGTACGCGAAAGCGAAATAAAAAATTACTGTGTGCACGTAGCACATATTGGTTGTACTTTTTAAAATTGCACGTAGGCGAAAGCGAAATAAAAATTACTGTGTTCACCTAGCACATATTGGTTGCACTTTTTAAAATTGCACCTACGTTAATGCGGATATTTAACCCAAGGCGGCCACCAACTTACATTTGAGAACGCGTTATAAAATATTTTTAGTATTAATACAGCGCGCTGGCATCCATTTATTTATTTATTGATTATTACTTCCGCGGACAAATTAGTTGCTTAGCACAAAAATTAAATTGCCTATCTATTATAATATTTATTTGAACACTTTGTTATTAAGCTAACCTAAGATGCTTATACTCGCTAACGCGCCTTTACTTGGAAAACACATGTTTTTTTAGTAAGCTAACCTAAGATGCATATACTCGCTAACGCGCCTTTACTGGAAAACCATATGGTTTCTTAATAAACTAACCTAAGATGCCTATAGTCACTAACGCGCCTTTACTGGAAAACCATATGGTTAGTTAATAAACTAACCTAAGCTGTCATAATCGCTAACGCCCCCTATCGTAACGTGACCATTGCTAACGCGCCTTTATTTTAACGGAACATTATTTACCTTTGACAATAATGTATAAATTAATTATTATTTTATTTTAACTTGTTGGTACGCGTTTCCTAATACTGAATATTTGAATTACTAGTTTAACTTTATTGTGCGCCTGTGCTTACTTATTTGAAAACAACTTAAATGTATAACGGCTTTGCACTGCCCTGCCCAATTGTTTGCGCGTTGGCTTTGCCCTGCCCTGCCCACTTGTTGGCGCGTATGCTTTTTTATATAGATTGACTCCTGTATATACCTTGAACTTATTTGTGGAAATAACTTAAATGTATACCCTGAACTTATTTGTGAAAATAACTTAAATGTATATTGCCTTTGCACTGCCCTGCCCGCTTGTTTGCCCGTATGGTTTTTATAGACCGAACCCTAAATTTAATTTTCACTGAGTGGTATAACCTTCTGTATTGCACTGATATGCTTTAAAAGTATTAAGTGTAATTAATGCACGCATGCTTCTGTATAAATGCAAGCACGTTTTTCACGAATGGACTTCCACTGTTACGCCTTATTACTATTTATTGTACGCATGCTTCCGTATAAATGCAAGCACGTTTTTCCACATGGACACCATTTGCTAAACATTTGTTACGAATTTAATTTTAATCACTGCTATATTCTCAAGCACCTACATTAACAAACACGAAATATAATTTGATTTTTAAAACAAGAACAACAAGAACAACTTGCACTTATTTACTGGCTCATGGCGGAAACACCGTTTTGATCACTGTAACCTAGCATTATTTGCTTAATGAACATAAAAACACTTATATTTTAATAATAAATAGACCAGACATGAAAATAAATGTATATAAAAAGATTTACCTTTAACGTAAAAAATAACGTAAAATATCCTTTAACCTAAGACTTGTTGGGAAACACGTGTTGTAACATCATTATCATAAGTTTGAGAATTTACCCACTAGGAGGCAGCACTAATGAGGCGTTGCGATACCGTATCTAACTTTTGCAAATTGCAAGTGACTTCACTAATTGAAATAACTTATTAATAATTGTGTTTTTACTAAGAAATGGTAATTTTTATATTATAGTTTTAGTACATGTAGCAAAAAGTATATGTATTGCCTAGATTGTAAAATAAAAAAAATGAAAATATTGCGTTAACGCAAACCAAGATGGAAAGTGCAATACTGCATTGTGAATAATTATTTCGTTTAAAATTGCAAATGGATCCTTTCAGTTAACTTTATAGATTATTGCAATACTTATTTTATATACAAAATAGAAGACCATGGTTGCTATTATGGAGCATTGTGTCTACCATTTTATGGAATGATACCCCCTTTTGATTTTTGTACATTGTATTGCAATCCTTATAATATTTATTCAAACAGTATGTAATGCACAATGTGTTAGTAACAGACAAGATAGGCGCAAACTAAGATTAGTCGAGGGGGCAAACTAAGAATAGTTAAGGGGGATACTAAAGATAGTGAAGGGTTAGTTACGGAATATTTAAGATGGTTAGGGACTATTTAGGGGATAATCAAATGGTAATTAAGGAATACTAAAGATAGTCAAGGGGTAGTTACGATATACTGAAGATGGTTAGGGACTATTTAGGGGATAATCAAAGGCTAATTATGGGATACTAAAGATAGTCAAGGGGTAGTTACGGGATACTAAAGATGGTCAGGGACTATTTAGTGGATAATCAAAGGGTAATTATGCAATACTAAAGATAGTCAAGGGGTAGTTACGGGATACTAAGGATATTTAAAGACTAGTTAGTGGATAATCAAAGGCTAATTAGTTGATACTAAAGATAGTCAAGGGGTAGTTACGGGATACTAAAGATGGTCAGGGACTATTTAGTGGATAATCAAAGGTTATTTAGGGAATACTAAAGATAGTCAAGGGGGTATACTAAGAAGTTAAGTATTATTTAGGGAATATTCATAGGATATTCAAAAAATATTAGGGGATGATGAAGGAATATTCAAGGAATATTTAAAGGATATTCAGGGAATATTGAAGAAATACTCATAGGATATTCGAGGAATAATTAGTGGATATTAAAGGAATATTCAAAGGATATTCAAGGAATATTCAGGGAATATTGAAGGAATATTCAGGGATATTGAAGGAATATTCCGGGGATATTCAAGGATTGTTGAGGGGGAAGCTTAATTACAGAGTGCAAAATGAGGGCCTTTTCTTTTTGCTATATTTAGTTTAAGAATAAATATTGCGGTGGGGGCAGTAGAGAATGATGGCCTTTTCTTTTGGTATATATAGTTACAGAATAAATTTTGCGGTGGGGCACAGTACAAAATGAGGGCCTTTTCTTTTTGCTTTACTTAGATTGAGAATAAATTTTGCGATGGGGCAGAATGGTCCTTAGTTTATTTCAGAATTGGAATAAGGCTACATAGATGTGTACTGTTGATGCAAGCGGATATAGAATGGGTCTTAGGGTATTATAGGATTGGAATAAGGCTAGATACATGTGTACTGTTAACGGAAATGCGTATAGAATGGGTTTTAGGATATTTTACAATTGGAACAAGCCTACATAAATATGTACTGTTAACGAAATGCGTATAAAATGGGCTTTAGGATATTTTAAAATTGGAATAAGGCTACATACATGTGTACTGCTAATGAAAACGCGTATAGAATGTGCCTTAGCTTATTTTAAGATTGGAATAAGACTACATACATCTGTACTGTTAACGGAAATGCATATAAAATGGGAATTGTAAAAAAATGGGCAGAGACATGTTTTATAATCCCGTTTCCAGACGACTTAATACTATACTCAATGCTTTTGAATAAGGCCGCTAAGTGGCAATACTTAGCATATAATTGCGTGAAAACATGCGTGAACTTGTTGAATATAATGACATATATAATAATATAATATTCCGTTTTAATATCATTTTATTGTACTCCGTTGGACCTAACGTGTTGTTTACCCTTGACTTATTTTAAAATAAATATTACTAGTGCTAATAGTAGAACTGAATTTAATGAAAAGTTTAAAAATATTATTAGTGTTTTGCAGAGTGTGTGGACCCTGCAGTTGCAGAATAAACATTACCGAGGCCATTTTTAACAGTTTTTGAAGAACAACTAAGAATTAGAAGGTGAGTGTATTTCATAATTATTATTATTAATATATTTATTGAAAACAATTTGTAAACAAAACTTTTTAAAACCAATTTAATGAACTTTCTTTAGGTGAGCTTGTTTTAATCATTAATTAATAAACAAGTTTCTTTTATAGTTTTTTCAAAGCAAATTATTGATTACTGTTTGTTTTGCTAGATTTTTCTTTTAGATGGATTTCCTGTGTTCCACTGATGAATTCAATATAATTGATGAACTTTGCCTTCAAGAAGTTTTGAGCGGTCTTCAGTACGTGGAAGGCAATATTAGAGTTACAAAGAATAGCACATTAAGTCAGTTAGTAATAGTAATAGTGTAAACTTAAAAACTACATAGAATAAAGTTTTCGTAAACTGATACTGTACAAAGAATAAAAGAGAATGAAAACGATTGGTTGCTTAAATTTAAGTGGGCGTTTCCACTAAGATTGCTCAATGACATTACAGCAATGCATATAAATACAGCGTTAAAATGAAGCGATCTACTCAATACCTTAGTTTTGGGTATATATGTAAAAGACTTATTTCAAAATTTTGTTTCTACTACTGCTAAATCATGGCAAATAGCATGTGTCAATGCATAAATAATGAAATTAACATTCAGTGTTTAATAAAAACCTTTCAATTGTGGGAGCCCAAGAGAAGAACTTTGTTAGTGTGTGTTTTGTGTTCAGACAAATATAAGCAAAGTATTAACCGTGAAAGTCTGGTCATACACAAGGATATTTTAAAAACAAGTGTCTTATGTTTAATTACTAATATGGACATCCAAGATGAAATTTTACTACAGTTTGAGAAATCCCATGCAAAAACATTTACATTACAACAATTTTTTAATATATATGAAAAAGCAATTGAAAATGAGGAATTTATTAATGAACTAATAAAAATATTCCTAGAAAAGGATTTTAAAGACATATACTTGAAAATGTTGTATGTGTGTAATTAAAACATGAAATGAAGTGAAACTGTTATCAATGCATCACAAAAATCTAATGTGCACTGCTGTGAACTATTATTAAACAAATTTTTGAGTATGTATACGTTTCAAAGAAGTTACTTTTTTATAGTGCTAATAATAGCAAGTAATTCTCTGCAAATGTTAACAGTTTTTTCTTAAAATACAATATAATGGAAAAACTATAAATAAATCAAAAGACAAAATTATATTCTTCCCACTATTTTACATGACATTAACTTTGTATAAGATATATATAAAGATAGTAATCATTGTCATGTGTTACTTAAAGTATGTATCAATAAATAGTATAATTATACTAAGATGTAAGCGTTAATAGATATACTTGTTTATAATTATTATTATTATTATTTTTGACATCTCAAAAATAGTGTTCCACTTTGTTGTTACCCAGTTTTAGTACTACAGCAATTGTATAATCAATACTAATAATATAATTTCGTGACGAATACCTTTGAGTTTAATTCTTAAATAAGAATTGAATCTTTAAATATTGCTGTGTTTGTGCTTTTAATAGTAGTAGTAGTAGTAGTCACCATGTACATATTTAAACTTGTACATGATAGTTATGCACTAATGTCTTAGAAAAAACATACTTATATAAATCTTATAATTTAACTAATACTTTCGCTAGAACTTTTGTCATATAATTCATTTGTTTTGTCATACTTAAACTTTTTTTTACAACTATATGTCTTTATTCTTTTACTTTATAAAATGTTTTTTTTCTTTTGTGTCTCACTCCTTCGCATGTACTAAATTATAAAAAAATGTTCAAAATTAATTTTCCCCCTGATTTTGTATAATCTAGTTTTTACCCTTCCAAAACATTATTGGTTAGCTTACCCAGGTAGGACCCATTTACAAGCTTGAACTTATTATTTCGTTTGTGCACAAACATTATGCTGTACGTGTCACATTACAAAACATTTTTAGATCAAAATCCAAAGCATTGCCCATGACGCGGCAAACACGGCCTGTTTTCATTTTCGATGTTTTTGTATGTAACAATAAGGTGTTTGTCACCAATATACAGTGCACCTCATATTGCGCCAATATCTAAACAAACGTTTCCAAATTATTAATAATTTTTGTTTGCTAACCCATATAATAAGTTAATAAATTCCGGGTTCTTCCTAATATTGCTAAAATTCAATTAAATGTCCTCATTGGGGAAGATATTCGTTAATATATACTTTTTTCTCATTTTCTTTACTTGCACATAAAATCCAAATGTTTCATTTAAAGAAATCTGCAATAAACTATATAATCCTTTTACACTTATTTTAATTATATATAATGTTTAGCCTTATGCACTGCAAAACGCTCAATAATAGTTTCAACCTTTAAATGTATGAACATATTCCTATACATTGTATCCTTTACCTCGTCTTTAAAAGTTCAATAATATATGGTTTAATGTTTTATAAGTACAATATTTATATATTATGTAATTTATTATAAAATGTCTATTTTTACACTTAAAACAAAATCCAATGTATGTAGAAAATTAAATATGTTAATGCGCAATCTTCTGCGCAGGTTTGTGATTATAAATCAGGTCATGGCTCATACTGATATAAAGCGGATTCTACCGTGATAAGATGTACAGTCAAAGGCCGTCTGTTTCCGCTAGTGCAAAACGAAAAAGAATTACATCACTACATATAAAACCATTTTCAACTTCTCATAATAAAAAACAAAAATGTGAAATTCAAACTAATTTTTTATTATCCAAAAGTAATACTGTAGACTCTAAGTATATTTCACCGCGTGAAAAACAGTTTCAACTTGAAAAACAAAAGAAAATTATACTTGTCAATCCAAATGATTCTGAAATTCCTGAAGAAGATGATACATGTCGCATAATATTTCCAACACAGGAGCCAATACCCGAACAAGTGTATAGAAGAAGTTTCAGAGAATCAACTGAAATACCATTTCAAGATGAAGTAACAAGTCAAAATACAATTTCTAATGATAATCTTATATTCAACGAAGTAAAGTGTAATTGTGTTCCTAATAACGTAAGTGAAATTTGTGTAAAACAATTACTAGAAAATTATAAATTTTCTGAACCTTTACTTTGTGAAGGTTGTTCAAATCGTAGTGAAAATAAAACTGTGCATAAATGTTTAACTGAAACCCATGAGGAATTAAATACTGTTGTGTGGAATTTCCTAATTAAAAAATCAACACGTGATCAAATATTAAAACAATATTGGAAAATTCATGTAAAATATATAAATACCAACAATATTCTAAATCTTATAAACAAATTTAACTATACATATCAGGAAATTACATTTAATGATTATCATATTTTTGATTTAAGAGAAGCATATCTGGAAAAGGACAAAAATGTGTTTCAAGAATCGTTATTGTAAACATCGGTGTATTTTCCTAAATAGATACGAGGAATGCGAATATCATTGTTCTTTTTCTATAAAAGAACACTGTGTGTTAATGTGTATTGCCCGTTGGAAACCACCGCGAGAATTTTGTGTTACGGATGTTTTCAAAACAGGAGCAAAATAGAAGAACACGATTGTATTACTTCGGACTATAATATGTTATGCTATAATGCATGGCGTACAATGGTAAGCGCAGAAACTTTTGATGATTTATATAAAGAATTTGCAACAGTGCATTGTGATACTGAAATTGATGATTGGGAATTTACATGGACATTATATAACATGTTATTAAACAAAGACAACATTGAAATAATTACCAAATTATTTTTACAAAAAGATTTACTATATAATCCACATTTTAAAACGTTGTAATTGAATCCCTTCTGTTAATCAATTACAAATAATAAAAACAATGTGTATAAATTAGCAAAAAACTGTCCAATATGTAATTGTGCATATACTAATATAAATCTTGAATGTAATAAACAATATATCAAAGAATGTTAACATTATTAAAAATAAAAATGTATCTGTGTGTATATCTTATTGTGAATAAAATTTTATCAGTGTATATTACTTGTTTTCATTTTTTATTATTATTATTTCCTTAAATGTGTTTTTCTTTTGTGTAAATGCGTTTTACAATATTATTATTATACTTAAAATATTCTGTGAAAATTAATTCATTCAATTAAAAACTTTAATATGTTCATATAACAAGACAAAATTCACATGTCATAAAATGTACTTGTGCATTTGATAATGCATGCATGTGAAAAAACTTTTTTAGTTTTGCGTTTTGTTTTTAAACTTGTATTTTCATTTTCATTTTGTTTTAAACTTGTTTTGAAATTTTTATACCATATGTATATGAAAAAAGTTTCTACAGTTTTTATATTGCATGAATAAAATTCTGCATTTCTAATTAAGGTATAACTTTTTATAATTTACAATTTGTGTATTTCAAAAATAAATTTTTTTGGATTAAAGCTCATTGTAAATACCAATTCTTATACCCAATAATAGTATATTACCTATTTTTATTATTCAGGAAACGTTTTTAATAATAAATAAAAAATAAAAAATAAAATTTTGGTTAGATATTTATTTCACTAACAAAAAATATATACAAGCAAAATAATAATACAAAGAAATAATATATGTACAAAACAAAATATATACAAAAATCATGCTTTAAATGTTACATTTCTGTCTTTCTCCAAAAGTATAATTGGTAAATCCTCAATATATTTCGGATTTTGTAATAATTCATTATAATGTTTGTTAAACAATTGTTCATTTAACTGCACATTAGCATGTGAAATCAAATAAATAAGATAAACATCGTTTCTTACATTTTCACTTGACATAATAAGCCAAGCTTCCGCCTCCAATGATAGTTGGTTTGCCAGCAAACAATGATGTCCAAGCTGATTGTAGTAATTAAAGGCGCAGCCTTGACACAGTAATACACTTTCTGGTTTCCAATTTAAAATACTTTCATGTACACAGTTTTTATCCACAATATCAAAACCGCACTCACACTTTTCTTTTCGTCGCATTGATAAATTCATTGGTTCCTTTTGTGGTGATGGTGTAACAATTGCATCTGGTGTATCAGGTTTAAAATCGTCCAACTCCTCAAATAAACGAAGAATTTCTTCTTCCTCCACCTCACTAAATAAGTCTGGCGATGGGGGTCTTGCTTCTTCATCCTCCACATATATCAATGATAGTTGTGCTGGTGGTGTTGCTTCTCCCTCCTCCACATATATCAATGGTGGTTGTGCTGGTGTTCTTCCTTCTTTCTCCTCTTCAATAAATAAATCTGGCGATGGGGGTCTTGCTTCCTCTTCCACCACATATATCGATGGTAGTTGTGCTGGTGTTCTTCCTTCTTCCTCCTCTTCAATAAATAAATCTGGCGATGAGGGGTCTTGCTTCATCCTCCTCCACATATATCGATGGTGGTGGTCTTGCTTCTTCCTCAGCATCCGGCGTTAAGGTCCATTTCATTGCTGGTACTTTTAATGTTGTACCAAAGAATGGTCCAGTATTTGATGATCCCAATATTGAAGGTTATCCCACTGGAGATGTTGGAATTAAAACCGGTTCATCCCTAAGATCAATAATCTCCTCCTCAATAATTATTTCTGGAGATTCCGGAGCGTCTATGGAAATTTCAGAAAAATAGTCTGAAGACTTAAACTTCTTCTTTGCCGGTTCAATATTAAAATACGACGAATTACAATCCATCTCAAATTTGCCTCTCTACTTAATTCTTAAACAACTCTACAGCGTTGATGACTCTATGAACAACTTCTCTTCAAACCCCAGTATATAAGGAAACATTTTATCCCCAACGTCATATCACATGATCATTATATTTTTCAAATATAATTTCAAAAAACAACCTGTAATTATAAGCACATGATATACGGAAAACATGTAAACAATATGTTATCATATTGTAGTCAAACCACATGATATTTTAAACCGACCTATTAAAACAAATATTATTTCAAAACAACAAGTTTTCAAAGTTCAAGACATCTATAATGTTAAATTCAGTTTTATTTATCACTGGTAATCTCTCGCTTGTGTATTTAACGCTCTGCCAATCTTAATTAATAACAAGGTTCTTTAATCATATAAGTTCAATACCCTATCTATCTTATTTCGTAGTACGTTAACAGTTTCTTTTATAATATCTTATCATAGCGTTCCCATCACATGTTCACATTATGTAAAATCATGATTACTTGTGTCAATGTCATATGATGCTTATTCATGTGTTGGTGATCATCCCATCACGTGTTCACCTTATGCATAATCAAACGTGGTTAGTTATCAATCACATGTTACTTAATCATACTGTTATAGCTCCAATTACTTATCACATGATGTTTAGTCATGTATCAATGACCCCAATTACTTATCACATGATGTTTAATCATGTATCAAGGGTTAAAATTACTCATAGTCACATGATGTTTCGTCGTTCAACAAGTTTATCTAATCACACAAAGGTCAATTCATCCGGGTTTTCAAAGCGCGCAAAACCTTAGTTCATGTCTTAAGTTCTTCGGTGATGGATGCACAAGAACAAGACTCCGTCTTTAGTACAAACACCAAGTATGACTGAATAATGCAATAAAATAAAATAAAGTTATTTCCTATTAAAGGGTTTCCCAAGTTCAATTCCTGTGTCCACATAAATATAATTTCATATTTTTTAAAATTCAATAAAGAGGGGGGTGGGTGTCCCTAAAAAACCGTGGTCCCTATACAGGGGTCATTTCCTTTTATCTGCTCACACACATAGTGTATGAGTATAGCTTGCTCTACGAAACATTAAAATATGCTCACATCTTTTTAACAGGTAGCTTCTAATGAAGCGTATGAATAAATAATGTGGGTCCTGCACAGGGGGCAGTCTTCAGTGGCCATTTCCAGGGACCATGCGGTAGGGAGCATCCACTGTGACCTTCGTAGTGGTCATTCAACCTTTCCTAACATTATTTCGTCATCTATCATTGTGAAACACATCACGTGTTCTTTATCAATCAATTGACCTTTCCCCTTTCCTAACCCTATTGCATCACCTTCTATACTCACTATCTGCCTTTATCCTTAATTAAACTATTGATAAACTATCTTATCAAGGCGCGGCATCTCTTTGATGGTCATGATACTAAATCTATACTACTCGACGTTTCATAAATACACTTGGACATCACCAGACGGAAAAACGCATAATCAAATTGATCACGTTTTAGTAGATAGAAGAAGGCAATCTAGCATAATTGATGTCCGGTCATTTAGAGGGGCAGATTGTGAGACTGACCTCTACCTGGTAGCGGCAATAATACGAGAGAGGTTATCGTTGAATAAAGGTAATATTTATTGTTGTCCGAAAACGGAGAGATTCAATTTAAAGAAATCAGAAGAGAGCCAGGTAAGAGAGAAATACCAGATTGAAGTTTCGATTAGATTCTCGGCTTTAGAAGATTCGGAGTGCACTAGTGTTGAGGATACCTGGATTGAAATTAGAGATAGCATTAAAATTTCAGCAAAAGAAAAATTGGGACACGCGGAAATACATAGGAACAAACCATGGTTCGACCAGTAAAGCATAAAACTAGCAGAGAAGAGAAAACAGGCAAAATTACGCTGGCTACAAAATCCGAATGAAATGACTACACAAAATTTCGCGGAACAAAGAAACGCGATTTTCTGAAAACTAAAATTAAGGAACTTTGAGATAATAGTAAAAATAAAAACATACGGCACATGTATAAGGGAATCAGCGAATTTAAGAAAGGCTATCAACCTCGTGCTTATATATTAAAGAAATCTGATGGTACAGTTCTCAGTGCCACGGATAGGATCTTAAATAGATGGAAAGATATCTTTGACGATTTGCTTAACACGCAACCAAAAATTAGTGTGCGTGGAGAAAAGGAGATACATACCACAGAACCGTTTATTCCAGAACCCAACCGAATAGAAGTAGAAACCGCTATAAAGAAATTAAAGAAACACAAATCTCCGGGTGTAGATGAAATTCCGGCTGAGTTAATTTTAGCTGGAGGCGAAAAATTGTGGAACAAGATACACAAACTAATTCTCCTTATCCGCAACAAGGAAGAATTGCCACAAGAGTGGAAAGAAACAATCATTGTTCCAATTCACAAGAAAGGCGACAAAAGTGACTGTAATAATTATCGAGGTATTTCTCTTGTGTCAACTTCCTATAAAATCCTTTCAAATATTCTATTAGCAAGATTGACCCCATACGCAGATGAAATTATTGGAGATCATCAGTGCGGATTTAGACGAAATCGATCAACTATCGACCAAATATTTACCATTCGCCAAATACTCGAAAAAAAGTGGAAATACAATACACCGGTACATCAACTATTTATTGATTTTAGAAAGACGTACGACTCGGTTAGGAGAGAAACATTATACAACGTTCTTACAGAACTTGGAATACCAGGAAAGCTAATTAGATTATTTAAGATATGTTTAAATTAATCCCAAAGTAAAGTCGGGGTCAGAAAATTTTTTGTCCATGAGCTTTCACGTCTAAAATGGCCTGAAACAAGGAGATGCGTTGTCACCATTATTATTTAACTTCGTTCTGGAATACGCTATAAGGAAAATCAAAGATAGCAACCAGGGCCTAGATTTGAGCGGTATTCACCAGGTTATGGCATATGCTGATGATGTAAATTTAATAGGGGATGATAGGAGAACAATAGAAAGAAATGCAGAGATCTTATTAAACGCTTGCAGGGACATGGGTTTAGAAGTAATTGCAGAGAAGACTAAATACATGGAAGTGTGTCGGGACCGTAATACAGCAAATTATGAATGCGTTAAAATATGAAATAATACTTTTGATAAAGTGGATAGTTTCAAATATCTAGGATCAATATTAACAGAGGAAAATTATATTCATGGAGAAATTAAATGTCGACTAAAAGCAGGGAATTCGTGTTAGTGTTCGGTTCAAAATCTCTTGACGTCGCGAATTCTGTCGAGGATTTTGAAGCTTAAAATATATAAAAGGATAATCATGCCTGTTGTTCTGTATGGCTGCGAAACATGGTCACTTACTCTGAGGGAAGAACATAGACTGAAAGTATTTGAGAAGAACATCCTGAAACGAATATTCGGACTAACAAGGCCCACACACGGTCCAAGGTTTGCGCAAACAAGGCTGTTTGTGCAAACAGTTTGACCGTGTGTGGCGATGTATGAACTGTTTGTGCAAACGTTTGTGCAAACATTTTCCACATCGAACTCGTTCGAAAATTGTTTACACGAACATGATGTTTGCGCAAACACGTGGACCGTGTATGGGCATGTTTGTGCAAACACGAGCTTTATTTCCGAGTAGGAAGCCTAGTGTACAGACGATTATTTCTTGCGCTATGGCGTCAATGAATAGGAATCAAGAATTCTGGCGAGAATTTATTGACCTTTATAGAAATTTACCTGAACTGTGGAAGGTAAAGAGTGAAGATTATAAAAACAGGAATTTGAAAAATGCGGCATATGAGAAGTTAGTGAATAAAATGAAGGAAATAGATCAAACGGCGGACAGAGAGTCAGTGAGGAATAAAATCAATTCACTTCGTTCTGTATACCGAAGAGAACTAAAGAAGATGAATGCAGGTACAAGATCTGGAAGTGGAACAGATGACGTGTATGTACCCTCGTTGTGTTATTTTTCCCATATGGACTTTCTGAGAGACCAGGAAATGCAATTATCCGGTAT